>NC_042615.1:565977752-566290682 GCF_901001135.1 Rhinatrema bivittatum
ACTAAAGAACCTGAAAGTGGACAAAGCCATGGGGCCTGATGGGATTCATCCAAGGATATTGAGGGAGCTCAGAGATGTTCTGGCGGGTCCCTGTGTGACCTGTTTCATAGATCCCTAGAAACGGAGTGGTGCCGAGTGATTGGAGAAGAGCGGTGGTGGTCCCGCTTCACAAGAGTGGGAACAGGGAAGAGGCAGGCAACTACAGACCGGTTAGCCTCACTTCGGTGGTGGGAAAAGTAATGGAGTCACTGCTGAAAGAGAGAATAGTCAACTATCTACAGTCTGGAGAATTGATGGACCAGAGGCAGCATGGATTCACCAGGGGAAGATCCTGTCAGACAAATTTGATTGACTTTTTTGACTGGGTAACCAAGGAATTGGATCAAGGAAGAGCACTAGATGTCATCTACTTGGATTTCAGCAAAGCTTTGATACGGTTCCGCACAGGAGACTGGTGAATAAAACGAGAAGCTTGGGAGTGAGTGCCGATGTGGTGACCTGGATTGCAAATTGGTTGACGGACAGAAAACAATGTGTGATGGTAAATGGAGCCTTCTCTGAAGAGAGAGCGGTTTTAAGTGGTGTGCCGCAAGGATCGGTGTTGGGACCGGTCCTGTTCAATATCTTTGTGAGCGACATTGTGGACAGGATAGAAGGTAAGGTTTGTCTTTTTGCGGATGACACTAAGATCTGCAACAGAGTGGACACGCCGGAAGGAGTGGAGAGAATGAGACGGGATCTAAGGAAACTGGAAGAGTGGTCGAAGATATGGCAGCTGAGATTCAATGCCAAGAAGTGCAAAGTCATGCATATGGGGAGTGGAAATCCGAATGAACTGTACTCGATGGGGGGGGAAAGGCTGATGTGCACGGAGCAGGAGAGGGACCTTGGGGTGATAGTGTCTAATGATGTGAAGACAGCGAAACAATGCGACAAGGCGATAGCAAAAGCCAGAAGAATGCTGGGCTGCATAGAGAGAGGAATATCAAGTAAGAAAAGGGAAGTGATTATTCCCTTGTACAGGTCCTTGGTGAGGCCTCACCTGGAGTACTGTGTTCAGTTCTGGAGACCATATCTACAAAAAGACAAAGACAAGATGGAAGCGGTACAGAGAAGGGCGACCAGGAAGGTGGAGGATCTTCATAGGATGACGTACGAGGAGAGATTGAAGAATCTAAATATGTACACCCTGGAGGAGAGGAGAGCAGAGGTGATATGATACAGACTTTCAGATACTTGAAAGGTTTTAATGATCCAAAAACAACGACAAACCTCTTCCGTAGGAAAATAATCAGCAGAACCAGGGGTCACGATTTGAGGCTCCAGGGAGGAAGATTCAGAACCAATGTCAGGAAGTATTTCTTCACGGAGAGGGTGGTGGATGCCTGGAATGCCCTTCCGGAGGAAGTGGTGAAGACCAGAACTGTGAAAGACTTCAAAGGGGCGTGGGATAAACACTGCGGAGCCATAAAGTCAAGAGGCCGCCAATGAAGAGTGGGTGACTCGCCAGAATGATGGCTATTGACACAACCCTTATTAAATAAACATACACATGCTTACTGTGACTCCTACATCGCTCTAAGCTTCAACAGCAAGAGGTAATGGAAAAAGGATTTGCACTCATAAAGAGGGGAGTAGCTGGCTTGTTACGGCGGTTACTACCCCAAACCAAATATGCCTGATACTTCACTTTCAAGGCATATACAGCATAGCTCTCTGCTTCAATGACAGGGGAGAAGAATAACTGATACTTCACACATCCAGCAGAGCTCTCTGCTACAACGGCAAAGGAGAAGAAAAAGGGTTCGCACTCAAAACGCGGGGAGTAGCTGGCTTGTTACGGCAGTTACTACCCCAAACCAAATGTGCCTGATACTTCACTTTCCATGCATATCCAGCATGGTTCTCTGCTGCATCGGCATGGGAAAAGACTGATACATCACGCATTTCCAGCATAGCTCTCTGCTTCAACGGCAGGGGAAAAAAAAACAAAAAACAAAAAACTGATGCTTCACGCATATCCTGCATAGCTTCAACGACAGGGGTGAAGAAAAAAAAAAGGATTCGCAATCACAAAGCGAGGAGTAGCTGGCTTGTTACGGCGGTTACTACCCCAACCAAATGTGCCTGATACTTCACTTTCAAGGCATATCCAGCATGGCTCTCTGCTTCTACAGCAGGGGAGAAGAAAAAAAAAAAACCAACAAGAGCTGTACAACATAGTCTAGGTAAAACAAATAAGCATGGGTGTAGCTTGCTTATCGCAGCGGTTACTGCCCCTACTACCCCTAACTAATCAAGCTAGATATTTCACTTGCATGCAGCTCCATCACTGCTCTCTACATTAATGGTGGGGGTGGAAGGGGAATAGAACAAGGAGCTAAGAGTAACAGATAAGAATGAGAAAAAAAATGTGTGAGGCTTGCTGGGCAGACTGGATGGGCCATTCGGTCTTCTTCTGCCGTCATTTCTATGTTTCTATGTTTCTATGTTTCTATATGTCTATGGAAAAGTGTTTGTCTTTTTACAAGTGCTGTTAGTGTGAGTACTCCTCTACTCTTTCTCACACACACACACACACACACGAGTGAGGAGACTAAAAAGTCACACACAGAGGCAGAGACTACTGCAGTGCACAGAGGCAGATGTTCTCGCCTTTAAAAGCATACCACTGTACTGCAATGCCAGTGCCTGTCTAGTGAATGCCTGCCTGTATTGGTAGTGATACTGTGTAGAATAAACAAAGATGATGATGACACGATTTATGTAAGCCAAATGGTACAAATATAAAGGGTGAATATTAGGTACCCAACGTCAATATACAAATATAAAGGGTGCATATTAGGTACAATTTACGTAAAATATAAAGGGTGTTTAACCCCCTTTTCCTCAGGGTCACCTTCAGAGGCTGCAAAGATGATGAGTTACACTCCTGCAGCCCCGGGAACAGCAAAAGTCCACCAGGGATTGCCAAGTGGGGGACAAACTGTCTCTAGGAGGCCCAAGGGAAGACACTACATGGAACAAAGTCCAAGGTCCACACCATTAGATGTTTCCAAAGGAAATTGAATTTTATTTATAAATCCAAATCCAAATGACAAGACAGTGGGAAACAATCCCACAAAATCAATCCCACAAAAATGAAACAAATTCAATAATCTTTCACTCTTCTCTGAGAAGGAGGAATTCCACTGCCACTCCTCTCTAACCTCTCACGACCTTTGGGGTAGCATCATAATTAGGAAGTTCTTTCACTGGAGCTTTCCCAGACAAAGAGTTACTCTTTTGTTTGATTAGGGTGTCCTCCCTCTAGTAGGCTACCAAATCCCTGCTCTTCAGCTTAGAATCTTTCCTGTTCTTTGCTTCAGAAATCTATGGAAGCCTTGCAAGCTCTGTTTCCTCTCAGGACCCAGAAAATAACACCCAACAGATGCCAGGGGACATCTTTAACAGACTCTCACACCCACTTCCCCCTTGGTCATTTCCTGTGGTGGGAAATTATCTCCTCTTATTACTACCTTATCTCCTAAATCACCTCACCCTCTCCAGCACCAGTTATTTACATCCTCCTTGCACTCCTCCCTAATAGAGAGGATAATTGAAAAGCACACAACCCGGCAGTTTGCATGAGCTCTGTACTAGCAGAACTCTCTGACCTCTTACTGAACTCTCTTTAAACCTGAAGAGCAGGAACCCTCCAGAAATTTTCTAGTAGCATTTAGTGACCTTAGGTAGGGTTACAGGTGTATATTATAGGTGCAAATTATGTAAAAGCAGAGCACTCATATATACACCTTATTCACAGTGGGAATCTTTTTTCCAATCCAAGATGAAACAGAGAAGCAAAAATTCAAGCCTGGCTCCTCTACTGGGTTTTCTAGACAGTGTACTGCACTTCTGCAGTTTAAAGGGTTTGCATATCTCTTGCAACACTACCTTCGATCTTTGAACCTGGCTCCCCTGCAAGAGGATCAGCAGGAAATCCATTTAGATTTCTTTGACGAGGACGATCCAGAGTATCACTCTATCTCATTTTGGTATAAATTACCGAGGAGTCCTCATCGAGAGCTGGGTTATGAGAGGGTGACTTGGAACTGGAGCTGGGAGTTGAGTGTTGTTATATCGAAGATTTTTTTTATTTCAATGCCTCTCTAGGGCTTGGAACATCACTACTACAGTTCCCCTGCAGGATACTCAGTTCAAATTCCTACTTCGGGCTTTTTACTCTCAGTCTCAGGCATTTAAATGTGCTTTAGTGCCCTCTGATCTCTGTTTGAAATGCCAGCAGGTGGCAGGAACTCTGGCACATAGTTTCTGGGGTTGCATCCACATCCAAACCTACTGGAGGGCAGTACGGGCACTCTTGTCCAACATAACGGGCATGAGGCTAGCTTGGGATGTTAAAGTGTTTCTAGTTGATGATTTGCGCTCCTCTATTTTCCTTCTTAGGCACACCAAACACCAAACTGTGGTGTCGGAAGGTATTTTAGTAGCTACAAAATATATATTGCAAAAATGGACAGTTAGCGATCTGCCTACTGTTGGGTAACTAAGGATTGCAATCTTTCATAATTGTCAATTGGCAAAGTATGTTGAGGAAATGGAGCTTCACCGGCGCCATCGCCTTTTCTTAAAAATGTGGGATTCATATTTTGAATACTTGCCCCCCAAGCAAGAAGTTTAGTCTTAAATGATTTAGCCTCGTACGTTTACTAGAATGATGCCTGTCTTCTTTGTGGGTTGCTTAAAATTTCCTTATATCCTCTTTGATTGTATTGTCCTTGGCTAGCAGATGGGGGAGGGGGATAAGGGAGGGATTCGATGGGAGAGGTATGCTTTTTTTGTTTGAATTGTTGCACATATGCCACTGGGGTTTGCAGTGTACACCACCCTGACTATTGTTTATCATTTTGTTAAAAATTCACTAAACAGTATTAAACATAAATAAAACCTTAATATACAGTAATGCTAAGGTGCCCACTAACACTTTGTTCATTGGAAAACCGTAACATCTAGGCACATGTTAATTGGCCTAATGAAATGAAATTAAGGTATAATGAGCTTGTACAAATTATCACCCTATTTGCTAAAGAGTCTATTTACTAAACTGCATTAAAGTGCATAAAAAATGTGTTAATACTCATGTATCACAGTTATCATTAACAGATATTAAAACCATGTTAATGAGCTGCTTCACATGAAAATGAATGCAAAGCACTTTGTTAATATTAAAATGGCTTACTGAAAACTGCATTAAAGCCACATGATTTGTGGTAACCTGAAAAAAAATTTACTATACAGTACTCATGAGATGCAGTTGCCTCTTTTTGAAACGTTCAGCAGGCTAACATTTCTGCCAGTATCTTGGCTTGACCACACTGCTCTGCTTAAAAATCCGTGGCGAGAAGTAAATACCCATCCCAGAGCAGACTCAACTCTCCCCACCTGGCAGAACCCCCCACCACCACCTGAAGCAAACTCAACCACTTCCCTCACCCAGCAGAAGAACCCTTTCCAGGAGCAAACAACTCCCCCTTTATATGGCAGAAGGCTCTCCACCCCAAGCTTGAGCAACTTCCATCTCCAATGAACCCCACCTTCACAAGGTCCTCCCCACCCCACTTGAAGGGGAAAGAGCGATCTCCACTTACTTCTACCATGCTGCCTTTGAGGTGTCTAATGATATGGGTTGAGCTGATATTTTTATGAAGCAATCAAGGCTGTCAGCTCAGCTGCTATTATTTGGTGCCTCAACATCAGCAGGGGATTGCTCCTGCCCTTATGACCCTCCTCTTCAGACTGGAGAGAAGGGGCATCAGAAGAAGGTTCCAGCTGAGAGTGGAGGGCTTCTGTTGGGTGAGATGAGGGCAGAGTTGAATCTTCTGCAAGTATGGCAGGCATTTATTTGAGATTTTTCAGGCACATCAAAGCAGATTACATTCATCTAATGTTGGTATTCCCCTGTAGGGAGGGAGGGGGTGTTTCTTTGGGTTGCCAGTGGCCCTTTAAGAAGCATGGTGGTATGTGTATCGGTGTGTGTGTGTGTGTGTGTGGGTGTGTGTGTGTGTGTGTGGGTGGGTGTGTGCAGAAGGGGCCTAGCATTACTTTGGCCTGTAATGCTGATATTATGTATAGAAATTGCAGACAATATTACATTTTAACGCCACATTACCCATCAAGTGTACAGTTTTTCCTCAAATTTGGGACTGGTATCTGCAATCCCTCCCACACAGGGCACATAGCATTTTTCTGAACATTACACAATAGTGTTACTAGATGAAATGTATGATGTCACTGTCAAGGGATAAGAGAATATGTTCTTCCTGATTAAACACTGAGGGGAATGGTGGGAGGGGGTAGAGTGTGGTTCACATGTTGTTTAAAGTTATTCAACATAAACTTGTTGTTAAGGTAAATTATGCCTGCATTGAGCACATGGTGGTGTGCAGAGCAAACTACCATCATGGGCATGAGATTGTATCTGTTGAATTTGTTGTATTTATGAGAAATTCAATAAACTAGATTTGTAAATAAAATAATATCACTTTACCGTATCTAGTAGAAACCCAGTGCATTTCCTTTTTCACACCATTTGGCACATGGGAACATTTCATCCTAGACCTACTCCTCTAACCTCATCCCATTATAATGAAGATGATGTTTCTTGCTCTCCCTGGATGATTCATACATCTGTTGGGTAAGAATTTTACTATATGGAGCCATAGTTTGCAAAAGGAGTTGGAGGAGGCCAAAGACTCTGCGGCTTGTGAGCTCTTGATTCAACAACTTTGGACGGAAGTGACTGTGAGAATGCACATGTGAAAGGAGACGCTGAGCGGGGGAGAGTGAGAGTGAAGAGCACTCTGCCGTGTTGGACCCTTCATACATTATGGCTTTCATTTCCTTCTTCATAGTTGTGTTAATTCTACTGTTTAAAAATGCATTTACTCTCTTATTGATTCCTTGGCTATGTTTTTAAAAAGCATTTAGAATCAGGCAATTAGTTACTACTAAATGTAGAATGTCAAAACAGAGCATTCGACCCACTAAGTGATCAATTGATTCATTGCTTCTTTCACGTGAGCCAGTGTGGCTTCGGCTCATTGAAAGGAGCAAAAAGTGGAGAAAGTGGATGATTCTCTGCGATAAGAACATGACTTCCTGAATTTATTTTGAAAAGAAAGAAACTATGTCTTTAATTTGCTTTCTAATTATTTTCTTATAAAAATGACTAGCTAGTGGGAAAGATCATAACATAGGCAGAGCAATTAAAATATATTACTTATTATTACAATAATATATGATTATTTTTATAAAAAGTTTAACTATGGTGATATTTTGCACTGAGGACAAAATAATGTCAAAAAATGTGTTTATAAATTATATTATTTGAACTTTGTTTTAAGGGATTCAGTACTTTCCCACAGCTGTTATGGATTTAGAAACACCCAGTACTATTACCTCAGCTCATTCGAAGGAAATGGCACTCTTACAAATAGACATTCTGAGACAGAAATTCCAGTCTGATTTGATTTTCAATAAAACCTAAGTGCCCCACACAAGCTATTTCTGGATTGCTTACCCAATATTTTGTTAATTTGTCTCACTTTTAGTTTGTTGCTCTGTTGACCAGGAGTTTGTTTTTTTGAACTTTGGTTGCCGATTTGATGACATATGTTGTGGGTTAAACTACTTATCTTGGATTACCACTTTAGCTGGATGGGCCTTGTGCCTGTCAGGTTCTAAGCAGAGGTTATTTAAATAAATAGTGAGGCTAATATTCAGAAAAGCAGCTAACGGATAACTTATCTGGACAAGCGTCCTGCTGAATATACTTGATTAAAATTATCCAGGTAATGCTTCCTGGATAACTTTCAAACTTAACTGGTTAGATTTAACGTTATCCAGGGAGGTGTCCCTGAATAACCTTAACTGGCTGTACTCAAAATAGAGCTGATTAAGAGCCAAAAAATAATAAAAATCTTTCAACACTGTAGAACTGTATGGCTGATCCCACCCCACTAAAGAATTACGACAAATGTGGGCCATAGCACCCAACTGCCACCATGCACCCCTCTTCTCAAACCTCCCCAAAAGATGTTATGTGTTGCGGATCCTTCGGCCCTAAGACCATTCCACGCCCCCTTTCCAAATTCTGAAATTTTCTGTGGCCTCTGCACCCCCTCTAAAGCCCACCCTCCTACCAGCAAGGTGACCCAGTACCCCACCAACCCCCCAGGCTGCTGCCAGGAGCATGGTACTGTCATTGTGCTCCTGGTGGATTCCAGCGTTGCTGCCAAGATATTCAACTCTTTACGGCAGCACTGGTAGCTTACGCTACCGGCTTGTTGTCAAAGCAATGATGGACACTGCTAATGTGTGATGATTGTACTGATTGATTTCTCCACAACAGTGAATTTGAATATAGTTTATTCTATTCACATGTTCTTAATACCAGCATTTCTCATTGTTGCACTTTTTGATGATGAGTGTCTTTTAATATTTTGTTTGCATTTATGCTTCATAATCTTTTCTGTTATTTCATTTCAGAATACTGAGTTTGCTTTATCAGTGTGTTTGCATTTGCCCCTGAAGAAGGGAGCAATGACACTTCCGAAACATTGCAAATGTCAGGTTGATTAAGAAGGTTATTTTGTAACATTTAGAAAAGAAAGTTATTTTGTAAAATCTGGGACATTTCATCATATACACATTGGGGTGTATTTTAAAAGGGTTACACGCGCCGAGCCTATTTTGCATAGACCCAGCGATGAGCGCAAGCCCTGGGATGCGCGTATGTCCCAGGGCTTTGTGAAAGGGGCGGGGACAGGACCGAGGCCTCCGGCACAGCGGCCATGCCAGGGGATCATGTGCCTGCAGCCGGCCGGCGTGCGCAAGTTATGCCTGCCAGAGGCAGGCGTAAATAACAAAATAAAGATAGGGGGGGGGGGATTTAGGTAGGGCTGGGGGGGGGGGGGGGGCTGGGTAGAATGTTCCCTCCGAGGCCACTCCAATTTCGGAGCGGCCTTGGAGGGAACGGGGAAAGCCATCGGGGCTCCCCTAGGGCTCGGCGCACGCAAGGTGCACTCGCGTGCACCCCCTTGTGCACGCCGACCCTGGATTTAATAACATGTGCGCGGCTGCGCGTGCATGTTATAAAATTGGGTGTACATTTGTGCGTGCCAGGTAGCGTGCACAAATGTAGGCCGCACGCGCAGGTTTTAAAATCTGCCCCATTGATTTTTTTCTTTCGAAAATTTATGTTTAAGACGTGTTCCTTATCCCCGTGCAAATATTAGCAAACAGAAAAGTTTATTTTCTTTACCCAAAATTGGCCAAAAAATCTCTTGATGTTTTATTTGCAGTTCAAAAAATCTTGAAAAATAAGCAAAAGGTAATGGGCAGACCTATGTCCCAAATCACGAATGACTGATGATTAAAACTTCCAGCACAAAGTTGAGGGTGTAAAGCATCCCTTAGTGTGCTTGCACCTGTGCTATATGATGGTCATTCACAATCTGTGCTATATATGAGCCTTTGGTCACACATCTATATTTTCAAAGTGAGCTCATTATTGGTGTTTGTACTGTAGTCCCGGCAGCCTGAGGTTTTTGGGGAGTGATGGGTGGGTGGGAGGATTTCAGGTCAGATTATGGGTAGGCTTTAGGAGGGGGCCCAGAAGCCACACTGAATTTCAGAATTTGGGCGGGGGAGGGGGGGGGGTGAAATTAATAGGTCTGATAGCCCATGCAATGAATAAGATATTGTGGTGGGTCTTTAGGGGAGGAAGCGGGGCCTTTTTTTGGAACTTGACCAAAATATCGCCGGTTAAAGTTAAAGTTATCCAAGGACATGTACCCGGATAACTTTAACCCTACTCTGAGGCTTGCCCAGTCTTAGTCAAATAAGTTATTCAGTTAACTATGTGTAGCACTTTGTTGAAAGAAGTTTACATCCCAAGGACACACAAACTTATTTATTCCATGGGGATGCTCCGGCTAGAGCTTCTCCCATAAAATTACTCTCTGTCCCAAGGGTGGATCCTTTTTCTTGGGTGGAAGCTAAGGCTTATGGCCTGGATGGTGGTGTGCTCCTCTCTTACTGTGTGTAGTTAGAGTTGGATCCCAAGGGGTGAGATACTGGGACAAACAGGCAGGACAACGTGCTAGGTGCTAAAATAAATGTTTACTGACTCTTTAAAGTCAAAGCAAAATCCAATTTATCAAGAATGGAAAGAGACAGCTGTGATGTAGGTGTCCTTTCTTTTATGCTTTTTAACCACTTTTAACCTGAGTGTATAAACTGTTCCAGCACTATAGTGAAATCCTATGGAGGGTAGGATCCCCTATATCACGGAAAAATCCTACTTTGGTTCAGATGTTCGTTCCCGGTCACCCAACCTGTGTCCTGGTCTCTTAAGGGTAGAGAGCGAGGGGGCTCCAAACATCTTGTACAGTCTCTTCAACATTTAGATAGAGGTGACTTCTCAGAAGGAAAAATCTTGGATAATTGGGAACCAGGCTAACCCAGCTCTGGATCCCCATGAGGAGGGGAGGATCCAATAAACCTCCCATAAAACAATACCAGAATACTTGCTTGCTGCAGAAACCTCTCAGTGACTGCTGCTATCCTGTCACTGATGCCTGCCCCATCTAGGGAGTAGATTAGGGCTCACAGGTCTACAGCCCTTGTCCTTTGTGTCCGGGGAAGCCTTCTCTAAAGGCTGCAAGGTTTAAACAGCAGTCTCTTTTAAAAATAGGGTACATATTAGCCATCAAATATCTCACACTGTTGGGTACTGTCACTGATGCTTGCCTCATCTAGGGAATAGAATAGGATCCACAGGTCTTCAGCCCCTTGAAGGGAATCCCCAAAACGGATCCGGGAAAATCTATCACACAGACAAAATATGAGGGAGATCCTGGAGGCCTCACCAGGGCTATGAAAAGCAGCATCCTTGCTCCTCTGAGGTTAACTGAAACTGACCACACTGAATAATATAAACTAGATTCACTAAATAGGCTGAGACAACCAATCCCAGCCCTCCAGGTTGTGTGTGTGTGTGTGTGGGGGGGGGGGGGGGGGGGGGGGGGGGGGGGGGGATGGTGCTGCTGAAGATGATGGAAAGCTCACAGAGAATGCTGACTTTCTAAGCAGGGACCTAAAGCCATCTAGTGGCTGATCCAAGGGGGGCGCCACATATGAATATCGGAGTAATCCAAGTAAGTTACTTGGCTAAGTTAACTTCATCCTAGAATGCCTCCGATTTATGCAGCTTGTGACTTAGTTGGATAAAATATATCTGGATACAGGGGCCAGATATTCAAACCTCAGAGTTTCTCCAGTTAACTCAAAAGTATCCAGACAAACCCCTTTGAATATCGATTTCTGTTTCTTTTTGAATTACAAATGGGATTTATTTCAAATCGCAGAATTAACAGATAAGAGAGAGATTCCTTCACTTACTTCATGCATATCCAACATAGCTCTCTGCTTCAATGGCAGGGGAAGAAGACCGATACTTCCCGCATATCCAGCATAGCTCTCTGCTTCAACGGCAGGGGAAGAAGACCAATACTTCCCGCATATCCAGCATAGCTCTCTGCTTCAACGGCAGGGGAGGAAGACCGATACTTCACGCATACCCAGCATAGCTCTCTGCTTCAACGGCAGGGGAGGAAGACCGATACTTCCCGCATACCCAGCATAGCTCTCTGCTTCAACGGCAGGGGAGGAAGACCGATACTTCCCGCATACCCAGCATAGCTCTCTGCTTCAACGGCAGGGGAGGAAGACCGATACTTCCCGCATATCCAGCATAGCTCTCTGCTTCAACGGCAGGGGGAATGAAGACCGATACTTCACGCATATCCAGCATAGCCCTCTGCTTCAACGGCAGGGGGAATGAAGACCGATACTTCATGCATATCCAGCATAGCTCTCTGCTTCAACGGCAGGGGGAATGAAGACCGATACTTCACGCATATCCAGCATAGCCCTCTGCTTTAACGGCAGGGGGAATGAAGAAAAGTGGATCTATATACAGGCAACAACCAACAAGGACTGAATTACATAGTCTGGGTAAACAAATAAGCATGGGTGTAGCTTGCTTATTGCGGCGGTTACTACCCCTAACTAATTAAGCTAGATATTTCACTTAGGTGCAGTTCCAACACTGCTCTCTACATTAATGGTGGGGGTGGAAGGGAAATAGGACCAAAAGGTTACTAAGAGCCAAGAGAAACAGATAAATATGAGAAGAAAAAAAAAAGTGTGAAGCTTGCTGGGCAGACTGGATGGGCCGTTTGATCTTCTTCTGCCGTCATTTCTATGTTTCTATGTTTCTATGAAAGCCAAATTGAAACAGAAGCTCCCTTCAAGACATGGAGCCAGGCTAAGTCTGAATCTCTTTAGTGCAGAACTGGCCTCAGTTATTATCTGGAAATAGTGGGAGTGAAACAGGCAAGTGGTAAGGGCAGTTCAATTCAAAGCACTCACTTTCAGTAGTCACACTTTTAAGTCAGGTATTGTAGCAGGGAGCTAGGCAGTTTCAGGGTAGTGAGTAGTGTTTGTGGTAGTGTTCGATTGGCAGCCCTACAATTGTTGGGTAGCTAGGAAGTTCCTGGGCACTTCCATGTTCCCAGTGATCCCTTTTCAAGTTTCAGGGGCCAATCCAATTCCTTGAGGGTGGGGGGCATGGTTACTCTTCACCGCATCATGCTCAATTTCAAGTCTTTTCACCTATATAAACCTGGATTCATCAACTCCACCCAGTGGCTTGGGGGCAGGGCCCCTGCTCCTTATTCATGTAGATCCCCATTCAAGCACAGCCTTGTCATCTTCTGTTACAATGGTGGTATAACGCTTTGCATCCATGCCATGTCTGTGACGGAAGCAGAAGCATTGTTAAAATCTGAGCTGACCATCATGGGTAAATATTTCTTGAAATAGCTCCATCGGCAGAATTCATCAAAGTCAATAGTGACAGTATTCCACCTGGACAATAAGAGGGTTTAGGCTCCAGCATTTGAGCTTACATTCTGAAGTAAGAAAAAAACCTCCACCACAAATATTACCCAAATTATCTGGGAGTAACTTTAGACCATTCACTAAGTTGTAGAGAACATCTAGAAGGTATTGCTTCAAAAATTAAATCGTTAGTGAATGTCATCCAGAAATTAACACATACAAGCTAGGGAGCAACAGCTGAAGTCCTTTGGATTTCTACCTTAACCCTTGCTTACTTGATGGCAGAGTACTATGCACTAGTTTGGGAAGGCAGCTGACACATGCTACCGGCCCCCTTCCCGCTCAACTGCCTGCCCCTCGCCTCATAGAAAAGTTTCCTTGCTGACAGCCCCCTATCCCAATCAGTTACATTTCAGAGCTCCCTTCTGCCACTTACCCCCTTCCCAGTGACTGTAGTGAGTGTGCGGAACTGTTTCACTTGCTTTCACACCCCATCCTCCTTATTATCTATTTCCCCCAAATAATGACTAGTAAATGCTAAATTTATGTGCAGTCACTCCCTGTTCGCTTTGCAGTATGAATTCAAACAGGAAACAAGACTAGCTGAAACAGCACTCAAACCAGAATTAACAATGTATGTGAAAATGGCAAAGGATTGGGAGAGAAAAAAAATATTTTCAAAGTGATTTACCTCGGTGAAAAGTGCTTTATCCATGTTAGTCATCGGCCCTCTGAAAATTTCCCTCCCTTAGGGTGGGAAAAGTACACATTGCTGCACAATGTGCGTGCTTACAGCTGCAGGGAGGGGAGGCATCCTCATGCATGTGCTGTCCCCAAAAACCCTCAGTCAAAGGGAAGAAATGCACGCATAACAGAAATTATGCACAGGAGAGACCTTTTATATGTTCTGAATGTGGTAAATGCAACATCTGAAAATCAACAAAGAGAAGAGACTGTATTCAGCTACATGTTGTGATTCTGCCCTCGCGGGCAGTCTCTCACCTCCTTTTTGCTTCGTTTTCCTGTGGCTCAGAGGCTGCCGACGTTCTCCAGCGTGGCTGGAGCTGCTCACCAACAGCTTTACACGGCTCGGAGGCTGCTCACGCTTCCTCCAGTGGCATGGAGCCACGCTATTGCATCTTACGTCGCCCGAAGGCCACCGGCCATCATCGCCACCGTGAGCCGTGGCAGGGAACCATTGCCGCACCGGTGCCTCACCTCCTGACCCCGATGCTGCTCTTGCCGGAATCTTCATGCGGCTGGAGCCACATTATTTCACCTCATGCGGTCTGGAGGCCGCCAGTGTGTTTCTCACGTGGCTGGAGCCATGTTGCTGCATGGCTGTGGCCTGGAGGCTGCCAACCCGCTCCCTACGTGGCTGGAGCCGCGCTGCTATACCTCATGCAGCCAGGAGGCCGCCGGCTGTAATCCCATGCAGTCCGGAGGCTGCTGAGCTTACCTTGTCCCCTCTGTGGGGAAGGGCCTTCATCCCCGGGCTTGCATGCTGCAGGGAGCTGCCTTCCACTGCTCCTTCACGTCAGGAGCCGTTTTCACGATCACTAGGCCTGTTCTGTGGCCTAGCTCTCCTCCTGCAGCGGCGTCTGCACCATGGCTGCTCTCCAAGGTCCTGTCCATTTTCCTAAGGGGTGAAGCCGTGCCTCCTCTCCTCTCTTAAAAGTACAGCCAGGGAGACTCCTCTGATGTCATCAAGGGAGTCTCCTCTTCAGCCCTATAAAAAGGGCCTGTCTTCACTTCAAGCTTGCCTTCGCAAGGAGCCAGTCCTCCTTAGGACTTCTCATCTTCCAGCTTCTCCTAGGCACTCTGTTTCACGTTGGACGTCCTTGTCTTGTCTTCATCATGGTCTCTTGTCTTATCAGTTCCAGTTGTCCTGATGTCTCCTTTGTCTGTCTCATTGGATCTGCTGATGTGTTGTTCTTCAGATCTCCTGGACTTCTCTTCATCTTCCGATGTCCTCATCTCCAGATATCTTCATTCTGTTCTTCTCAACTCTGAATCCTCTCCGCTATGGCAGCTTAAGCCTCCAGAGGGTTCCGGCTTTTATTGTACCCACTCTGAGTCCTCTCATCGAGCTTTTAGCCTTAGGTCCTTACTCCGAGTCCACTCAAGCTCCGTGCTGAGTTAGGTCCTCCGAATCCTTGATCCTGAACTTCTTCTCCTACCAGACCTTCGGAATTCCTTTTGTCTGCTTCCATGCAGTTGGACTCTCACTATCCCTGTCCTGTTGACGTCTCCCTGCCTGGCCTTGATTGGCTGTGCATGGCACGCCTTGGTGCAGGCCTCGTCTGAGTCTTCATTGGATTCTTCTATCAATCTGTGTGGGGAACCACTAGCGTGGTCTGTGACCAGCCCTGACTGGCTGTGTAGGGTGCGCCTACCAGCAAGGTCTGTGACCAGCCCTCATCGGCTGAGTAGGGTGCGTGATATGGCAGTACCTATTCAGTATGGTGGTTTGTGACTCTGTCGGAGTCCTTCTCTTCTAGCAGTTCTGAGTTCAGTCCTTCATCAACTCTGTGAATTGATTCAGTTCTCTTCAATCAACCTGCGTCTTGTCACCGTCTCCGTGAAGCCCTCACGTATCCTGTGTCTTCATTTGATGTCTTCGTCTTTCAAACACTGTCCGTCCTGTCGCAGTTGCTGCTCCCGTGCAGCAGGTCTGAAAGGGCTATCAAGTGGTCGGAGGACTACTCCGGAGACCAACATTTCATTGTTGGGTCTCTTTTACTGCATACAGGTTTGGCAGAGGCCAGTGCTCTACTTCCAGTACTTCTAGCAACACCAGCCTCTACTTGGACACTTTTCACCTGCCTCGGCGCTTGCTGGAGCTCCTCTGCGGCTGTGTCGGGGCACACAATTTCTCAGAAATTGAACCGCCTCCAACAATTCCACAACACTACAGAATATGGGAAAAACTTTCTTAATGAAGCAAACTTCACAAATTACCAGGAAAGCCACACTGATGAGAGACCATTATCATGTTCTGATTGTAAAAAGAAAGTTTTAATCAAAAAGTAAATTTCACAAGAAACCTAAAATTCCAGCTAGCTGCAAGTTCATTTTCAAGTAGTGAAAGCAATAAAAGTGATACTGATGACAGATCATTTGCTTGTATGAAATCTGACAAGAAGCAAGTACTTCAACAGGCAAACAGATGATCTCCCATGCTACTCTGTGTTGCTGCCATATCCTTACTTGAACCATGAGGGTCTTGCTGTCACTCTGCCTTGCTTTCATACCCTAGACTCTACACCTTGTGTGTCCTTGCACTGTGGGGGGCTGCTTTGCATTCTCATGGTGCCTTGATGCGTTGATTCCACACTTTGTGCTGCTTTGTTTGTTTATCAATACCTTGGGGTTTTTCCTGACACCTTTTCTACTTCATTTACCTTCATGGTACCTTAGGATGTTGATGCCATTCTTGGTGATATTTTGCCTCTCCTGCTACCTTCAAGGGTTCATGCTTCTGTTGTTGATGCCATCTTTTGAAGCTTTGGTGTGTTCTTCCCACTTTTGCGGCCTCTTTGTCCCTTTATGGTGCCTTTGGCTTTTCATGCCACTTTTGGTGCCACTTTGCCACAGTCTTGATGCGTTGGAGTGCCTTTACCTTTCTAATGATATCTACCCATATTTGATTAGAATTTAATGAAAAAATCCTAATTTTGGAGCCCAAAGCAGAGTGCAGTGCTTCCGCCATTGACTTTAATGGCAAATTAACTCATGAGTAAAACAAATAAACACTTTTTTTTTGTTTGAAACAAACCAGTGAAAGGTAGGTGACCTACAAAACAAATGAATGAACTAAAATGAAAAATTTCCTCTGCACATCCCTAGTATTTTGTAAGTGGTATACTATTCATTACCATGCTTGTCCATTTGCTTTTACACGTGCTAATTAATTAAGTCATGACAGTGAAATTGCTCTTCTCTTTTGTCTGCAGTTTTTGTGTAGGAGGTCTGGATTAAATGGTGGGAGATTAGGGTGAAGTGCTGGAAGGTCTGGGTTAACTGGAGGAGGTGGTGTTTAACTGGTGATTGCAAGCATATGTTTAAGTATGTATGCATTCTTTATAAAATACATGCATCCTTGTCCCTCATAGGATTGTTACACACAGGTAACAGTTATTATTTGTGTAAAATATATGCACATACTTTTATAAAATGATTACAGCAAGTATGTGTGTCCCTGCATTACAGATGTATGTGCATACTGAAACATATGCATGTATTTTGGGGGTAGAAATATGTGGCAGTTTTAAACTGTGCTGCGCCCACCACACAGTTTATAAAATACTGCTGTAACTTTGGATTCACTGATGACTATGTGCTGACTTCAGCAGACTATTGAAAATTACCCTCCAAGTGAGCTTAGCTAAAACATTGCTATGGCTTATATTTCCTATTAGTATGGGCTCTGTAGTGATGCAGTACAGCTTTAGACAGACACAAACAAGGCCAAGGACGTGTGAGTGGAGCTTTGTGTTAGACCTTTTCTGTACTCCTCTCATGTAAATTAAAAATCACACAAACCTTGATTCATATTTCAGCACCAGTCCCTGACCCTTTTCGCTGCCAATACACACTTTTGGCTCAAAGATGCAATGTAAGGGAGGTCAAATAAAGTACTATAGGAAATTGTTACTCAAATGAAAAAAAGCTGAACATTAAACCATCATTAAGGGAATAGTATTTATTATAGTAATTTCTGTGGCAGAATATGTCATATAAATCTACAAGAAAAATTTGTTGAGATGGTCCAACTTAAGAAGACCTTTAAAAGAGATTTTCTCAGGAATACCATTAACAAGTGGTGTATGCAGGAAATAGAAAAAAAACAAAAAACATGCTATAGGTAAGTGTAGAAAACTATAGATGGATTAATTGCAGGTCCATGGTATTATTTTCATTTTATAGTTGGAAAGGGAAAGCATGCACACAGACACAAAGCCTTTTTCCATTCCACTGCTCTCTTGAAAAAGTTCATTCATTTCAATAACAGGCTCTATCAAAGTAACAGAATTCAAATACAGATATTCAGACATGTATAGTGCATTTTATACAAGTGGTCAGATGTACTCCAGATTCAGTGGAAGTATTCCTTCTCTTTCATCAAAAGTGTAGATAAAGCAGAATAATAATACAATCAAGTTTTTGGTTTCTTTCTTTATAGAGATCACTCTTGTAGGTTTAGGACCCTATAAGCTTTTTTCCATAATAATAAGAGTACATTATGGGGCCTGTGCACTATATCTAACACAAAAAAATGTTGAAAGTGTATGTTGCTGAAAATTCACAATGCATGCTAAAATGCTACTTATTTATTTAGAAAGTTTTATATACCGCCATTCCAGTAGCATTTGTACTGGTTTACAATATTACATACATAATTAAAATTTGAACAATATATTACATAACAAATAGTATGATGCAAAGTAAAGTAATTATAGAGTTATCAATCTAGCCTTTCAGTTGGAAATATTGGCTATAGAAAGCAAATTATGATGCACTTGGGTGTTAATGAATGTCAAACACTGGAACCTCTGACATTCTGGGGAAGATTTAAGTATGCTTTAAAACTTGCATTTTTTTAGCTTCAATATCAAATATTTTCTTAAATAAAAATGTCTAAATTACATTTAAAGGTTTTTATCTCTGTGCAAATTCTCAAAGAATTAGGTACTTAATGGACTACGCACTAATGTTTAGCGTGTGCACACAAAAATTACTTCCACTGCATGTACGTGGTATTAACATAGATTTAAACCCCAAAATGTAGTATGTTGTATCTCTTTATCTATTTAACTGCTAAACAGCAGCTGGAAACTACAGAATCTGCATGTGCTAAACTGATCATGCTCAATCTCCTTTTCTCATTGCTTCCCTTTCCTTAAAAAAGGTATAAAAGGAAGTCCAGCGCAGGGAGACTGGTTGTCGGGGCAGAGTGGAGGAGCAGAAGGGCAACTAGACCCAGAAGAGGAGGTAGAAAGAGGTTTGAGGAGGGTCAAAAACACAAAATGTCTTGTGTCTTGCATACCTTTGTGTAATATCTTCCCATTGCTTGCCAATTATTACAGGTATGTGATTGAGAAGTGACCTTTTTAAAAAGCATTTCCAGGCACATCTAGAGATGTTGCTTATTCTTATTACGCCCCATGAACTTCAGCTCAAAGCTCTCTTGGGCCCAATGCAAGTATCAAGAATGGCATTAGCAGTAAATTTAAGAGATTTAGATCAGACTGAACATCATACCTTGGCTTATGAGTGAGGTATGCACAAAACTTACCCATTTGGAAACATTACCCCTGGGAGAGGAACTGGAGCAGTCAGGCTATGGCTTCATCCAGAAACCTGTTCCGTGCATGTTGCAGATACTTGCCACATACCCTTAGATGACTTCCAGCCTGGAGTGTGCAGAAGGAGAAGGTTCAGATGTTGCCTGGCCCAGCCCCATCAAATCCATTCCAGTAATGCCTGTCAGGAGTCTACCAGCCCTGACTCATTACAATGCTATCTGAGATCCTATCACCATTCTGTACCTTTGAAATCATAACAGCACAATGCCACAATTGACGAGGGCTTCAAAGGTATATGGATAAAGCTGTGGATTCATATTCAAAGAATATCAAGAACTAGTGAGCTGAAGGAAGCCATAGATGCCCTGATAGATGTTCATGCTAACATTTCAGAATGCCTGATGTGGTGTAGTCATTGGATAGAGTAACCAGAGTAATGACAGGAATGATCCTCACTTTATGGGCAGCTGGGGAGACACTAGGCGTAGGAATGGGAAGCGGAGGTCTAAGCTGCTTCCCATATACCAACTGGAAGGGCGAGAGTCCGGTGGCGGCATGAAACTGGTTGTTGTAGGCGAACTCGGCCCAGGGCAGAAGCTCAGACCAGTTGTCCTGCCTTTCATTGTTGAAGGCTCGCAGGTAGGTCTTCAGGGAGCGGTTCATCCTTTCAGACTGCCCATTACTCTGAGGGTGGAAAGCGGTAGAGAAGCTGAGCTGCACGTTGAAGCATTTGCAGAGAGCCCTCCAGTAGTGTGTGGTGAATTGTCGCCCACCGTCAGAAACAATGTCCTGAGGAAGCCCATGAATCCGGAATATGTGCTGGGTGAAGAGGAGAGCCAGTTCGGGTGCAGATGGTAGCTTGGGCAATGGGACAAAGTGCACCATTTTGGAAAAATGGTCGACGGTGACCCAGATAACCGTCTGACCGTGTGACAGCGGCAGGTCGACCATAAGGTCTGTAGCGAGGTGGGTCCAGGGTTCTGTGGGAACCGGCAGAGGCTGCAGAAGACCACATGGGGGCCCAGGACTGGGCTTTTGTCGAGCAGAGGTGGGACATGAGCTCACATAGGTGCGGACATCCTGTCGGATGTTGGGCCACCAGTAGAACCGCTTGAGGAGTTCCAATGTCCTTTCTTGCCCGGCGTGGCCTCCAGTGAGAGAGTCGTGGGCCCAGTGCAGGGTCTTTAGATGGTCTCGTCGGGGAACCACGGTCCTATCCTGGGAGAGGACCGTCAGGGCGGATAGGCGGACCTTGCTAGGGTCCAGAATGTACTGCGGAGGCTCTAGGTCGTCCTCAGACATGAAGGTCCGCGAGAGGGCATTGGCCCAAAGGTTCTTGGCTGCAGGGCGGTATTGTAGGGTAAAGTCAAAGCGGCTGAAGAACATGAACCATCGGGCTTGACGGGAGTTTAACCGTTGGGCCTGGGATAAAAACTCCAAGTTCTTGTGGTCAGTGTATACGGTGGTTGGGTGTCTTGCTCCCTCGAGCCATTGCCTCCATTCCTCGAAGGTGAGTTTGATCGCTAAAAGTTCTTTGTCGCCAATGGAGTAATTCGCTTCGGCTGGGGAGAACCTTTTGGAGAAGTACGAGCAGGGCAACAACTGTCCAGAAGCGGAGTGTTGGCTGAGGACCGCCCCCACGGCCACACTGGAGGCGTCAACCTCAACGATGAAGGGTCTTGCCGGATCCGGATGGCAAAGGCAGGTGTCAGCCAGGAATGCCTCCTTCAAGTCTGAGAATGCTTCAACTGCGGTGTCGGACCAGTTCTTGGCGTCGGCTCCCTTGCGGGTCATGGCAGTAAGGGGAGCGACCCGATGCAAGTATCGCGGAATAAAATGTCTATAGAATTTAGCGAATCCCAGGAATCTTTGGAGAGCCTTGAGGCCCTGGGGTTGAGGCCACTTAGTTATGGCCGAGACCTTCTCGGGGTCCATCCGGAAGCCAGTGGATGAAATGATGTACCCCAGAAAGGGCAAGGACTCCACTTTGAAGACGCATTTTTCCAGCTTGGCATAGAGATGTTTGTCCCGGAGAGCCTGCAGAACTTGTGTGACGTGTTGGCGGTGAGATTCCAGGTCCCTTGAAAATATAAGCACGTCATCCAAGTAAACTATGATGTCAGAGTGCAACATTTCACGTAAGACCTCGTTCATGAGGTTCTGGAAGACGGCTGGGGCGTTGCAGAGTCCAAAGGGCATTACTAAGTACTTGTAATGCCCGTCCCTGGTATTAAAGGCCGTCTTCCATTCATCCCCAGGACGAATACGGACGAGGTTGTAGGCCCCCCGAAGGTCTAGCTTTGTGAATACCTGTGATCCCTGAAGGCGATCCAAAAGTTCAGGGATCAGTGGAAGGGGATAACGATCCCGCTTGGTGATGGCATTCAAGCCTCGATAGTCTATACAGGGATGGAGTGAGCCGTCCTTCTTGGTCACAAAGAAGAAGCTGGCTCCAGCGGGAGAACGAGAGGGGCGAATGAAGCCCTTGACAAGGTTCTCAGTCACGTACTGAGACATGGCAGCAGTCTCTGGCAGGGACAAAGGATACACCCGGCCTCGGGGAGGTGTGGTACCCAGTAGCAGATCTATCGGGCAATCAAAAGGCCGGTGTTGAGGGAGAATCTCTGCCATCTCCTTGGAGAAAACGTCGGCGAAAGCTTGATATGGCTCTGGTAAGAGAAGCGAAGAGCACAGCTGCAGGGACTTCGGAGGATGCGGGACTTGTAGACAATGAGTAAAGCAGAAGGGACTTCACTGGGTCAGCTGGAGGGCATCCCATTGAATAACAGGCGAATGACATTGTAACCACGGAAGTCCAAGAACCAGAGGGTGCACTGCCCGTTCCAGAACCAGCAGGGAGATTTCTTTCGAGTGGAACAGCCCGGTCTGGAAAGTCAAAGGGGCTGTGCAGCAGGTAATGGTCCCAGGGAGCAGTGTACCTCGGATGGAGGAAATACGCAGTGGAGGAACCTTACGTTGTGTGGGAAGAGATAGCTGGTCTACCAGATCAGCTACGATGAAATTACCCTCGGCCCCAGAGCCAATGAAGGCTTGGGTCTGGAGTTCCCCACCGGGGTATTTGAGAGTCACTGGTATGGGGCATTGAGGAGCTGAGCCCGCAAAGCCTAGGAGTAGCTCCTCAGTGTAACCTAGGCACGGTCGTTTCCCGGCGCTCCGGGCAGTTGGCGAGGAAGTGCCCCTTGCCTCCACAGTAGAGGCAAAGACCCTGCGTGTGGCGTCTCTTCCTTTCTTTGGGGGTTAGTGGAGATCTTCCCAACTGCATAGGCTCTCCGAGGCCGGCAGAAGCGGGTGGTCCCTTGGGTACTGAGACTCTGGCGGCACTTGAGGGCAGCGGTGGAGTCCTACGATAGGAGCGGGTCTCCTTATCTCACTGCTGTAGGCGGCGATCCACCCTGCCGGCGATGTCAATTAAGTCATTCAAATCTTCCGGGAGATCTCGGCCCACTAGCTCATCCTTGATGCGGCTGGCTAGACCTTCCAGGAAGATCCCCCTAAGGCAATCATCCCGCCAGCCAACTTCCATGGCTAATGTGCGAAAGTCTATAGTGTAATCCGCCACCGAGCATGTCCCTTGCCTGAGATGCAAAAGTTCAGAGGCAACCGTGGTTTGGCGTGCAGGATCGTCGAAAGCGAGGCGGAAGTTAAGAGCGAACTCTTGAAGATTCTGTAACAAGGGATCTTGACGCTCCCACATGGGAGAAGCCCAGTCGAGTGCTTTGCCATCCAGTAGGGAAAATATGTACGCCACTTTGACTGCGTCTGAGGGGAATTGTGCAGGCAGGAGAGTGAAGCGCACATAGCACTGATTCAAGAAGCCTCGGCATGTCTTGATATCCCCAGCATAGCGGGTCGGTGCGGGCAACTGGGTTACCGATGCAGGACTGGGTATTAAAGCAAGAGGTGGAGCTGGAGGCGGGTCCGGTGGAGCGGCCTCCAGATGACTGACCAGCTGTTCCACGGTGGCAGCAAGAGTGTCGATGCAGTGCTGTTGCTGTTGGAGGCGTTGTGCCATCCCCGGGATGGCCTGTAGGCTTGGGGCCTCCGCCGAGTCCATGGCCTTGCAAACTGTTGCGGCTTGATGCTGCTAGAGAAGATGGTGGACCCTTGGGCCGGCCTACTGAGGATGATAGGGCAGGCCGGGAGGCGGAGACACAACCTGGCAAGGCTTCACCCGGAGCCTGGGACCCCCCCAAGAGGAGCCCGTAGGGGCCCGGGCCCTTGGGACTTAGGCGCTGATATGAATGTCCAGAAAAGCTGAGGCGGAGAGAAGGCAGGAGGCCTATCAGCAGCAGAGAAAGAGCAGGTCAGGGGACTGGTCCAGAAGGGACGTTGGAACCAGCGCAGGCAGACAGGGATATGAGTTCGTGGCAACCCGGGTAGGGCTGGCAGCCGGCTGTAGCAAGGTAGGAGGCAAGGTGGAGGCAGGGCAGGCCGCAGGCTGCGGCGACGTCAGAAGCAAACCGGGGACGAGCAGGCTGCGGGCTGGAGCGGAGTCAGAAGCAAACTGGAGTCGAGGCGGGCAGCGAGCAGTAGCAGAGTCAGAAGCAAACCGGAGTCAAGGCAGGCAGCGAGCTGCAGCGGAGTCAGAAGCAAACCGGAGTCAAGGCAGGCATGTAGCGGAGTCAGAAGCAAACTGGAGTCAAGGCAGGCAGCGAGCTGTAGCAGAGTCAGAAGCAAACCGGAGTCAAGGCAGGCACCAGGAAGACAACAGGAATGCAACTGGAAGCAATTAAATAGCTGGGAACCTCGTTGCAAGGCGTTTAGGGAACGTCTGAACGTCGGTTATATCGGGAGCCGAGCGTGACGTCAGCCGCAAGGGCGGGGCGGGCTTCCGGGAGCTGGGCGCACAATAAGGGCGTCCTCACGTGCGCGCGAGGCCGGAGAGGATCAGGCCCGTAATGGCGACCGCCACGTGGGAAGCGCGCGAACAGAGGGCCCACAGGGACCTGGACCAGGCGGAATCCGGCGACCACCGGAGCGGAGGTAGGCGGGCCTGAGCCCTATCAGGAGAGGGGCGGTCGGGACCGCAACACAGATGTTGAGTAAATCCCGTAGCACCTCGTTCATCAGGTTCTGGAAGACTGCTGGGGCGTTACAAAGGCCAAAGGGCATTACGAGGTATTTGTAATGCCCATCCCGGGTATTGAACGCGGTCTTCCATTCGCCTCCGGGATGGATTCTAACTAAGTTGTAGACCCCGCGTAGATCCAACTTAGTAAAGACTCTTGCGCCTTGGAGCCGATCAAGCAGCTCTGGGATCAACGGGAGAGGGTAGCGGTCCCATTTCGTGATCGCGTTGAGCCCTCGGTAGTCGATACAGGGCCTCAGGGAGCCATCTTTCTTGCTGACGAAAAAGAATCCTGCCCTGGTGGGCGACTTTGACGGGCGAATGAATCCTTTCGCCAAATTCTCAGTGATGTACTCGGACATGGCCCGTGTCTCGGGCAGGGACAAGGTGTACACCCTACCCCGAGGTGGCATGGTTCCGGGCAACAAGTCAATAGCACAGTCATATGGACGGTGCTGCGGAAGGATTTCTGCTTTCGTCTTCGAGAAGACATCGGTAAAGTCCTCGTATGGAGCTGGAAGTCCAAGGGCGGAGTGCAAATGCAGGAGTGCTGGAGGCTTGGGAACCTTCATACAATGCGAGAGGCAATAGGGACTCCACTTAGTGATTTGCAGAGTATCCCACTGGATCACAGGCGAGTGCTTTTGGAGCCACGGCAGCCCCAGCACCACGGGTTGGACAGCTTTTTCAAGAATCAGGAAGGCTATCTCCTCCGAGTGGAACGCCCCGGTGCGGACTGTGATGGGAGCCTTGGCAGTCACTATGCGACCTGGAAGGAGCGTTCCCTGAATGGAGGTAATTCGAAGCGGAACCTCTCGTTTTTGCATAGGAATCTGCAGTTGAGAGACCAAGTCTTGCTGGATAAAATTACCTCCGGCTCCGGAATCCAGGAAGGCGAGGGTTTCCAAAGACCCTCCGGGAAATTTCAAGGTAATAGGTATCATAATCTGAGGAGCTGTGGCACAACCTAGGAGGAGCTCCTCCCAACCTCCTAGGTTCTGGAGTTTTCCGCACGCTCCTGGCAGCATGCCAAGAAATGGCCTTTCTGACCACAGTAAAGGCACAAGCCCATCGAGCGGTGGCGTTGTCTCTCCTCAGGGGAGAGCGGGGCATGTCCCCGCTGCATGGGTTCAGAGGCAGAAACATCAGGATGGGCAGGCCTGGGTAATGGCAGTGGGCGTGGAGAACTGCGGGCAGGGTTGTGCTTTGTTGTGCGTAACTCTCGTGCTCGCTGTTGCAGGCGGCGATCGATGCGGGCAGTCATGTTAATGAGGGCATTAAGATCTTCCTGGAGATCCCGGGCGGCAATCTCGTCCTTGATGCGCCCTGACAACCCTTCCAAGAAAATGGGTTTAAGGTTATCGTCCTGCCGACCTACTTCCTGAGCGAGAGTTCTAAAGTCCATAGCATAGTCCGCCAGGGAACGGGATCCTTGGAGAAGCTGTAGTAAATCCAACATGGCTGAGGCCTGGCGGGCTGGTTTGTCAAAGGCTTGGTGAAAGTTGGTGACAAACTGCTGCAAGTCATCCAAGGAGTCGTTACGCTCCCAAAGGGGGAGGCCCACACCAGGGCCTTTCCATCGAGCAGGGAGAGAATGTACGCTACATAGAAACATAGAAACATAGAAATGACGGCAGAAGAAGACCAGTCGGTCCATCCAGTCTGCCCAGCAAGCTTCACACTTATTTTTTCTCATACTTATCTGTTTCTCTTGGCTCTTAGTAACCTTATGTTCTAATTCCCTTTCACCCCCACTATTAATGTAGAGAGCAGTGATGGAGCTGCTTCCAAGTGAAATATTAAGTTTGATTAGTTGGGTAAGCGGCAGCATAGCTCTCTGCCATGAAGCAGAGGGCAATGCTAGATGTGTGTGAAGTATTAGTTTTTCTTCTCCCCTGTTGTTGAAGCAGGGAGCTATGCTGGATATGCATTGAAAGTGAAGTATGCCTTGAAAGTCACATTAACTATCATCAAATATTGAAAAGCCTAATAATTGGTAATACCTATAGCCCATGAACCCATCCCTGTTTTGTTTTTTTAATTGGGAGATGGCTGCCCTTCATCCTTCCGCTCCGTGAAGGTGGACACCTACCACTGGCATCCCGCTCCGTGAATGCCTCTGTGACTACTGCCGCTCCGTGCAGTGTTTTACTACCTGCTCTTTATATGCGTCCTCTAGACCTGATGGATCCCATCCCTGTTTTTTTGTTTGTTTTTTAATTTAATTGGAAGATGACGGAATCCGTGGGAAACTGCTGGGGCAATAGAGAGAAGCGCACGAAGCACTGGTTCAAGAACCCACGGCACATCCTAGCATCTCCAGCATGGCGAGCAGGCGGCGGCAGCTGAGTCACGGGTGAGGCTACATCCTCAGGTCTTGAACCCACAGCAGGCGAAGAACGAGTATCGTGGGCATCCATTCGGGCAGCCAGTTGCCCAACGGATCCGGCCAGGACATCCAGGTATTGTTGTTGCTGTTGTAGCTGTAAAGCCAACCCAGGAAGATCCTGGAGTCCTGGTACCTCGGCCGAGTCCATGGCCTTGCAATCTGTTGTGAGTGAGCTGTTTAGTGGACCCTTGGTCCGACCTGTGAGAGACTGGGGAGAGGTGTACTATAGTCTCTGGAGAGTGACAGGTTGGGAGGCGGATACCAGGCAGGAGCTGGAGGTGAGGTTCACCCTGGAAGCCGGTACTCCCCCGGGAGGAGCCCGTGGGAGCCCGGCCGCTGGGACTTAGGAGATCACGGAAGCTGGAACTGGAGCGGGCAGGCAGGGATTGAAGCAGACTGGGACCGAAGCAAGCAGGAACTGAAGCAGGACTGGCTACTGGAACCAGAAAGGAGCTGAAGCAGGACTGGCTACTGGAAACAGACAGGAGCTGAAGCAGGACTGGCTACTGGAGCCAGACAGGAGCTGAAGCAGGACTGGCTACTGGAGCCAGACAGGAGCTGAAGCAGGACTGGCTACTGGAGCCAGACAGGAGCTGAAGCAGGACTGGCTACTGGAGCCAGACAGGAGCTGAAGCAGGACTGGCTACTGGAGCCAGACAGGAACTGAAGCAGGACTGGCTACTGGAGCCAGACAGGAGCTGAAGCAGGACTGGCTACTGGAACCAGAAAGGAGCTGAAGCAGGACTGGCTACTGGAACCAGACAGGAGCTGAAGCAGGACTGGCTACTGGAACCAGACAGGAGCTGAAGCAGGACTGGCTACTGGAACCAGAAAGGAACTGAAGCAGGACTGGCTACTGGAACCAGAAAGGAGCTGAAGCAGGACTGGCTACTGGAACCAGAAAGGAGCTGAAGCAGGACTGGCTACTGGAGCCAGACAGGAGCTGAAGCAGGACTGGCTACTGGAGCCAGACAGGAGCTGAAGCAGGACTGGCTACTGGAACCAGACAGGAACTGAAGCAGGACTGGTTACTGGAGCCAGACAGGAGCTGAAGCAGGACTGGCTACTGGAGCCAGACAGGAACTGAAGCAGGACTGGCTACTGGAGCCAGACAGGAGCTGAAGCAGGACTGGCTACTGGAACCAGAAAGGAGCTGAAGCAGGACTGGCTACTGGAACCAGACAGGAGCTGAAGCAGGACTGGCTACTGGAACCAGACAGGAGCTGAAGCAGGACTGGCTACTGGAACCAGAAAGGAGCTGAAGCAGGACTGGCTACTGGAACCAGAAAGGAGCTGAAGCAGGACTGGCTACTGGAGCCAGACAGGAGCTGAAGCAGGACTGGCTACTGGAGCCAGACAGGAGCTTAAGCAGGACTGGCTGCTGGAGCCAGACAGGAGCTGAAGCAGGACTGGCTACTGGAACCAGACAGGAACTGAAGCAGGACTGGCTACTGGAACCAGACAGGAGCTGAAGCAGGACTGGCTACTGGAACCAAGCTGGAACTGAAGCAGAACAGGTTACTGCAAGCAAGCCAGACAGATACAAGACTTGGGCACGGAGTGAAACAAGTCTCAGGCAGGAACGGAGTTGCTAACGCAATAGCACACTCTGGGGCACGGCGCAACAGAGAACTGCAAGGAACCCCGTTGCAAGGCAAAGTCCTGGGCTGCCCGGCGGCCTTACATAGGCCGTGGCGTCTGATGTCACGGATAGGGCGGAGCCTTCAGTGGCGGGAAACAGCCTTCATAAGCGCAGCTTGCGCGCGTGCGCACGCCTAGGGAGAAGGCATCCAGGCAGGGCTTCTCGGCGGCGTCCTCCCCGAGGGGATGCCGCGAAACAGGCCGCAGACCCTCGGAGACAGGCCAGGACCAAGGAGGTAAGGGCCTAGTCGCGGCTGCCTCGACTGGGACCGCAACAGCTATGCTGTTTTACCACCATATAATATAGGACCATAAAGCATACGCTGGCAAAACAACAATGGTGCTAGTCACAAAGCTGAGCAACATCATTATACAACTGGATTCAGCATGGCAGGAGTGACTGGGGCCCGTCCCTGCCCATTTCTATTTACGTGACCCATTGTACCTGAAGACCGGAGGATAGCAAATGTAACCCCAAATGTAACCCCAATATTTAAAAAGGGCTCCAGGGGCGATCCGGGAAACTACAGACCGGTTAGCCTGACTTCAGTGCCAGGAAAAATAGTGGAAAGTGTTCTAAATGTCAAAATCACAGAACATATAGAAAGACATGGTTTAATGGAACAAAGTCAGCATGGCTTTACCCAGGGCAAGTCTTGCCTCACAAATCTGCTTCACTTTTTTGAAGGAGTTAATAAACATGTGGATAAAGGTGAACCGGTAGATATAGTATACTTGGATTTTCAGAAGGCGTTTGACAAAGTTCCTCATGAGAGGCTTCTAGGAAAAGTAAAAAGTCATGGGATAGGTGGCGATGTCCTTTCGTGGATTGCAAACTGGCTAAAAGACAGGAAACAGAGAGAAGGATTAAATAGACAATTTTCTCAGTGGAAGGGAGTGGACAGTGGAGTGCCTCAGGGATCTGTATTGGGACCCTTACTTTTCAATATATTTATAAATGATCTGGAAAGAAAAACGACGAAATACGACGAAAGCCTGCGAAAGCTCACAGCCTTCGCACCACGGCAGTACAATTTCGGGGGCCGCGGTGCGCCGGCTGCCAGCTTTCGCACAGAATAGTGCCACTGTGATAGGTGGTGCTATTCGGCATGCTACTGCTGAAGATAATGTTTGTAACATTATCGCCGGCAGCGAAGACACCACCGACTCCACCCCTCCCCACCCTGACTCCTCCCCTCCCCCTAATTTGCATGGTATCGCATGCGAAAAGGCCCTTTTCGCATCCGATAGAGGCTTATCGCACGCGATACGCCTTTAGAAAATAACCCCATTAGTTAGTGTTGTGGAAAAAAAAAATCAATTCAGGACAAAAAGTGGCCGTCAAGATGTCAGTTCTAACTATACCATTGTGAACTTTCAGAAGGGCAAAAATATCTTTTCCTTTCTAATTTATAGCTTTTTAAAAAATCCTTCCATAAAAACGAAATAGCTATAAATTAACATATCCAACTGTCTCCCAGCTAATTGTAATATGGTAGACTATTTCCTAATAGAACTAGAAGGTATTCTCTAAACTGCTAGCTGAAGAGCTTTTAAAGAGTTTAATTACTACATTTATGCAGATTTATTTGCTTGCACTCAGCAAAACAGAAGGTGCCCTTGAGTTTCCAGAGAAAGTTCACTGGTGTGCAGTCAAATGGTGTGACTTGATAAGCTAAGCTAATAGCTGGTTCTCAAATCTCAACTCCCCTGTAGCTTAAAATTCTCTGGGGATAGGCCTTCTATTCATATATCATGTAAGAAAGCTCACCTCTCTAACCTTATGCAACAGGAAACCCAGAAACTATGATTTCTCGTGTCAGCTATTGCTTGATGCATGGTTCCACAGACAGCTCTTAAATGACTTTATACTAGCCCTTTGTTTTGTATTAAAAATTCACCTGACCTCCTCAATCTAATTTTTTACCTTAAAATTTGAAATGCATGTAATAAACATCTTCTGCAGTTCTGTATTGTACGTTTAAGATGCAGAACAAAAAAAGTAAACCAGCACACATAAATTATGACAGCATATAAGGACCATGAGACCCATCTTATTTTATCCAGTTTCATTCCTGGTACCATGCAATAAACCCCATTGATCTCTAATTTTTCCCTCACTTGTGTAAAGGTTGGCGTGAGCCTTTGGTGTTGCAGTGTAGTTTACGCAGCCTCATAGGCCAACCTGCGAGGCCTACGCCGGTAGCTGGCAAAAGCGCTCTGTAGTAGGACAGCCTGGCGCTTCACCTTTACCAGTCGCTTCCCCCAGAGGTTGAGCCCTTGGGTTCTGTTGGCTGGCAGGTCTTAGGTGGATCCCTAGGACAGAGACAAGAGCAAGAGTCTAATAGCACACTGGGGTCAGTACAAGCAGCAGGAAGACAGAGTCAGATATAGGCCAAAGTCAGGGCAGGTGTTATGGTTTTGAGGTGTTTGGGTGGATTCCTGGGTACTGTGGAAGATGACCACGCCCATGGGGAGGAGCCCCCGTGGGGAACCACAGTACTGGGCTAGACTCAGGATGCACAAACACTGAATTGTCTTTATTGTACAGCAGATGTAAGCCACCAAAGGTGGCAGTAGCGAGCAGGTTCTGAAGTAGCAGTGCAGGGACCCTCGGCAGAGGGACCCTTCTCATCAAGTTGATACAGGGAAGTTCCGGTGTAGAGTTCCCAGAATGGCAAGGCTGTAGATGAGATAGACTGAGAGATATTATTCACTAGATGGTAGCTGTATGTCGAAGGTTCCCAGCAGGCAGAAGCAGATGGTTCTAGGCACTGAGGCAGGGAGAGCAGGCCCTCAAGGAGCGAGTACCTGATCCTAGTAAGGCACCTGAAAGAAAAAGGAAGGGCCCCAAAGGAGTGGGTACCCAGGTTAGTAGTTACCCCAAAGGGCAGAGAGAAAGCTTCCAGCGGGTGCACGGAAGCGGCAGAGCAGTGCAGACCGGACGAATCCAGTCTGAATCCAATCTTTGCTAACTCGATTAGCTAGCAAGTAAGGGCAGGCTAAATACCTGGATATTGTGATATCACTCAAGGGGGACGCCCCCGAGGTTCGCGCCAAAGTCAGAATAAAGATGAGGGTAGCGCGCGCGCACCCTACTAGGTCCTTGAGAGGAACATGGCGGGAGGCAACGCCAAAGCCATTCCGGGGACGCCGGAGAGAGCGGCTAGCAGATGCGGCGGTAGCCATCTTCCCAAGGTAAGAGGGAAGAGCTGAGAACAAGGTGAGGCATACGGGGCGAAGCCATCTGAGACTGACGGACGCAACAGCAGGCTTTAAACGTCTACTGACGTTCAGAAAAAAACTCAAGACTTGGCTATTTCAACAAGCCTTCCCTTAATCTGGGTCCTCCCCAGCTACAGTCACACTCCAAGGCCCTCTAGTCAATGCACCCCATTACCGTTATTGTAAATGATTTGATATTGTTTAGTTCTGAGTTACCTCTGCCACTGGCTCCTCTTCTTCCCAGTTGGAGTACCCTTGTTTTATTGTAACTTTTCGCTATCTTTATGTTTATGTTAACATTATTTCCCCCTTGTTCCTTGTAAAGTGATATGATATGATCTGTATCATGAATGTCGTTATAAAAAAGCACTAAATAAATAAAATAAATAAATAAATAGACATGCTCAGGTCCAAGCAGAAGGTTAGGTCCAGGTGGCAGGTTGGGGTCCAGGCATAAACTCAAGATCCAGAGAGTCAAACCAAGGGAGAACAAAGACACACTGAAGACATTGGACAAGATGAATAAGATGAAGCTGAACAATACAGGCTGGATGAAGGAAACAGGAGAAGACAAGGAGAGCAGAATAAGGCAAGGACGAGGCTAGAAGAGGCAAGGGAAGGCTGGAGAAGTTGGGGCAAGGCTAGATGAGGTGAGGCAAGGCAGGAGAAGACAAGCTGAAGAAGCAGCAACTTGGGAACATTGGCAACACGCACTGCAAAGCAGGAGACCCATTGCTGAAGCAAAGGTGAGCCGTCCGAGGAGTCCTTATATAAGAAGGGTTTGCTGACATCATCAGAGGGTGCTGCAGAGACTTTCCCGCCACAGGTCCTTTAAGATTAGGTACTGTGCATGCCTAAGGAAAGGCCAGGTCATGTTGGCATGGAGGCATGGGAGGCTGGATCTGGCGGCGTTCCTGCCGAGTAAAACTGGGTGGTATCAGGGTTGAGTACCATGGCTCGCGGGCCTACCTGTGGGCCATGGATCCTTACAAATTGTTTTCAGCTAGGGATCCTCTGTTCTAATCCAATGCTTTATTGAATTCTGGTATTGTTTTTGTCTCCACCATCTCTACAAGGAGGCCATTCCCTGGAATCACCAAACTACTATACCAGAATTTGTAACCTGCCTTGAGCACAGGTTTGGAAAGGAAAGTAATTAAATCTAAATAGAGGGTAGTAGTAGATGAAATCCATTCTGATAAAAGAAAGATGATTAACCTGCCCCTAAGAGTTTACAGTCTAAGATGGTACCTGAGATAATGGAGAGAAAAGTATCACAAGGGATGCTAGTGGGAGAAGCAGGATTTTAACCATAGCATCCATGGTTCTCAGCTCACTGCTTTAAGCAGTTGTCCACCCCTCCACTTCACTATTGTCCATCAATCAATTGGTTTCTAATTCAGTCCACCATCTTGATGCCCACCATAGGCTGCTCAGTTTATTTATGAGTTTCCTATGCAGGTCAGTATCAAAAGCTTTGCTGAAATCCACGTAAACCACATCCAGTGCATGCCCTTGATCTAATCTGCTAGTCACCCAACCAAAGAAATTATCAGATTTGTTGGCATGATCTCTCTTTGATAAAACCATGTTGCCTTGGATTCTGCAGCCTGCTGAATTTTAGATACTTCAATATCCTTTCCTTTAGAAGAATTTCCATTAATCTTTCCACCATCAAGGTAAGACTAAATAGCCTATAATTTCTTTTATGAAGAAGGACAGCATCCACTCTTTTCTAGTTCTATGGGACCACTTCCAAAGATATATTGAAAAGATCCTTCAATAGACCCACCAAATATTTACGAGTTCACATAATATCCTAACATTTATTTATTTATTTATTTATTTATTTATTTAATTCTTTTCTATACCGACGTTCATGATACAAGTCATATCACATCGGTTTACATCCAATCTGGCTACATAGTGTAGCCAAGAAAGTAGTTTTATTTTAGCTGGAATTTGGTGAGTTCCATAGTTGCCCCTTTAAGTGCCAGGCTATGCCTCAGCTAATTTAGACTTAAGATTCAAGGCCACAGCAGCAGTGGAGGTGAAAAGGGGGAAATGCTTTGTGAGACAAAATAGAAGTCAGGCTTTAATGTTAATTATTTGTGTGGCAACAGAGTAAGGGAAGATGCCACATGTGAGAGTGAGAGCTTCAGCCGCAAGATAGGAGCTGAGGGCAGAAGCCCTGACATTGGCTGCATGTGAGACAGCAAGTTAATGGCAGCAAAATTTAGTATCAGCACAGGTGGTGGCCAAAGGTGGGAAGCATCAGCTAGAGGTGAGGCAGGATGAAGGCTGCAGGCTGAATGGGTTAGTGTGTGGTTTGGGAGCTTAAGAACCACAAGGTCTGCAGTGTAATTAAGCTCCAGGGGACAGCACTGGCTAGTACAGCAGATGCATGTAAGATCAGAAAGTGTATTTTACCAGAGAAGAAGAAGTCCCAAACAGTGATGACATCACTGACCTACATGCAGTAGAGATGGCAGCCATTTTAATTTGTAGGGATTTTTTTTTAATTAGAGGAGAGGACTACAAATTAATAAAATGTTAGTGGTGTGGAACCTATAGGGAGAAAAATTTCAAAGGAGGAGTTGTTTCAAACCTTGTGAGGAGATCTTTTCATTGCTGCCCCTTTTAATTTGTTATAAAAATATATGTTCATGTCATATGACCATTTGGAAATACTGTTTATGCATTGTAGTCTCTGGACCTGACGAGTTCCAAACCTTGAGAATTCAGAAACTTAATTGCTTGTGTTTGGTTAGGAGCATTCAGGGCAGGGGTCCCAAAATTACGGCCTGTGGCTGAATTTTATCTGGCCCATTGCAGCAGGAGAAGGAGCGGGTTATATCTGACTCTTGATGGCAGGAGGAAGAGGATGAGGAGGAGGAGGAGCAGCAGCAGCGGGAGACACTACCACTCACTCTGCTACTGACTACCCATACCTGCACCTTGAACATGCGCAAAAATCATGGTGTAGCCCTTCCTCGTACTGCTGATCTCCCAATGCATGAGATCAGCAGCTCAAGATGCTGGTATGGATAATCAGTATCAGAGTGGGCAGAGGTGCTGGTAGAAAAGGAATATACCTTGGTAAGAGGGGAGGAGGGGTAGTTAGGAGCAGAAGGGGGAGAGGAGGGGAAGGCAGTGTAGGTAAGAGGAGGGTAAAGTGATAGGAGGGGAGGGGATGAAGGGAAAGGAGTGTGAGTGAGGGGGAAAAGAGAGGAGGGGAGAGAGTGAGAGAAGAGGAAGAGAAGGGGTGAGATAGGAGAGGGAAATAGAGAGAGAGAGAGAGAGCTAGTATGGGTGTGTGTGAGTGGGAGAGAGTACACCACAAACACACAGCATCCTGCTATTCACCCATCCCCCACTCCCCAGGGGGGCAGATGCTGAGGGTTGCCAGGGGTTGTGGCAAGATTGTAACTTCCCCTTACTGATACCCTATCTGCAATACCTGTGGGAACACTACTACCTCCCGCCTTCTCCAGCGTTTCAAATCACCAAAGAGGTCAGAATACGAGGGACACAACCTCTCCCCATTCCTCCACTCATCAAAATTCCAAGTACAACCCCCCCCCCCCCCCCCTCCCATACAAATTATGTATGACCGTCCCTTTGCTTAAAAAAGTTTGTGGACACCCAATTTACAGCTCATAATTTGAGGTTTGGCAGACTCCAGTGATTAATTCTGAATAATGTACACAGTTTGACAGCTTCCCATTAATCCCTATAAGAGTGGGAAAACCTGACAGTTTTGCCCAGGAGAAACCTCATTCAATATCATTGCGATTAATTTCAAATTAACCATGACAAGTTATACCTAAAAATGTTCAGAAAGGAAGATTGTTTTAGGAGATCCAAGAGCTGGTTGCCAATTAGTTAAAGTGAGACCACGGGTCTGAATTACAGGTGCTCTGGTCTGACAGCCATCTTGTAAGTATTATACGTTTATTTCACACTCTTTCATTAGCAGCTCAGAGTGAGTTGCAAATCAGGTACAGAAGGTATTTCCCTGTCCCCAGAGGACTTAAAATCACAGGGCTTCCTTTACTAAGCATTTTTTTTTTCCCATGGGCATAGATTGGGATGAAGTCCTTTAGTACATCAGGTCCTAAGCAATGGAGGGCAAAGTGGTTTGCTTAAACCCACAAGGCCTACTGCTCTAACCACTAAGCTGCTTCTCCACTGAAGGGCTTGGTTCACTTTATAGAAATCACTGATCTTAAATGACCTTCTCCTAGATTCAAATCCAGACCTCTGTGCTATAACAGAAACATGGCTTAAATCTACAGATATAGCTTTGATTAACCAGCTACCAACTGAAACATACGACTTTTTCTCCATTCCCCGACAGAAGAAAAGGGGTGGGGGCATTCTCCTAGCAGCTAAAAAAGATTTTAGACTCACACACCACCCAATTAAATCAGACTCAAAACTAGAAACAGGCCTGTTCACATCAGACACTCTCCAAATCCTTCTAGTATACGCCCCTCCAGGTCTCCTAGAAGCAGACGCTTCGCCTATCCTAGAAATTATAGCATCTTATCTCAAACCAGACTCCCCAACGATAATCCTAGGAGACTTTAACTTACACGTAGACAACCCCACACTCTCAACCAGCTGCGAAACATTCCTTACCGCTATGTCCGCAATGGGATTCAGACAAATAATCAATGAACCTACACACAAGGCAGGTCACACACTGGACCTTATCTTTCTGAACTCAGGTATAACAAGTTCAGCACACCACACATGTAAACCAGTTCCCTGGTCGGACCATTCACTAATCTCCACAACCTTGTCGATGACCCAAACGAGCAACAAACAACCACCTCAACACTCATTTATCTACAGAAAAGTATGCTCATCTGACGAACTCAGCAATCATCTAATCACAGATCTCTTACGCATAGACTATAAGACACCTAATTCAGCGATAAATTCCTGGTCAACCATAACGGAAACAGTGGCAAACAAACTATGTCCACTGATAACAAAAAAAGTCAAACAAGGTGCGACAAAAGACAGCCTTGGTTTACAAACGAACTAAAAACCCTTAAACTTAATTTACGTCAGAAAGAAAGTAAATGGCGTAAAGCCCCTTCCGCTGCTACACTATCTATCTACAAACTCGCCCTCCACTCATACAAGAGTTCCACCTTAAAAACAAAAAGAGACTATTACGCACACAAGATTCATGACATCATCTACGACCCCAAAGCGCTTTTCACTCTCGTCTCCAATTTAACTCAGGCAAATACACCGGACATACCATCTAACCTAGCTCAATCAAGAGCGGATGAGCTAGCACTCTTTTTTAGTAATAAAATCACGAACCTTCTAACACAACTTAAGCCCAGTACAAGCACAACAGCCAGCACATAGGTACTCCACAACAAGGAAATAACCCTCCAATCTTTTGAACTCACCACATCCGCAGAGATCCAAACACTTCTGAAGAAAATGAAACCCTCTTCCCATCCCTTCGACCAAATCCCATCTAAACTACTACTTCTAATCCCGGACACCATAAACAAAACTCTTGCAGACATCATAAATTGCTCATTCTCCCAGGGTCACTACCCCGATGACCTTAAACTAGCTTCAATCAAACTGCTTCTCAAGAAACCAAACTTGGACCCCAAAGATCCTAATAGTTACCGTCCAATTTCCAATCTTCCTTTCATTGCCAAGGTGATGGAGAAACTAGCAAATACGCAACTATCGGATTACATAGAAGAACACAAAATTCTATTCCCTACTCAATTCGGTTTCAGAAAAGCCTCAAATACCGAATCACTACTCATATCACTGACGGACTACCTGACTTTGGGCCTTGACAAAGGACAGGCCTTCCTTTTGATTTTATTAGATCTATCTGCAGCTTTTGACACTGTAAACCACGCCATATTACTAAACCAACTGGCTAACATCGGTATTGCAGGATCAGCGCTGACTTGGTTTAAGACTTTTCTAGAAAACAGAGGTTTCAAAGTCAAAATCCTGAACAAAGAATCCCATAGATACCCATCATCACAAGGAGTTCCTCAGGGCTCCTCTCTCTCACCTACACTCTTCAATCTATACCTTCTCCCACTTTGCCAACTTCTAAACAAATTGAATCTAAAACACTTTATTTATGCCGACGACGTCCAGATTGTGATCCCCCTCCAAGAATCCATTAATAAAACCCTAAAACTGTGGGAAAACTGTTTCAAAGAAATTAATGACCTCCTATCCAGCTTAAACCTAATTCTAAACCAATCAAAAGTGAATTCCTGCTAATCTCACCGGATAACTGCAAAATCACTACGAACCCGCCAGCCAACTTACAAATATCAAAAGTAAGAGATCTAGGAGTATCCATAGACAACAGACTAAACCTAAAGCATTTATTAAGCAAACAACTAAAGACTGCTTCCACAAACTACACACATTAAAAAGAATAAAACCCCTATTTCATTTCCATGATTATAGAACAGTGCTCCAAGCAATAATCTTTGCGAAAATAGATTATTGCAACGCTATACTACTAGGCCTCCCATCATCCCATACCAAACCTCTCCAAATGATTCAAAACACGGCAGCAAGAATCCTAACTAACAAGAAAAGAAGAGATCACATCACGCCGGTCCTTAAAGACCTTCACTGGCTGCCAATCCACTTCAGGATAATCCATAAATCCCTAACCACAATCTTCAAAAATATCCATGGACTAGCTCCACTCCATCTACAAATAGCACTTAAAAAACACTCCTCCAACAGACCCACTAGAGAAGTGTACAGAGAACTTCTACAGGTACCACACGCCAATACCACCCAACACATAACCCTGAGAGACAGGGCCTTCTCTACAGCAGGCCCCCCACTATGGAACTCAATCCCCTTAGAATTACGACAGGAACCAGGTCTTCCAACCTTCAGAAAGAGACTTAAGACATGGCTGTTCAAGAAAGCCTTTCCGGACTCTGACTGATGATCTCACCAAATACAGAAAGACGGTCTATCTCCCACTAAACTGATACGGACATACCAAACACTACACGTTCTTATTCTTGTTAAATTTCTATCGTCTTATTCTTCTTCTTTTCCCAGTTAGAACCATCCTTGTTTTATTGTAACTGATTTTTTCTGCGCACTGTTATAACTTGTTATAATTTGTAAATATATAAAATGTATACTCATGTTATATTTATACACGTTTATAATGTATTGATCACCCCTGTTTTATGTAAACCGACATGATACGAATCTCCGTGAATGCCGGTATAGAAAAACTCAAATAAATAAAATAAAAAAAAAATATATTACTTGATGAAAGCTCATCTGAGCTGAGAATTTTGAAGTGGTGGTGTGGAAGAGATGTGTTCAGCACAAACACTGGGTACATATTAGTGCCGATTCTTTTAGAATATGAATGATATGAGATCAGATAACATTTTTAAATTTGCATTTGACAGCATGTACACCGTACTATACCCACATCGACAGGGGCGCAGGGTGGCTGCTGAAGCTGATCGCGCATCATAAAGTTCGCTGCTGCCGTGAGAGTGAAAAACAAGAATTTTGGGATGCTCCATCAGAAATGTGTCTGACTCTCTCGCTCAGGCTTCCTGGCAGGGAGGTGTAGAGGACAGGGGGGGGGGGGGGGAGAGGGGAGCTTAGGGGTATGGCAAGCACCGCTCAGGGCACCAGGCCTAGGGGGGCACCAATGCTCCTTGACAAGGGGCTGAATGCGATAGCGGCGTGTTCTGCTTAGTCCACGTGCAGCCAGCAGCTTGACTGGCAGGGCTGGTAATGTTATCCAAGGAGGACCTGCCCCACCCACACACATAAGGCCAGCCATGCCCTTCCAGATACCCCAGCACAAAGCCCGAGGGGAGCAGGGGGACGTTGCCTGGAAGAGGTGCAGAAAGAGAGTCTAGGGGCAGAGAGGGGGGGGGGGGGGGGTCAGTACAATACACCACTATCCATTCTTTCGCTTTTTTTTATTTCAGAAATATTCTGTACCTGGTTCTGCTCTGGGTACAGCAGCTAGTAGTAGAAAGAGAGGTAACATCAGTGCCTGTGGTGCAAGCCTGGGGCGAGGGCAGTGTGATGCCAGATTGAGTCCTGAGGGAGGCGGTCGGCGGGTAGCGGTGCAATGCAAAGCTGCGGCAGTGGGACTGAGACAGGAATGTTTACGTGGATTGGAATTTATGAATCGCCAAATACACAAGGTCCTAGGCAATTTACACTGCTGGCAGCCCAGCAGGAAAACTTCAAGTGGGTTTGCGGGGGTCACTGTGCCAGACGAAGGGAAAGCTGAGGTAGCAGTTGCAGCCCTGCCGAGAAGAGTGGGGCCCCAGCGAGTTGAGAGGGAGGGAGGCAAACAGTGGTTGGAAGATGAGCAGCTCACCAGGAATACCACTGGTTGCAGCTCGAGCATGCGATCTCCCCTCTCACGTCTTCTGCAGCTTGATAGCCACCCAAAGGAAAAAGCAGGAAAGCTGATTGGTGTGATGTGGCGGGGGATCAATCACATTTCATGGAGGAGCAAGGAACAAGGAAAGCAGGCGGTAGAGAATTGCAGCCATAACAAGGCGAGCTGCCTGGATCCTGGAGATGGCATCTCAGGTTGGTGGTGCTCAGTACATCCTTCTTGTAAGTAGATGGTGCCTGTGCACTGCTGTGTGCTATGGGTGCTGGGTCCCGGCACATTGATGTTACCTCGCGACCCGCTGCGGCACAGAAAGCCCCTGCTTCCACGCCCGTTCGCCGATGTCTTCTGGCAGCAGTGCGGGCCGACGCAACCCGAGTCAAGCCCCGCCCATCACGGCACGTCTAATTTCAACCCGGAAGTTCCTGCGTTCGCGCGGGAACTTCAAATATATAAAGAACTTCCTGTGTGATTTTGCGGTTTGCCTTTGTTTCGACCTCGGAGTGTTTTCCCGGACTTCTCTGTTTGCTGCCTGCCTGTGATATTGGATCGGACCTGGACTTCTCTGTTTGCTGCCTGCCTGTGATAGCGGATCGGACCTGGACTTCTCTGTTTGCTGCCTGCCTGCGATATCGGATCGGACCTGGACTTCTCTGTTTGCTGCCTGCCTGCGATATTGGATTGGATCTAGGACTCTTCTGCCTTTCACCTGTTCGGGGACTGGAGAGATACCCCTCGCTAGCGCTAACTACATCGCTCTACTATCCCCTGAAGGTAAGATTACGGTCTACTCTGGATTCACATACCAAACCATAACAATTGACAGCAATTTTGGCAGATGTTTTGTGATTTCAGAACTTACTGCAATGTGTTGGGTCTCATTCCTTATTTCCTCAAAAACTATAATGGCCATCTGTGGAAAGGAGGTACCATTTTTTTCAAGCAATCTACATTATGGCACACTCTGGGATGGATTTTAAAAGGGTATGCACGTAACCCTTAAAAAAAACCCCCTGTGCGCGCCGAGCTTATTTTGCATAGGCTTGGCGGCGCGAGCAAGCCCCGGACGCGCGTATGTCCCGGGGCTTGCAAAAAGGGGCGGGGTGGGGGCGGTCCGGGGGCAGGGCATGGTCTGAGCCTCCAGGTAAGGGGAGGTTCTAGGTAGGGCTGGGGGGCGGGTTAGGTAGGGGAAAGGAGGGGAAGGTGCGGGGGGGGGGTGGTGTGTGGAGGGAACGGAGGCAGGCTGTGCGACTCGGCACGCGCAAGTTGCATAATTGTGCACCCCCTTGTGCGCGCCGACCCTGGATTTTATAACATGCTCGCGGCTGCGCGTGCATGTTATAAAATCGGGTGTAGATTTGTTCGCGCTGGGTTGTGCGAACAAATCTGCGCCCGCGCGCAGGTTTTAAAATCTGCCCCTCTGGTTTTGGTTTTACTCACTGAAAAATGTATTCAACTTTGTGATTTTTATCCATCTGTTTATTTGTATGTAGAAAAGCAGGTCAATTGAAACAGGAAAAAAAAAAGAATTTGCTGTTACCCAGTGTCTCAAAGATAATACTATCCAGAAGATTAAAAGAAGAAGTTTACGATGATAGTGTGGCTGAGCCACAAACTGTGTTGATTTATGTAGTTTCTAGAATTTCCTGATGAAGTGGATGTAATGAATAAGGTATTGAGCCAGGATAGTATGAAGCTCAGTATGTCTACAGGGAGAACAAATCCATGACTAACTGATTTGCCCCTTTCTCTATCCAGGCAGTCTTCCTGTTCGATGGAACATTCAGCAGCCTTCAGCATAGATCATTTTCCAGAAAACCTTGACATTAAAGAGACTACTTACCCTCATTCATTCACTCTCTCTCTCTCTCTTGCTCTGTATTAATCAATTCTGTCTATCTCTCTATCATACCAACTTTCTGTACTAGTGCAGGTGGGGAAAAAGTCATCGACACCATCATAACAATAACAAATGCTACTGAAGATAAAAGAAGGAGGGTGTTCTTAGTAGCATTACAGTTTCATTGGGTGTTGATAAATTGATTTTATTTATTTAGAAACATTTGATATACTGCTTTCCTCCAGGTATGGTCTCAAAGAGGATTAGAAACATATTAAAGGCTAGCAAGTACCATAGCAGTTACATTCATTACAAAATCGTGATATTGACGGAGTGTCCAGCATGGGAGCTTAATTCAGGTGTTTATTCCCCTACTTTCATAGGGGTTCTCTCAGAGTACAGAAATAAAATGTTTATCCGTGATTCTGTGATACAGGTACCATTGCTGGGTACTTTTTCCAGTTGAATCGGATGCCTACATTTGTGTAGCTGAAGAGTCAGCGCGGCAAGACAGAGTGGAAGATCCATGGGAGGCAGCTGGAGGGATGAGATACTGCCAGGTGACCCGTTGGTATTTTTCCGGTGTTTATGCAATAAATATCTATTTTATTTTTTGTAGCATTGGAGGCTTTTTATTGGCGTTTCTTGGTTAAAGCCTATAATCAGAAGCCCTAAGTATAATTGGATCACGCTGGGCGATAAGAAAGTTGCTCAGTGCATAGGGTCAGAGGGATTTCAGCTGGCAGACATCAATTCAGTCTCATGAGTTTTCCTTCCAATAACGAGAGCTGAACTGCCCAGGACAGGCAAAGGAGGAGGAAATGAAGGTTTTGTACAAAATGTTTTCTTGGATAAGGTGTAATTGAATTGAGAACGTTTTGGATATAGTGTAGTTCAATTGAGAACGTTTTGGAAAACAAGGTCCTCAAGAAGTACATCTGCCTCACTTTTGAAATGTATGGACGCTGGCTGCTGCCGATATTGTGGTAGCTCTGTTGGTCCATTGCAATACAATACACTACATTTTTTAATTTTCTATTTACATTGGATAAAAGATAAAGCAAAAAAATCTTGAACAGAAACATGATTAGTACATTCACAAAAATGAAAGAAAATAATAAATTTGGTTTAAAACAGTGCAAAAACAGAAATAAAGAAACATAGTGATTATACATGGTGAATTCTGAATGCAAACTAGGGGATGGGAGGAATACTACACATGTTTTTCAGAAAATTATCTAAAGGCTCACAAAGAAGATATACTAATTGTATCTGAGTCACCAACAGTTAATGCATAGTTACATATAGGCCATTTATTGCTTAAACAAAGCAACTCCCTCATAAAAACCACAAATAACAGGGCCCTGAATCTGGAGAAGGAGTTGAAAGCCCCGTACTGATTTTTCCTTTCATAAAGGACACCAAGTGATCTGGCTTTGTAAATACACTTATTCACAGGGAGGTTAATTTTGAAGAGTGTGCGTAAGTCAGTAAACCCGCACATAAGTCAACACATGTAGATTTTTGCTAATATTTTAGAAACTGGTTTTAAAATACACACAGGTTTTAAACTATGTGTTTGTCCACCATCAAACATACATGCATATATCAAAAAGCATGCGCACACTTTTCTTCGGGCAAATAGCAAAACAGATACTTTCCGCACGCACTATTTCCACTTCTGCAGACATGGGCACATTGGCAAAATAGCGGCCTGGGCCCGAAAGCCAAACTGCACAAATGGGGGATGTAAACAGGCTCATCCTCATCATTGTCATCTATGAGAGTGGCTGTTTCTCATCCATTGGGTCTCCATGAAAAGATGTCCTGGGCCTTGCGGGCCATGCACCGCAGGTTCAATCTCAAAGCATCCTACTCCAAGAGGCAAGTGCTTAGAGGGAAATAGACATAGAAGCTACCTTTAAGGAAGGGAAAGATGGGTGTTGGAAAAAAAAACCAACAACTAAGGGAGTCATTTTCCAAGGAGTTACCGCGGGAGATAATTCCACAAATTGCGCTAACAGCCGTTAACGCGAAAATAACTACACCTCTTTCATTTGTGTTACGTTGTGCGCTAGAGGCTGGTAAAGGTTTATTGCAGTTCATGATGTTTCTGGACAGCCTGTTTCAGTATATGAGAGAGAGAGAGAGAGAGAGAGAGTTGCTATAGTGCCTCCTCCCTAGACAGGTATTTGTATCCCTATGAGAGGCCCACCTAGTAACTCAAGGTGGGGATTAGGTATGAGTGTAGGGGGTTGGGCGCCACTTTCACATTCAACATGAGACGTACGAACAGAACAGTGGTCTCTTGTGAAGAATTGCTGGCCTTTGGAGTGAGGAAACTCACTCCAAGATTAGATTTGGACAATGTTCTCTCCACCTAGCTTGTGGCCCCCAACCCCCAACCCCCTACACTCATACCTAATCCCCACCTCGAGTTACTTGGTGGGCCTCCCATAGGGATTCAAATACCTGTCTAGGGAGGAGGCACTATAGCAAGGCTCTCTCTCTTCTCTCTCTCTAGCCTGCAGCATACTGAAACAGGCTGTCTGGAAATATCATGAACCGCGATATATATACTGGCAATGTAGCCCAAATTGGGTTAATAGCGCGACTTGCACTAAGAGCGTATTGCATAGCTGTTATCGCAATTTGCGATACACATGCTTATTAGCATAAGGTAACACCCCTTTTTGGTATCGCATGTGATATTGGAAAATGAGGCCCTAAGTGGGTAACTTGGATACTCTTCCACTCAACATGCTATAGTACACAGAAGGGAGGACAAAAGGTCACCAGGGTAAGGAGCTTTCGGATACATGGTTACACTCTGCCAGGCAGCTGGGTGAAATCCACAACAGGGGGAGCAGTACAGCTGCATAGCTGCAGAGGCATGAAGGAGCTTTTCAGCCAATACCCACAATGTCATTATGGCATTAGGGCAATGTATGCATTAAGCTGCCAAGGGAAGAGCTTACCTCATGCAACTGAGAGCCATTTGCGGTTACCATTAAGCTCTGGGATTTACCATTAGTGCAGTTAGTGAGATAAATAAATAAATAGGGGAGAATCCATGCATTGTGGCCCCTCTCAATGAGGGGTCAGGAATGGACGTCCCACTTCAGAGGTTTTATAGGAGCTCTATGCTTAGGGCTCAAGAGGCAGTATGCTATGTTTTGCAGTTCTGGAGGAAAATTGTAGATTTTTTTTCCTCAGTTGTATTTTTCGTCTACCTGGGGGACCTTGGCTTCATCCTGCCCAGGATCCTTCAGGTTGGGTTGAGGGCTCCACTGCTGTACTTTTCTCCCAGAGTGGTTGTCTTGGGAATATTTGGATTTTTGGACTCTTATGTGATAGGAGCCTTGCTGGACACCTGGGTCTTTCCTGTGTAATTAGAGGTTAAAATGTGAAAATAAAGTGGTAAAGAATTTTTTTACTGACCTGAGTCCTAGGGCTGGAAAAAAAAAATCATTGCTGGGATGTGGCATGCCTTTACATTTTGTCTCTGAATATGTTACTGCAGGGGGAAGATGTGCAGGCAGCTGCCAGAGCTCTTTCCCCCTCTCTTCAGCTAAGAGGGAGGAGCAGAGCTGCTGAGATTTATTTTTGCAAAAGCAGCCCCCCACCTTTTGGTGAGAGGATTAGCAGTGCAGAGAGAGAGAGAGATGAGAGGCACAGAGAAGGAGCTCAGCGCATCTGCTCTTTCGCAGAGTCTGTTTAAGTGCCATTTTTACAGGAAAAAGGACACCGAGGGAAGGTATAATCACATTTAAGATCAAATGGGATGTGTGGGTGTGTGAAGCTTACAGTAGATAAATGCAAATTTGAAGAAGTTTGCCCAGGTAAGAGACAAGACAGGATCAGATAAACATAAATTTTAGCCAAGGCCACAGATTGTTTTCTTGACATTTGTTAGAAAAATTGTGAAAGGCTAAAAAATTCTGGAAGTGTGAGAGGTATCACTTTTGAAAATATTAGTCCCTTACTTTCTTAGCCCATAATCATTATTTGGGGATAAAATACCTTTAACTTCCTAGAAAGAATATTGTTCTGGGATATTGTCATTATCCCAAGTAAAATCCCAGATAAAATAAATGTGCTGTATGAGAAGGCAAAGGAAGAGCCCACCTCTTCTTAAATAAGCACTCCTGATCTTAAAATTGTAAAATTAAATAAACCTGATGGTTTAAATTCAGGAAAGGAAGATTTATGTGAAAGTGATTTTTTTAATACCACAATAGTGGACAGAAACAGAAAGCACAGAGTGGGAGAAAATAGTAATCCCTGTCTTTTATACAGCTTCAGTTTAAAAGGATCAAAGATTACAAGTTCTAGATTAAACACTTGAATGTCTGGAGAAGAAGAAAAGTGCAGGATAATTTGCAGGGACAGGACATAAAGGTCCCATCACAATCCAAAGCTGCACTTGATTTATCTGTACAGGTTACAACTTTAAGACTCTTGTGACAACCTTGAACTGAGAGAGTTTACACATACAGAGTGAGAGGAAATCTTCTGTGGGTTTGGGTCAGAACATATGTACCAAAACCTCCCTCTTTGTCATAATAAAAAATAGGGATACTTAATTACCATTTATTTTTTGGGGTTATAGTTAGTATTAAGTGACACCAAACTGGAGGAGATAGCACTTAGTATACACTTTAGTTGGTAATGGTCCGCAGAGAGAGAGTTCTCACGTAGAGAATACAACAGAACCGCAGCATAGTACTCACAGCGACTGAAGGCAGTAGCAGGTCCGGAGAAGTCTCGGGGAGTGAGGCAGGCAGGAATCCGTGTGAAGGCCATCTGAGAAGCGGATAGCCAATAGATGAGATAGGGCCCCTGAGGAGCGGGGAACCCCGCGGGTAAGATGGTGGTCGACAGCATCCATGCCACTTGAGGAGGCCCGAGAATGGATGAGAGGAAGGCCGGTGGTAGCTGGCAGAGGCCTCGAGTTCCCCTAATGGAGCTAAGGCAGCAAAGAGGTGAGGCCAAACAGCGGCCGAGGAGCGTAACATTAGGGAAGATAAGGCTATTGCAGAAAGACTAAATTAATTCTTTGCTTCCTTGTTTACTAATGAGGATGTTGGGGAGATACCAGTTCCGGAGATGGATAATAGAATGCTCAGTGGGCATTCCATGAAGTTAGCAAGTAGCACATTTAAGACTAATCGGAAAAAAATTATTTTTCACTCAACGCACAATTAAGCTCTGGAATTTGTTGTCAGAGGATGTGATTAGTGCAGTTAGTGTAGCTGGGTTCACAAAGGTTTGGATAAGTTTTTGGAGGAGAATTCCATTAACTGTCATTAATCAAGTTTATTTACGTAATAGCCACTGCTATTAATTGCATCAGTAGCATGGGATCTTCTTGGTGTTTGGTTACTTGCCAGGTTCTTGTGGCCTGGTTTGGCCTCTGCTGGAAAGAGGATGCTGAGCTCAGCTTGATGGACACTTGGTCTGACCCAGCATGGCAATTTCTAATGTTCTTACGCTGTTTTGAAATATTTTATTGGTGTTTTGGATATTTATAAAGATTTTTATATGAGCTTTTAATTACTGGATGTTCTATTCATCAGCTGTTTTGAAATATTTATTTCTTTGAGTAGAATGGTTTTACTATTTTGACTGATGTTTAACATTTTTTTATTTTATTGTTTGATGTTTTATGAGGAATGATGATGTTTCTGTTTTTCCATTATTGCACTGCATGTAGAGTCTGGCTTGTCGTGGTTTCAGGTTAAGTTTTTGTCTGCATGTTTCTATTTATATTTTATGGTCTTTTATTCTGTATTTGATGGGGGTTTGTCTATGTTCTTCAATGTGGTTGAGGTGAGATATTTTGCTAGTATGTAATTTCTGTATAGGAGTCTATATCAGCCTGGCTTTTTCTTTTTTCCTAATAGGAGATGTACTGGTGTTTTAGGACCTGATGTAATATTTGCAAGATAGATTTTCATAGATTGGGTAGTAACTGTTTGCATGCTGACAGAGTTGGTTTGATATGAGAGGCTTACTGTATTGTAATTATAATTCAGTTTATTCATGGCTTTCCAAGAAAGCCAAGCCCATACCCAACACAGTAAGCCTGATACTATATGGTTCCCAAGTGGCAGAATCTGAAATATATGCAAATGTATGCAGACGAGACAGAAGGAACATCCTTCCACCCTCTATCTCCTCCCCAGGTCCTGAAGTATTCAGTTCCGATCTGTGGGAAAAGTTGGCAACCCTGAGTCACCCACAGCTACTGGGGCTGGATCTGTACCAAGAGCATCTGCTCATGTGTCAGAGCTTGCCTTTCAGGAAACTGTGGGTGCTTCTTTGGAGAGGGTGAGCAAAAATGTGGCCATCATATGGGCTAACTTCAGGGGGCTGACTGCGTGGTTCAGTCTCAGGAATGTTTCACATCCACGTTTGTACCTGCTGAACAGGCTGCCACCACCTATACCCTCAGCCCCCTAAGCCCAGCAGGACCTCTCCACCTCAGGTTCATAGGGTCCTTTTTTATATGGAAACATTTTTCTCCCTAGAGTTTCCTTTATCTCCCCCAGGTTCTTCTAAAGTTAAAATAAATTGTTCTTGCAAAGTCTGAAATATTTTCTTTGTATATGAGCTGCCATGTCACTCCTTACTCTGTCCCATTTCAGGTCCCTTTAGAACGTCTGTGCACACACATACACACACGATTTTCTGCAAAGTTCATGCCAGGTTACCAACCATGCATCTTTTGGATCTTGCTTCCTTTTCCCTATTGGGAAAAGGTGGAGGTTGCCACTGTGCCTGACCTTTTTGGGTAAGAAAATTACAAAAGAGTTTCACTGAGATGGCAGGGACCATGTAGCAACTAGGAGGTTTGCACTAAGTAAGCACATGCTGGCTTCTCGCTTCCAAATGTGTCCTAACCAATACATTACAGAGCAAGGAATCATGCATGGAGTGTTAGGCTACATGACCCATCAAATGGCCTCTATTGACAGCTCGACATCTGCCATGCCTCAAGTGCTTTCCTAAACCCTAAGCAGCATACCAGGAAACAGAGTTAACTGAAACTGCCTTCCTGAATCTGAATGGGGCGCCTCATTGAATCCCACTCCCATCAAATAGAGTCTGCACAAATCATTAGGGATGTAGACATTACCAACTTTATTATGCCCTAACAGATGCAGAACACAGTGTTCATGAAAAGCTGATGAGATCTGCATTTTTCAAACAATAGCACCCATCGCCAACAGCATAATTGTCACTCTGCGGTACTCCTGGTCCCAAACCCAGCTGCACCCTTACTTCAGCATAGTAAAGGATGTTCAGTAAAAGCCCAAGCACCCATGCGCTTGTTTTTTCTTCTACCCATCTACTTTCCATGCAACATCTACCCCACTTTGGTCTTTGCTCCTGTAAGTTGAAATACATTTGTCCTTGCAGTAAAGCCCAAGTGCTCTGGAGCCTCATATTGGTCAAAAACAATTACAAAAATAGAGCACAACTACCATACAATAGCATGAAAAGTGAGGAAATATTATGGCTTAATTGTATTCAAACTTCCACATTTTGGGGAAAAAAGAGGTGTCATATTGTAGTCCTGGTATGTGCAATGTAGTACAAAAGCACACACACAAATTATAATCATACATGGTATCCTCAAAAATGCAGGTGCAATAGTGCCAACTAATTTTAATTTTTTTTTTTTTTTATTTAAAAACTTTTCTATACCGTTGCTAAGTTTAAATACCATCGCAACGGTTTACATGTAGGCACATATTTAATGTAGGTAAGTGTACTATAGTACATTCTAACAGGTGCCGTCAAAGGTTCGGTTACAGTATATCATTAGACATAGTTATTTAGCAAAGTAGTTCATGACCAATTGTACCAAGGTACTTACATGGGTAGTTTTATCACACATAGTTTTATAGTTAAGCTTATTGTGGTGTAGAGTTCATAGACTAATCTACTATAAAGTCCTAAGTACCCTGGGTCGGTGCCTTTCTGTCTTTTCCTGAATAATTTCTCTCTATTCTCTTGTCTCTTTGTAAAATGCTTGTTTAAAAAGCCATGTTTTTAAACTTTTCTTGAATGCCTTGAGATCACTTTGTAGCGTGATCTCTGGAGGCATTGTGTTCCAGATTATTGGTCCTGCTAGTGATAGGGCTCTTTCTCTCACTTAATGTATGCTAACTACTACTACTACTACTACTTAACCTTTCTTTAGCAGTGCGTGACACATGCAGCACTGTACAAACATACAAAAAGACAGTCCCTGCTCAATAAGACAAACATATAGGACAAGAGACTTGGGGTATTTCATAAAGGAAGACAATGGTTAAAAAGAAAAAAGAAAGTTAACAACACTAAAAGCAGACAATTGGGTGCATGACACACCAGTTCCAAGCACATAGGTCAGCCAGGTGGAAAGTGCAGAGTCAGGAAATGGCGGTAGAGGAGAAGGGAACAGATAAGAGTGACTTATCTGATGAGTGGCGTGCACGAGGAGGGGTGTAGTGAGAGAAAAGAGAGAAGAGGTAGTGGGGTACTGCATAGGGATGTGAATCGTTTTTCAACGATTAAAATTATCGTCCGATAATGTTAATATCGTCTTAAATCGTTATAGAACACGATACAATAGAAATTCTAACGATTTATCGTTAAAAATCGTTAAATCGTGTTAGTGCGCACTAAATCGAGTTAGTGCGCACTAACTCCCCGTTAGTGCGCACTAACTGAAAATGATACAAATAAACACTTTCCAGGTCACTGAAGGTCAGTTAGGAATGAATATGTGTTCCTATTGGCTGGCTGCCCTCTTATCTATTGATGTTACCAAGGTTACCACTGAGGTGATGGTTGGGGGGATGGGAAATGGAACTGGAAACTAACGAACACCAACAGAAAATGAAACAAAGTGTTCACACTTCCCAGGTCAGTAAAGGTCACTTAGGAATGAATATGTATGTATGTATTCCTATTGGCTGGCTGTGCTCTTATCTATTGATGTTACCAAGGCTAACACTGAGGTAATGGTTGGGGGGATGTGAAATGGAAACAGTTGGAAGCTTGACAAAAAAAGTAATGTAATGATCAGCACTCACGTGACTAGAATTTGTTTGTTTATTATTTTTGTTAGCAGGCACCTGAAATGCTAGTGCATGTTGAATTTGCCAATCACTGTGCATTTTAGAAAGGTGGTCCTGGCTGGAACTGTACACAGTTCAAATATATGTAATTGATTGTTGGTAAGTGTATTTTTTAAGTAGCCACACTGGCACAAGTATGTTTACTTTTCCTCCTACTTAACTCACTAGCTCAGCTTTGTAAGAAGGGCTTCTCTGCTTGTGTGTTGTTTTTGTTTGGTGTGAGGAGAGCAGAAACATCAGATCTTTATTCAATCTACTACAGTCATCTCTTACAGTGCCCTATCCCTATTAATACCAGGAGTGTTGTGATCTTCCTGCACACAGTGCCCTAACCCTGATACCAGTCTGAGACAGCTCCCTCCCTGCATTACTAGTGAGAGGCTGGCTTCACAGACAGGGGGGAGCTGCCTGACCCTCACTCCTGACTTCCCCCATGTCCCAGCTAGTGAATGGGTGTGTGGGGGAGGGGGGGGGGGGGAGGATGGTGTGAAGTCTGAGACAGCTCCCTCCCTGCATTACTAGTGAGAGGCTGGCTTCACAGACAGGGGGGGAGCTGCCTGACCCTCACTCCTGACTTCCCCCATGTCCCAGCTAGTGAATGGTGTGGTGGGTGAGGGGGGGGGGGGGAGGATGGTGAAGTCTGAGACAGCTCCCTCCCTGCATTACTAGTGAGAGGCTGGCTTCACAGACAGGGGGGAGCTGCCTGACCCTCACTCAAGCAGAGAAGCCCTTCTTACAAAGCTGAGCTAGTGAGTTAAGTAGGAGGAAAAGTAAACATACTTGTGCCAGTGTGGCTACTTAAAAAATACACTTACCAACAATCAATTACATATATTTGAACTGTGTACAGTTCCAGCCAGGACCACCTTTCTAAAATGCACAGTGATTGGCAAATTCAACATGCACGTGTCTGCTAACAAAAATAATAAACAAAGAAGTTCTAGTCACGTGAGTGCTGATCATCACATGTCAAGCTTCCAACTGTTTCCATTTCACATCCCCCCAACCATTACCTCAGTGGTAACCTTGGTAACATCAATAGATAAGAGCACAGCCAGCCAATAGGAATACATATTCATTCCTAAGTGACCTTTACTGACCTGGGAAGTGTGAACACTTTGTTTCATTTTCTGTTGGTGTTCATGAGTTTCCAGTTCCATTTCCCATCCCCCCAACCATCACCTCAGTGGTAACCTTGGTAACATCAATAGATAAGAGGGCTGCCAGCCAATAGGAACACATATTCATTCCTAACTGACCTTCAGTGACCTGGAAAGTGTCTATTTGTATCATTTTGAGTTAGTGCGCACTAACTCGAGTTAGTGCGCACTAACGGGGAGTTAGTGCGCACTAACTCGAGTTAGTGCGCACTAATCGGAAAAAACGATTTTTAACGATTTTTCAACGAAATAATCGTGCCAAACACGATTTTCTTCTCCTGCCACACGATTTCTATCGTTAAGACGATATGGAAAACGATTCACATCTCTAGTACTGCAGAGTGAAGGCATTTGTGGCTGAGAAAGAGGAACTTGGAACTGTTTGCTGGAGCAGATAGGGAGCCAATGCAGTGACTTCTCATCCTCAATTTGGAAAGTATAGACCTAGCTTTCACTCATTAAAAATATTATTAGTAGAAATAAAAACACGAAAGAAACGTCGACAAACACAGTGGTCAAAATCAGTTAGGTGCCTGCTCAGCCCTGTTAGGTAAAAACCAAACATCCTATTCTTCAAAAATCACCCTCAGAACTCCATATCCTTCAGGTAGTCTGATCCCTGTAACTGTGACAGAGTGATTCCATAGCCCTCCATTTATGCAGTGCTAAGGTCTTCTTTATTGCTTTATCATCAAAAGATTCACCAGCTAGCACTAATTTAATGACAAAGTGAAGGCTCAGGTCAATTGATAGTCAACATCTGTCTTACCTCTTGCTGTTGACGAGCTCCTAACATGAGAAGGGCCACTTATTGAGCCAACCTTCAAAAGTGTGCGTGAAGCACTAAATACATACGTGGGCCCACAGAGATCTAAGCTATTAGTTTATAAACTGTGCGGCGGGAGCTGCACAGTTTATAAATACCATGGGGCCAATTTTCAGAGTTAGGTTCCTAACTTTTAGAGCTAGTTCCCTAAATTGTCTCTTTTGAAAGTTAACTAGGGCTGAGTCTCTAATTGTAGGCTCTAGGAGTTCCATATTCAGTTGCACTATTGAATATAGCCGGATATCTTAAGTTATCCGGTTCGAATGTAGTTGACTATAGGACAGACCTATAGGCTGACTAGATTTAGCCAGTTAAGTTATCCGGGTAACTGAATATCACAGTTAGCCAGATAACTTATCTAAGTCAACTCCTCCCAGTTATGCCCCTAACATAGGCCTGGATTTTCTATCAGTGCACAGCTTACTGAATTTCGCAGTAACGGGGGCGGGGGGTGGGCCTGCGAAAGCCGGCAGCGATTGCACCACCGCGGTGTTATTGCTGCCGGCTTTCGCACCCAATAGCACCACCGTGAAAGGTGGTGCTATTGGGTGCGCTACTGGCGGCGATAACGGGTCTTACCTTATCACCACCAGCGAAGTTACCGCTGCTGCCCCAACTCTGCCCCGACTCCTCCTCTTCCGGTCCTGACTCCGCCCCTATCAAGCTATCGCACACGATAGAAAATAACCCCCTTAGCCAGCTAAATTCTAGCCAGCTATCTTATTCGCTGGCTAGAATTTTATTTATTTATTTATTGCCTGACTTTTTTATATTGCACATTCAGAAAAATACTGGTCAGAGTGGTTCATAACATCATAAAACAAACATAAAATCATAAAAACAATTGTAAAAACAATAAAGTATTATTCAAAAAACAGTAAGCAACCTAACAAATCTACTAACCTGTTGTTCATTTGGATATAACCATGCCTTCACTTTCTGAATGACAGGTAATTGGTTTCCAACCTGATTTCTAATGGTGCTGAGTTCCACAATGCAGGCCCAAACACTCAAAACATTCTACTTCAAAAAGCAGCCATTCTGAATTCTTTAACCACTGTGCTGATCGTAAATTGTGACTTGGTACATGTCTCCTTACTAAATTCCAGAAATATCTTGCTCCCTCATCCTGGGACACCTTATACATTAGGATCATGATCTTAAATTTTACCTTTTCTCTGATGGGGAGCCAGTGTAATTCATTCAGAAGTGACATAGCACTCATGCTCATCGGAGAAACAAAAATTAATCTGGCCATCATATTCTGAATCACTTGGATACTGTATACTGGAACTCTCATCGGAACCCCATTTCAAAAATGCAATGCTGGCATCACCAGCATTTATACTATTATATGAAACACCTGAAAATTCAGCAGGCCCCTAATTTTCTTCAGTTGATGGAACTTCAGAAAGACCCTCTACACCATCAATGAAATCAGTGGTTTAAAGGACAACTTACCCCCAAATTTCTTATTACCTGTGCACTTGAATGGAAATTTTATTTACTTCCTGCTTCAAAGAAAGATACAGAAATCTCCTTAGTCGTAAATAACATCCATTCTGTCTTCTCCTCATTTAAAATCAACGTATTTGTTACCATTCACATCACAACAGCTTTTAAACCCTCCTGTACCCTACCAAAAGTAGTTACTGGGTCCTGTCCTAATGAGCAAAACATTTGTACATCATCTGCATCTATCTATCTATCTATCTATCTATCTATATCTATATCTATCTATCTATATACACTGACATCCTAAATTTTGAGTCAACTGACCAAACAGCTTCATAAAAATATTAAAAAGCAGAGGTAACAATGGGGATCCCAGGGGCACTCCACAGTCTATGTTATATACGGCTTAAACATCTCCCTCTTACCTGTACTTCTATCATTTATTCTTTTAAAAATGAAGAAATCCAATCTAAAATCTGCCATCGCATACCCAACTCCCTATATTGCTGTATTAAAATATCATGATCTATCAAATCAAAGGCACATGATAGGTCTAATTGTTGTGGTTCACGATGTACTTAGAGCTAGCAAATGAGGAGGAAAAAATCCTTTTTTAATAAATGCTATAAATAATATAATAAGGTATGGAGAGATAGTGATAGAGTGCCACACAAGACACAGGTAGGCAGCTCTTTCTCAGATGATTTTACTGAGAACATGGTATTATAAAAGGTTTATACTTCTTACACATCCAACTCCTAAACAAATAAATGGGATAAACAATAGGGATGTGTATTAGTTTAAAACAAATGTGCAAATTGTGATGAATAAGGCCAATTTGTTTCATTCAGGGGGGGGGGGGGGGGGAAACAAATTGAGGACCCTCCCAAAAGAAACAAGCCTTATTCATTGCATTAGTTTTAAATAAATGAATTAGGTCTAGGACTAGGCCTGAGGCTGGGACCTTACCTAGGGCACAGGCTGAGGTCCAAAGCAGAGGCTGTGGCCTATGCCCAAGCATGACACCAGCACCTCGGTCTACACTTAGGCTCAAAGCTGGGGCCTTGCCTAGGGCATAGATCAAGACCCAACACAAAGGCTGTGGCTTATGCCTGAGCAAGACACTAGGATCTCTGCCTATGCCCGAGCTGATGGCAGGGCCTGGGCCAAGATCCCAGAAAAATGAAAATGAACTTATCTGATCCATCATGTATTCGATGAAGACTGGGTCCTGATGCTTGGGCCTCAGCCTAGACCACAGTAGGTTGCTGCGAACTTGGCCTCATCCTAAGGAAGGCTGAGGCATTGACCATGGCCTAGGCTAGAGCCCATGCCTAGACCCAATGCTATGGCCTGGTCTGGAGGCTGGGTCCCAACATCAGGGCCTCAGCCTGGACCTAAGTCCGACACTGGGACCCAGCCTAGAGGCTGGGTCCCGATGCTTGAGCCTTGGCCTAGGCCAGAGCCTGGGCCCAGGCCTGATGTCACAGCCCAGCCCAGAGGCCGAGTCCTGATGCCAGGCTCTTGATCTGGACACAAGCCCAATGTCTGGGCCTTGGCCAACAGTCAGGTCCAGGCTCGGATTCCAGACCTTGGAGCTCCTCTTCAGCATCTTCTTTCCTCAGCTCATTTATTGGCAACTGAGGGCATCTGTTGGGATTGAAAAAGTGGACGGGCCATTTTGATGTACAGAATTATGCGTACATCAAAAGGGCATTGTCTGATGGGGTGAATACGCCGGAGTTAACTCCAGCATAATCACAGTAGATGGCATCAATTGGTGATAGATGAGCTGAAGAAAGAAGACGCAGAAGAGGAGCTCTGAGGCCTAGGCTCCAGGCCTGGGCCTGACCCTGGGAAGAGGCCCAGGCATTGGGACCAAGCCTCCAGACCGGGCTGTGGCAACAGGCCTGGGCCTGGGCCTTGGCTGAGGCACAGGCATTGGGACCTGGCCTCCAGCGTTGGGCCTGGGCATGGGATCCAGCATAGGCCAAGGTCACAGTAACCTACCACAGCCTTGGCATATGCAAAGTCGAGGCTTCAGCCTGGTCCAAGTCCTCGCTGGTGTATCGCCCCCAGGTGGGGTAAGTGGGGCCTGGGTGGGATCCTGGCCTCAGCATTTTTCTGGGAAGGTGGAAGGGATGGATGATAGGGTGAGGAAACCCGCCCCCCCCTTTAATGTTTGATTCAGATTTTTAACACAAATGAAATGAATCAAAATTCCACAAATCAAAATTCATGTGAATGAAACCTCCCAGAAACCAACCGAAAAATGAAAATACATTTTTTATCCCTGCATACCCTTAATACACAATTATCAATATATTTCTATGACTGGCTATTTAATTTAAACAATTAATGCAAGTGGCTATATGTAAATTCACTCTTGCTGAGTATGCAAATGTTATCTATGGGCTTGCGGCTAAGCTGAAGTGTTAGCACGTCCTTGGTGTGTTTTGACAAAGCTCTGTAACACTGTGGTCTGGTAACATTTTTTAGCTTATGCAACATTTCTATGTAGCATCTTTTCTTCTGTGGCATCTATCTGTCTAGTAAAAGCAAGGCAGAAAACTGAAGTATACATGCTATAGACTACTTATGAGTAATTATAAAGCTACTTATGATAAAAAAAATCACAAAACTTAGAAGAACAAGAATAATTATTTCTTTTGTGATATTCCAAAAAGTGTTTTATTGCCTTTTTACTGCTCTTCATTACAAGTCATTACTGTAATAGGGCCCTTAGCAACCACATCATAATAATATTAGACATATGCCTTTTCCTTATACAAATTCCTACATATCATTTAAAGCCACTAATACTGTCTCTGTGCTGTATCATGACAATATCTGGACTCAAACTCATCCAAGACATTATTCTCCTCTAAATATTGAGATAATCTCAAGGTAGCCACCTTCTCAATTACTTTTCCAATAACTGGCACAACTCTCCCTATCTAAACTAACCTTCTTTAATAATGGGTGCACAATTGTCCTTTTTAAGGAAGATGGTAAATCACCCATACCCTATGAACAGTTTACTATTCTCTGCAACCTCCCCAACAAATCTTCTGGAAGATATTTTATCAAATAGGAAGGACATGGGTCCAAGGTATAATTTTTGGGTCTACAAGAATCTAAAATTCTTTGAAGCTCTTCCATTCCCATATCCCCAAAATCATCAATGCAATTTACCTACTTAGGGGGTTATTTTCCAAAGTGATCGCACGCGAAAAGTCCCTTTTCGCGTGCGATCACTAAAAAGGGGCGGCATCAAGACTGGAACAGGAGGAGTCGGGGAGGCACCGGGGCGGACGCCGCGAAGACAGCATGGACAACGAAAAGGTAAGGAGTCTTTTCGCTGCCTATTTCGCGCCCAATAGCACCGCCTTTTATGATGGCGCTATTGGGTGCGATCGCTGCCGGTTTTCGCAGGCCCGTGCCCCGCTTCACCCCCCATTAGCGCGCGATTCAGGGAGCCCTGCGACATAGGAAAATCTAGCCGTTAGTGCCCAAATCTTTATTTGGCCAGCTAGTTTCAGAGTTAGCCAGCTAAATGCTTTTGAATATAGACCTCCTAGTTTTATTAGGGTGCAAAATTTAGGAGTCTAAAAAGTGGATGGCTTCTAGAACAGAGATAGGGTAGGGAAACAAAGTTAGCACTGATTTTCAGAACTAGGCACTTAATTCAGGAACCTAATTCTAGGCAAATGAATAGCAAGACCAAATTTTAGGGCCCTAAATTTATGTGAATTTTCATTTAAAAATTTGACTTCTATATCTGGCTGAAAATAGACTCTTAACTTAGACATCTAATTTAGGGGCTCAAATTTAGGAGCTCAGCTTTTTTGAAAATTGGCCCCCACATATTTCTGCCCTGAGCGTATATGTGTGTGTTGCAGTACATGTGTGAATTCGTCATGTAGGAACACTTGTACTTTCTCTATCTGATTTATAAAAATATGTGCCTATATTTTTTACACATGTAAAAATTGTATCAATTTGCATGCAATTACACAGAAATAAACAAAGAGGCAGATATTTAATAAAGTATGTGCATTATTTACAAAAATACTTGCGCCAGTTTCCCAATGCCTTCCGCAGTTCACTTAGACCTTCACTGGTTCAACTAGACCTCCAGCACTTCACTCTGAACTCCAAGCCATTTTACAATTTTGTAATCGTATATACTTACTACTTACACATGTATATAACCAGTTTATGCGTGACATCTTTGCCCAGCTCGTTGAAAACTGACCCCTTAAAATCTAATTATAGACTTACAGAGGAATTCAATAGGAACTCTGCCCCTAGGGAAACTACTTGAGGATACAAGGCAATCAATTTTTGCTATCGGGCAAACACCTGCCAGACTGCCCCAAAACAACAACCTGACCAAGTACTTGAGGCAAGCATTTTGCCTTATTTTCTTTCATCCTCTGTTCCTTCATGCATAATAGCATAACTCCACACCCTTGGGGCACCAGAATCTCTCCAGTCACGTACGGCAGGCATGAGAATGCAGGCTGGCTGTTGTGATAGGCGGTCCACAGGTCGGTCCCTTAAGCCGCTGCACTCGCCTTGGTCACCGCTGACCTGCTTCAACACCAGGGCCTCCTATTGGCAGCAGGAATGCTGCCGTTACATCTTCTCCTTTTTACACAATGCCACCCCCTAGGCACATGCGTGTTCAGGCTCCTGGACCTTATGGACCTCGTGGCAGGAAACATCGTGGAGGCCCATTCTGATGATGTCAGACCCTGTATCCCTTTAAGCCTTGCTCCCATGGACTTCTAGCATCTCAGCAACGGGTCTCCTTCTTTGAACAGTGCATGTTGTTCCTGCATTCCCGATTGTCCTGCATTCCAGCCTCTTGTGTTCCAGCTTGTTCCTGTTCCAGCCTCTTGTGTTCCAGCTTGTTCCTGTTCTTGCTTTGCCCAGCCTGTCTCATTCAGCTTGTCTTCTTGTCCCAGTCTTATCGATACCGATCACATACCGATGTGATATCCCTGATGAATGTCGGTCTATAAAAATTTTAAATACATAAATAAATAAATAAATAAATATCCAATGTCCCCTGCATGTCTTCATCCTTCTCTGGCCTGATCTTCTGGTATCAACATCTTATCTTGGATCTGGCCACACTTGCCTGCCACCTGGACCTGACCTCTTGCCTTGCACCTGACCACGCTTGTCTGCTGCATGCCCCAGCCTTGGCTTATCTCCGGCTTCTCCAGTCTGCTGCCTGTCCTGACTCTGGAGTGCCCTTGGACTCTTGTTCTATTGACTGCCCTGGGGACCCGCCTAAGTCCTGCCGGCCGCCAGAACCCAAAAGCTCAACCTGCGGGGGAGGTGGCTGGCATAGGTGAAGCTTCAGCCTGTCCCACTTCAGGTCACATTCACCAGCCGTTGGCGTAGGCCTCGTAGATTCACCTACGAGGCAGCGTCAACTATGCCACAGCACCAAGGGCTCACTTCCCTGCTACTCATCACACTGGCATTAAAGTCTAGGTGGCAACCAAATGCCCTTCTCTGCTGTCTCTTGCCGCACAACTAGCCCCAAGCCACAGTCTTTCCAATCCCTTTACAGAGATATCATTACCTGGAGTGGTAGCTCTTGGGCCCAACATGGTCCTACTTCAACTGGTCCTTGCTTCTGCATCTGCTCTCCATGTTCTGGGGAGTCTCCAGTCATTGGCAATCTCCCGCCCTGTGAGTAACTCTTCTCTCTGAATAGATGCTTAACTTCCCTTGTATGGGGATGACTTAGAACCAAGATTAGGAAATATTTCTTCATAGAGAGGGTGGTTGATGCCTGGAATTCCCTCCCAGAAGAGGTGGTGAAGGCGAGAACAGTAAATAAATTCAAAAGGGCATGGGACAAGCACTATGGATCCCTAAAGGCTTCAGGTTGGAAATGAAGAAAGGGAGTGCTGTAACATTTCTGGCATTCTGGAGTATCTTGCACAGAGTGGCAATTACCACTGTTGACAGAATGCATGGGGGTAATTTGCATGGAGCAACAATTACTGCCATAAGCAAATTGCTGGGCAAATTGGATGGACCATTTGGTCTTTAAATGCCATCATTGCTATCAGTTAGATTCATCATTCTGCTATAGTTATAGCAGAATGATGAGCCGTGCTAAAAAAAAAGGGGTGGGAGGGGGGCAAAATTGTGCAGCCGGCTGCATCGCGGCAGTGTGTTTTTGCCTGCTGCAGTTGCGGCCGGTCCGCACACTTTCGCACCCATAATGCCACAGGAAAATGTGTATTTATTTCCTGCGGTGCTGCCGCGATAATATGGAAAACATTATCACCCGCAGTGCTGAGGAGCCATAACCTGACCCAAACCAAGCCCACACTCCTCCCCTTCCCCTCATTTAAATAATACTACCACAATGCGGCTGTTATCGTATGCGGTAGGGCGTTATTGCATGCGATAAGGCTCTAACGCACGTGATAAGGCCACATCGATTTTTGATAAATGACCTTATATGTTGCTAATCACTTTCCCTTCTGGTCAGCTCCTTCCTTTTTTTGGCTTTAGATTTTAGGGGTGTGCATTCGGTCCCTACGTATTGGCAATCCGCAATGGATGTGCCAATATTCGTTGTATTCTTGGGGAAGCGAAACGTATCACGATTCCCCATGAATACAAAGAATTTTCGCCGAATTATTAGACCGCCAATTTAAGCAACCCCCCCACCCTCCTGACCACCCCAAGACTTACCAAAACTCCCTGGTGGTCCAGCGGGGGGTCCGGTACCCATCCCCTGCACTCTCACACCCTCGATACCACTTCAAAATGGCGCTGGATAGCCTTTGACCTACTATGTCACAGGGGCTACCGGTGCCATTGGTCAGCCCCTGTCACATGGCCATCGGCGCCATCTTGTGCTCCTACAATGAACAGGGGCTGACCAATGGCACCGGTAGCCCCTGTGACATAGTAAGGGCAAGGCTTTCGGCGCCATTTTGATTCCTGGCACCCGATGGCACGAGTGCAGGAGATCGCTCCTGGACCCCCGCTGGACCCCCAGGGACTTTTGGCCAGCTTGGGGGGGCCTCCTGACCCCCACAAGACTTGCCAAAAGTCCAGCGGGGGTCCGGGAGCGACCTCCTGCAATCGGGCCGTTTTGCCAGTATTCAAAATGGCGCCGGCGCTACCTTTGCCCTCACTATGTCACAGGGGCCGACAGTCGGTGACATAGTGAGGGCAAAGGCTAGCGCCGGTGCCATTTTGAGTACTGGCAGCCGCTAGTAACTTTTAATTTTAGCCGGGTAACGAATAGGATTAGACGTATAACCGTATCGGGGCGCCTTACGGACGTATGCAACGTATCTGCCCCCCGACGAATACGTATCCCAAATGCAACGTATGGTGTCCCTCTGCACATCCCTATTAGATTTAGACTTCTTGTTACTACAACTCCTAGCAGTCTCCTGCTCTCGGTTCTTCTTGGTACTAGTGTAGCCTGGGTGCTGAACGTTTTTTCATTCACTGAGTTCTGATGGTCCCGTTACTAAAATATTTAATTCTGAAATCTTGGGTGCCTCCCTCCTTGCTGTGCTTCAAGGTGTGTAAGATTAGAGATGTGCTTTGGGTAAAAATTTTGTGTCGGGCTTTATTTCAGGCCCCCCCCCCCCCCGCGGGAATTTCATTTTTTTCCGCGGTTTGGGGGTTTTTTTTTTTGGGAAGGGGGCCCCCGATTTTCAGGTTAGTGCGCACTAACGTTGAAATTGCCTAATTTGGGAAAAATGATTGCACATCCCTAAGTAAGACATTCCCACAAAAAACAAGTCATGCTCAAGAATAAGGCCCAAACTCTTTTATAATAATACAACACTGATCAAAAGCACAGCCAGATATAAAGCAAATGGTTTGATGTTGAAAACATGATTTAAAACCTTTGGAACCAATTCTATAAAAATCTGTACAACTATGCTGCCTCTTCATTAGCATTTTTTCTCCATGTGCAATTACTCTGCATATCCTCTCATGTATCATGCTTATAACACTCCCAAGTGCTCACTTATAGTCCCTTTTATTGGTCTTCCTAAATTACTTAGAAATTACTTGGTTAGACCCATATTTCTACTTAGGAGCTACTGATGTTCAACTAATGAGCTGATACAGCTCATACATTTAGCATTCTGTTAACTTTAATGTAGCAAAACTCTTTAAAACCTCTCCAGAGACCTCCTAAAAACTTCTTATGGTAAAGTCTCTCTCATCGCACCTCTGTTCTGCTGCTTTCACTTTTTCCCTCTGCAACTAGAAGTAGAATGACCAGAACATGTCAATATAACTATGAGTTGCACTAGAACTCCCTTAGATTACAAGCCTTCTGGGGACAGGTAAATACTTACTGATAGGGATGTGAATCGTGTCCTCGATCGTCTTAACGATCGATTTCGGCTGGGAGGGGGAGGGAATCGTATTGTTGCCGTTTGGGGGGGTAAAATATCGTGAAAAATCGTGAAAAATCTAAAAATCGAAAAACCGGCACATTAAAACCTCCTAAAACCCACCCCCGACCCTTTAAATTAAATCCCCCACCCTCCCGAACCCCCCCCAAATGACTTAAATAACCTGCGGGTCCAGCGGCGGTCCGGAACGGGCTCCTGCTCCTCAATCTTGTTGTCTTCAGCCGGCGCCATTTTCCAAAATGGCGCCGAAAAATGGCGGCGGCCATAGACGAACACGATTGGACGGCAGGAGGTCCTTCCGGACCCCCGCTGGACTTTTGGCAAGTCTCGTGGGGGTCAGGAGGCCCCCCACAAGCTGGTCAAAAGTTCCTGGAGGTCCAGCGGGGGTCAGGGAGCGATTTCCCGCCGCGAATCGTTTTCATACGGAAAATGGCGCCGGCCATACGTGTATGGCCGGTGCCATTTTCCGTATGGAAAATGGCGCCGGCAGGAGATCGACTGCAGGAGGTCGTTCAGCGAGGGTTCCGGCGCCTCGCTGAACAACCTCCTGCAGTCGATCTCCTGCCAGCGCCATTTTCCGTACGGAAAAGATTCGCGGCGGGAAATCGCTCCCTGACCCCCGCTGGACCTCCAGGAACTTTTGGCCAGCTTGTGGGGGGCCTCCTGACCCCCACGAGACTTGCCAAAAGTCCAGCGGGGGTCCGGAAGGACCTCCTGCCGTCCAATCGTGTTCGTCTATGGCCGCCGCCATTTTTTGCCGCCATTTTGGAAAATGGCGCCAGCTGAAGACAACAAGATTGAGGAGCAGGAGCCCGTTCCGGACTGCTGCCGTTCCGGACCGCCGCTGGACCCGCAGGTTATTTAAGTCATTTGGGGGGGGTTCGGGAGGGTGGGGGATTTAATTTAAAGGGTCGGGGGTGGGTTTTAGGGGGTTTTAGTGTGCCGGCTCACGATTCTAACGATTTATAACGATAAATCGTTAGAATCTCTATTGTATTGTGTTCCATAACGGTTTAAGACGATATTAAAATTATCGGACGATAATTTTAATCGTCCTAAAACGATTCACATCCCTACTTACTGATTCTGAATGTACTTAGCTTGAGCTACCAGTGAAATCTAAATAAATACACTGACCCTCGTCCTCTGGCCCATATTGCCAGGCCATCTACCTAGATAAGGGTAGATAGAGTATCTTCACAGTAGGTGGCATGGCTTCCTCCTGAATCTTGAGAGCTTCACATAAACCCAAACTAACTAAAAGGCTAAAATTAGACATCTGGGGAAAGTTAATAAATTGACATTTATTTTTTCTAACTGCTGTGATGTTATATGGAGTGGAAAAGACTGATTTTCATCGTTTCTAGTGATTCCAACTGCAACAGAAGTAGACTCCAAACTGACAGCTGCCCATGATGTCTTGTGGATGGGAATGTCTCCAAATACACCCATTGCATCAGTGTTCCTCCTGCTGTGTGTCTTGGTTGCTTCTTGTTCATCTGGAGAGATCCCCCTCTCTGCTTATGACATCTAAACAGGACAAAAGGAAACATAATTCTCTTGCCTTTCAATGCGTCCTAACACTATATCCACTTTTGTAAATAGCTGGATCTAAAATAGATGTGCAGGATATTTTGTTTTAAATAGAGTTGTATATATTTTTAACTAGTATTGAATTTGTTTTATGTTCCAATTTTATGAATGCGACTATGTAAACTGCCCAGAGCAATACTCTTGTAGGGTGCAGTGTATAAGATTTTGTAAATAAAATAAATACATAGACCATCCATATACACCAGTTTCATCTTCACTGGGATTTCTGCCTTCAGTGTAACTATTCTGCTCTGCTTGTACCAGCACCACTTCGAGAGGAGCAGGGAGAAATTCAAAGTCCCCGACTCAAAGAACATTTCCCCACTTGGATCTTGAGAGAAATTGTGGATGCAGAAGCTCCTTTGGTACTACCCAAGGTCACATCAGGGTTGAAAGAACTAACTGGTGGGCAGGTAATAAATGAATCCATGGCTCCCAACACCAGCTTTGGTGGTACAGAGGGAAAATGTCTTACCCTGCCTTTCCTCTTCCCTACTACAAATAGCAAAAGGTATGAAAACAGCTAAAGATATAAGAAAAAGCAGGGAGGCATCTATCCGACCCTGGCATCTTGAATCGCCTGCTTCCTTCCTACATGCTAATTAAAAAAAAATAACAAAATGGTAAAACTGCATCATCAAATTCTTGTTTTCATAGCATGAAACAAATCTTTCCTCCAATTTGTGGCACTGTATGGTAGTTTAAGGGCTGAATTTTCAAAGCCATCTACGTACATAGAACTGTGTCTTATGCACGTAAATGGCTGTACTAAACTAGCCCAGGCTCAGTTTAGGTAAAAGTACGTTCGAAATCTGGTTTCATGTGTCCTTTACGTGAAGTGGCCAGAGACATTCTGCAGGGCAGAGTTCTGTCTTACATGCATACTTTTTGGATTCTTCAGCTGGGCTTGTGTAATGTGTACCCAGGCACTTACATGTGAGTTACATACAAGAATTAGTCATAGCATAATGTTTGGTAACATTGGTGCTTCATGTCGTTTGATGAAAATGTATTTCATGCATGATACCTTCTTCTCTGGTTCTAAACAGCTGAAATTTGCATAGGGCTTTGATGAATTACTAACTTATTCTAATTTTAGCAGGTGCATTAAACACATTTAACATGCATGCTAAATATAGTACTGTGCACTGTGATGGTAAGTTTCAAATCGGCGTGTGTGCATGCTATAAAATAGCCTGACCATGCTCACGTGTGCACCAAATTTTAAGTGGGCACACGCATAGGCATCTAAATCCTGCTTCTACCGCATAAGTCCATGCCATTGCCAAATTACCAGTTCATCCACCAGTTTGCCCTGTTAACAGCTGGGTCCTCCTACCCCCCTGGTTTGATAGCCTATACTCCCCCCAGTAGCCCCAAACCCTTTAAACCCCTCAGACATGGCTCGATCCTTTTATTTTATAACTTACACGTTGTCCATAGCAGAAGTAAAGTTACACAGCAGGGGATCTCAGCACGTACTGGTGTGCATAAGCATTTACGTGTATATCTCTTGGCCAGGCCCCGATACGCCCATGTCCTGCTCCTTTTTGGAAACGTTTGAGACATGCACGTCACAACATTTACACACGTATATAAGTGATTTTTTTAAATACGGTCGGCATGTGTGAGCCCAACTTTTTCGTGCATCCCCTAATTTCGGTGCGTGCCGGGCATTGAAAATTTGCCATTAAGGCTCTAACATGGGTCTGAAATGCATTAGCATGGTTACACTAAAATAAAGAACTAGAGTGGATAAGCTGAGTCCTGGGCCCTTTGAAGGAACCCCCCTCCAAAACTGATCCACCAAGTAAACTCCTTCCAAACCTGATTCAACATTAGGGTCCCCCCCGAAATCACACACACGCACACACACACACACACACACACACACACACAATCCAATCTATGAATAAGCACCTCTTTATCCCACTCCACTATTAAATAACCCCCTATGCTTCCCTCCTACCCCTGCTTTTAGTACTTAGGCCTCTGAATGAAGGAAGGAAACATTTTAAACCTGATTGCAACCAAATGTTGATACATTTATTTGAATTAAATATATTTGTTGTATTTATTATAGAAAGCAATATATGAGAAGAAATAGAAATATTCCGAAGTAAAAGGTATACTGAGCATATTTCAGCTTTTAGCTTAAAGAAAATAATTAAGAAATTATGGCAGTATATGATTAATTAAACTTCCTGGCAGGTGTCTCAAAACAAGATGTCTTATATATCACTACGTGTCAGTAATATAGTTTCAAATTTAGCACTTTCAGTTTCAGGCAGAAAGTCCAACCCTGCTTTTTGTATGATTTTTTACTTAGACAATCTTTTTCTCTCGAAATATTTCCCTTTCAGAAGTTGCAGGGAAATAAAACTTTGGGCCAAAGCTGCGCTGTTTCAAAATTGTGCAAGGAAATCAACTTACAGGCTTTTTTGCACTTACTTGCCTTATTTTTTTTTTCCCCCAAAACTTAAACTTGCCATAATTCTCTTATATTTTTTGCTTTGTGGTCTGGAAAAAGTATTATTGATCTTGTGGAATTATATAATCAAACCTTTTTAAAAAACAACCTTAGATATTTATGATTTACCGCAACAGCACTGTGAAGAATGTATTTTATCAGTTAAGAAAATCAATCACGCCATGCACTGTGGATGGACAGAACTGTTCATATCCTCTTTGCAGTTCTCTTATCCAAACTTACTTTAAAAAAAAAACAAAAACAATTCAAGGAACCTTCTATCCTAGATATGTGGAGAACGCTCTGTGGTTCAGGTTTTAGGTTACCAGAATGCAACTTGGTGTAAGATAACATAGTCACATATTGCAAATAGAAAAGAAATGATGAGATATTATGTTCCGGTCTAGTTCTCTCAGACATGGAGTTTGACTGTAGTTACTGTATCACAGACAAGTGAGCTGCTGCTTTACAAGATGTATAGATGGTGGAAGGCCTACCCTACAATACTATACTATACCGTAATAGAAAAGTCATTCTGGGCAGTAGAAGAGTGCAAGAGGATCTGTTATAAGTAATAAAAAAAACATGCTTCATTAAACAGTTGCCTCATTTTATGCTACACATAGACAATGGAATGCTCGTTCTATCCTTAGACAGCCATGCTTGTCCTCTAACTGTAGCTCAACAGGCAGCCATATTTGTAGCACATCCACTCTCTCAGCATCTGTTGCTACTTGTAATAGGCTGATAAAATGCAGATTGTTTTTGTGAGAGTGATTCTCCACACATCTGATCTTTTTTCTTCTATGTTCCCTGCTGCCACTTTAAGTTTGGCAACCTCCGACTCTAATGCCGGAACTTAGTCATCAATGATGGAAGTTCTTGATTCTACTTCTTTCAAATTCTTTGTGATCTCTGCTAAATACATGAGTCTCTTCAAATACATGAGTCTCTTCAAATTTTTGCATCCGCCTTTTCAAACTTTTCTTCTAGGCTAAGATCAGTGCAGCTGCCATCTCATTTACCAAAGGCTCCATTCTGGAAGTGTATGAGTCTCAGGCAAGGTGTCTGCCATTTTGATTTCACTCAATATGGCCTTGTCCTTACCTTTATGAACAGTCTTTGTAGCCATGACTTGATGATTACCTAGGCAGTGCCTCACTATTTGATGCTAAAATGTCTAACAATTATGTAGTGAGAACTAATCCAAAGTATTGTCAAATTCAGATGCTGAATTTAGTGTGAAAGAGGGGAGGTTCTGGAAGCAACAGAGAACATGCTTTCCTCAGCTCACCTCGTCATGTGATTTCACCTTTTTTAATGCATATGGTAGCTGTGCTTGAGATAGAAAAATGAAAGATTGAACCAGGGTCAATTTTAAGAAATTTTGATGGAGTAGGATCTAAAAGAGATGTGGTGGCATTCATAGTTAAAGTCACCTTCTTCAATTCCAATGAATTACATAGTTGGAAGCAGGAGAATTCACCCCTAGCTTCCTAACTAATCAACTACCTCAGGCATAAAACAAGCTAAAATCATGAAGATAACTGAATTGTGTAATCTATATTAAGAGGAACTACTTTAACATCCTGCACAGTAGACAAAAAGGATTATTGAATACTCTTGATTGTCTGATCAAAATATATTGCAAATTCATCACAAGAAGTTCTTTGTCCTATAGTGATTAACCCCTGAGTATTAGCATCAGTAAATTGCTCCACTAACCAAAACAGTCGCTTAGAGCTATTGTTTGCAGATGACATTTGATGTTTAAGAAAGGTGGATTTAGCTTCTTTAATCTTCTGATTACAATGGTATAAGTATATAGATTTGTGTTGTAATAATCTAGTTTTATGCAATTTCTTTTCTAACTGCCATCCTTGGCATTTCAATAATCGAAGTCCTTCATGAAACCAAGGGAAACTATTATGGTAAATTATGAACTAATTTGTAGAGGGCTACTTTATCAAACACCTTAGACATAGTAAGATTCCAATCCTGGATCATGGAGTGCTTGTGGATAGCTCATATACTGCCATCATTTCTGACAAAAAGGTATCTGAAATATTCATCTGCTTCACCATGATATCAGCTTAGGACATAGACTCAGAGATACATATCAAAGTGAATCATCGAATGGTTAAACCAAAAGGACTGAAACTACTGTTTAGTTTATTAAGTCTTGATATACCACTTTTCAGAAAAAAATCAAAGTGCTTTATAACTACTTATTAAATAATACAATAAAACATTATTAATTCTTAAAATCTAAAATCAGGACAAAGCTAAAAAACAAATTAAAGATACACAGCATCACAAACTAGAAATATCACATATAACAAAAAAGATCAATAAGCAAAGAACATAGGTAAAATAAATCCATATAATAAACAGCTTCACTGAAATAGCACATACAATACCATTAGGCGAAATAATTTCAAAGGAACATCATTAGACTCAATAGCAGGTTCAAGATATGAACCTTTTCATGTGAACAATCAGATATCAATTATAAATCATTTAGAAGACTTAAATAATCTAACAAGATCATCTTGACCAATGGTAAAGGATTATCATAATGGATTTTGAAATCTCCCAAAATTACCCAGTTGTCCCTAGTCATTAAAACATTGTTAACAGACTGATTCTAAAGAGTCAGCCTTCTCACCAGGTAGTCAATATATAAATAAAAGTTAATCATAATTTCATCTCTCAAATAGTCATATCCTCTACCTGGGCAAGACCATAAGAATTTAACCAAGACTTATTCAATGAAATTATAAAAACAATGCAAGGCCTCCACCTTCCTTATCTGGCCTAGGAACCTGTCGAATTGAATAATCTAGTGGACAAACCTGGGCTGGGGAGAAAGTATCCCCTTCAGGCACCTACATTTCCGTAACAAATAAAGGGGCTAATTGCTCCAGCATCCAATCATACAAGATATATACTTTGTTGCAAATAGAGCAAGCATTAATCAGCCTTATCTGGAGGTTCAACTTAAGACTTACTTGCCCATCATTGTTCTTAACCAAAACCAACTGCCTACCACGCTGGCTAATAACTCTTTTCCATACATAGCCTACGTCCCCACCAAACTGGGACTGAAAATGGGGAGGAAACCCCATAAAAGTTGATTATAGTAAATCAGTATTACAAATAACAACTCAATGCCCCTCTCAGTGCCCACAAAGGGACAAGCCCTTTGGCAAGGGACCACCAGGTTGAGGCCTGCCTAATAGTGGCCGTTTTGAGGGGAGTGATGTCATCAGGGTGGTCATGTGACCATGGAGGGGCTGGGCTTCTCGACAGCATCACAGCTCACATCCCCGGTGTTCTCTGGAACTTCAGCAAAGGGATTAAATTCAGGTTCCAGCTGATCAAGTTAAAATGCCTTGTGAATCTGTGGTGTAGTGCGCAGCTCACCAGTGTACAACTCACTTGGCTTTCTCTTTGTTTCCTTTCTGCCTCCTCATAGCTTTTCTTTTAAAACTTATTTTCTGGTCTTCTTCAATTCTGTTATTTTCCTCCATTTGTATATCTCTTTCTATCCTCCAGCTGCCTTTCCTCAACTCATTATCTTCTTTTACCTCTTTCCAGTCTCACCTCGTACTGTCACCTCCATCCATCCCCTCACCTCTTCATGCATCTTCCCTCCATCATGATCCTCTCTCTTCTCACAACTCTTTTCTTGGTTTACCTCCCCTATCAGCCCCCCCTTCTCTTTCCCAAACAGGTCCTTTCTCAGTCCGATTGCCCTCTGTCTACCTCTTGATTTTATTGTAAACTGCTGTGATTTTAAATGGAATAGTGTTATACCAAATTATATTAAAATTAAGCCTAAATTCCTTTCGTTTAACAACTCACTCCAACCTCTTCTCGTCACAACCCAAGCCCTCTCTACCCCAAATCGAATGCCCTTCTGCCTTCTTTCTGCGCCTTTCATTTTCTCACAGCCCATATCCAACCTCCCAGCCTCTCCCAGCCTGTATTTCTTCTGCTCCTTCTCGTGCAACTTCACTATCATCCTCACAGTTCCTCTCCTCGCCAGAATTTCTCCTTTCATTTTCTCTACCAGACCCTCACAGCAGTATTCTCTCTCTCAGCCAGCATCTCCTTTTACAACCAATCATCCCTTTTTATAGCCAGCATTCCTACTTTCCTAGCAGTCTTCTCTGCCACTTTCTCACCATCCTCATAGTCCCTCTGTGTCCCTCTATCAGTAGCCCTCCACATCTCCACTGCACCTCATAGCATACCAAAGGCAGGAAGTCTGTCAGTCCTACACTGCTGCTGCTCTCTGGTCCTCCTGCCGCTCATTTATCCAGCATTCCTCAGCCACCCAATATGCTACGGGGAGATAGAAGCAGTGGCAGGGAGACAGAAAAACTTCCTTCCTGCCCTCTCCTGTGACCCTGCAGCAGAGCTCTCAGCCCTTGATACACTGGAGTGCAGGAGGCAATATTTGGGGTGCTCAAGCGCCCACGGAGCTGGTGCTTATGATTAGATTGATATTTAGTCACACACGTGCATGGGAAATTCAACCAAAATAACCCACCATGCTGCCGAATCCTAGGTCTCAATAACTCAGATTGTTTCCTCCTTTTTTTTGTGTTGCCCAAGCCACATCCGGAAAAGCACGTATTTTATGGTTTAGGAAACTGGATCTCCCCATGTGTTTCAAGATCAGAATTGATAATTAAAGTAACTGGTTTCACAGTCTCATCATCTTCCTTCTCCAAACCTTTTGTTAAATTCAAAAAGTAAAAGAAGAGCTCAATCACCATGGAAGGCATGGTGGGGGAAGGAGAACCATTGGCCCTCTTGAAGGACGTTTTGCCGAGTCCTGGTTTGTGAACTCTATAGGTGGACCCCATGGAAAGGGTGACTGCTCAAACACTTTGGGTGAACAGGCACCTGTCCTGCAGGGTCTGCTGGCAGAGTTTGCAAACTAAAATTCAATAAAATTTTACCCACCAAGAAGTCTGGGGGGCTTTCCTTCTAATGGTGCCTCACTGAGAACTTTGCCTTCCAAGAAGGTTGGTAGCTTTCCTTCCCCCACCATGCCTTCTAACAATGCCTCACTGGGTGCCACTGCCATCATTCAGTTGACAAACCCATTGATTGGGCAATTTGCAGGCAGGGAACCTGGGGCTTCAAGGTTACACCCGGATCTTCCCTTTGCGGTTGACCATTTCTGCAAGAAATAAAATTCAGATAAAAACAATTAGCAGGTGGGTGAGGTGGTATGAGTGTGACTTCTAAACATCTGCCATCTTGATCTTCCGTACAAGCCTGGTGCGACCGGGTGTGCACACTGGGTGGCACACTTGGGGGGCACACTTGGGGGGCAGCGGCAGCAGGAGAGGATGCAGAGCCGCCAGTGGAGCTCAACCTGCTGGCAGCTGAAAATTAGAAAAGGCCGGGGAGGAGAGAGGCAGGCTCAACCCACTGGCGGTCAAAAATGAGGAAATGTCGTGGCAGTTTTCCCTGTTAGCTGCACGCGTGCGCTCACAACTTTCGGGACTCTGCCCCTCCTCAATCACAAGAAGACAGGTGGGTCTGAAGTTAAGACTAGCCTACGGGGACATGGTGGAGCTCATCCCCCCGTGGCGAGGAGAAAGTAAGGCCCTATGTGTAAGAATCTGTGTGCATGTGTATGTGTGTGTCTGTGTTAGAGCTTGTGTTCTGTGTTTGTGTATTTTTCTGTGTGAGAGCTTGTGTGCTTGTGTATGTCTGTGTGAGAGCCTGTGTATGAGTGCATGTGTGTGTGTATCTGTGAGAGCCTATGTGTCACATATAGGCTCTCACAGGCATGCAAGCACACATAATATGTCTGTGAGGGAGAGAGAGGGAGTGTGTGTGAGAGCATAGGCATGTATTTGAGAGATGGAGAGTGTGAGAGAATGAATGTATGTGTGTGTGTGTGTTTGTGTGTGAAGATAAAACTTTTGTGCCCTTACCTCCCCCAATGCACAACAATATCAGAATGACTGGAAATCAAAAGATCCCAGGTATGGAGAGCAGGAGATTTTTAAAATCCTTATTAGTTTTAATTATTGGGTGTATTTTGATGTTTCTGTTGTTTTGAACATAAGAAATGGCCATACTGGTTCAAACCAAGGGTCCATCAAGCCCAGTATCCTGTTTCCAACAATGGCCAATTCAGGCAACAAGTACCTGGCAAGTACCCAAACACTAAGTAGATCCCATGCTACTGATACCAGTAATAGCAGTGGCTATTCCTATGCCAACTTTATTAATAGCAGTTAAAGGACTTCTCCTCCAAGAACTTATCCAAACCTTTTTTTTTTATGTATACAATTTTTATTGCCAATCAAAGCATCAATACAGTAGAAAACAGAGCAAAATCTCTGAACATGTATCAGAACCCGAATAATAGTGAAATCGTGGTTTTCCATGCACAAGGAAACAAAACCCAATTGAACAATTTTATACAGTGTGTAAGTATATCCCATCCCCAATACCCACCCCCCACCCTCCCACACACATTGATACACAGAGATATATTTGGGCAAAAGAAGAAAAAAAGAAGTAGAAGGAGTAGAGAAGAGAAAGGGTAATCGGTACAGCGGATAAAGGAAAAATCCCTCAGCATATCCAGTGCTGGGTATTCCATACTAAATGAACACATAGCTGCATAGGAAATGACACGGTAATACAAGAGACCAAGAAACACCAATAAACACCATGTAGCCACAATGACGTTCAAGGGCAAGGAACAGTTGGATGTAAAGATGTCTGGGAACCGAGCCATTGAACGTAATGTACCCATATTTTCTCAAAAACTATCCAAACCTTTTTTAAACACAGTTACACTAACTGCACTAACCATATCCTCTGGAAACAAATTCCACAGCTTAATTGTGTGTTGAGTGAAAAAAGGTTTCTCTGATTAGTTTTAAATGTGCTACTTGCTAACTTCATGGAGTGCCCCCTAGTCCTTCTATTATCTGAAAGAGTAAATAATCGATTCAAATCTACCCATTCTAGACCTCTCATGATTTTAAAGACCTCTATCATATCCCCCCTCAGCCGTCTCTTCTTCAAGCTCAACAGCTAACCTCTTTAGTCTTTCCTCATAGGGGAACTGTTCTATCCCCTTTATCATTTTGGTCACCCTTCTCTGTACCTTCTCCAGTGCAACTATATCTTTTTTGAGATATGGTGACCAGAATTGTACACAGTTCTCAAGTTGTGGTCTTACCGTGCTGTGATACAGTGTCATTATGACATTTTTAATTTTATTCATCATTTCCGTCCTAATAATTCGTAACATTATGTTCGCTTTTCTGACTGCCGCAGCATGTTGAGCCGAAAATTTCAATGTATTATCCACTATGATGCCTAGAACTTTTTCCTGAGTAGTAATGCCTAATATAGAACCCAACATTGTGTAACTACAGCAAGGCTTATTTCTCTCTATATGCAACATCTTGCACTTTAAAGTTCATCTGCCATTTGGATGCCCAGTCTTCCAGTGTCGCAAGATCCTCCTGCAATGTATTACGATCCACTTGTGATTTAACTACTTTAAATAATTTTGTATCATCTACAAATTTGATTACCTCACTAATCGTATTCCTTTCCAGATCATTTATAAATATATTGAAAAGTACCGGTCCAAGTACAGATCCCTGAGGAACTCCACTGTTTACTCTTTTCCATTGAGGAAATTGACCATATAATGCTACTTACTGTTTCCTGTCTTTTAACCAGTTTGTAATCCACGAAATGACATTGCATCCTATCCTTTGACTTTTTAGTTTTCTTAGAAGACTCTCATGAGGACTTTGTCAAACGTCTTCTGAAAATCCAAATACACTACATCTACCAGTTCACCTTTATCCACATGTTTATAAACCCCTTCAAAAATGTGTTTTGGCTATTCTGTTTGTTAACTGGTTTGAAATATTTATTCTTTTTATTATTATGATTTTAATATTATGTTGAGGATTTCTATATTTTATTATTTAATGTTTTATGAAGAATGGTAATGTTACAATTTTAATGAAAAAAGGAAATGTCACATTAGGAAATCTTAATTTTCTGGGAAGCGGCTATTTGATATAAGATTTCCTAATGTGACATTTCCTTTTTTCATTGAATTTGATATTTATGGAAATTGTCTTAGTTCTTTTTTGATAAATGTTACAATTTTTCCATTGTTGCTCTGCTTATTAAAGCTGGCTTGTTGTGGGTTTCAGTTCAATTCTTTGCATGTTTCTATTTATACTTTTTATTTTGTACTTGGTCAGGTTCTGTCTGTGTTCTCAGTGTATGACCGAGGTGAGGTATTCTGCTACCATATAATTTATCTGTAGGGATCTATAGCAGTCTGATTTGTTCTGTTTTCCTAATAGAAGGTGTATTGATGTTCTAAGTCTGATATAATAGGGTAGATTTTAAAAGCCCTGCGCGCGTAAATCCTACCGGATTTACACGAGCAGGGCACTCGCACACCGGTGCACCTATTTTGCATAGGCCGCCGGCACGTGCAAAGCCCCGGGAAGCGCTTAAGTCCCAGGGCTTCGTAAAATGGGCGGGAGGGGGCGTGTCCGGGGGGGTGTTGGCAGGCCGGGGGTGTGTCCAGGATGCGTGTCCAGGGTCAGGGGGCGGTCTGGGGTGGGTCTGGGGGCGTGGTGACGGTTCGGGGGCAGGCCGGGAGGGCGGTCCCGAGTCCCCCGGCACTGCGGCCTGTGCCGGGGGATGCAGAGGCAGCGTGCACAAGTTACACTTGCCTGAAGCAGACGTAACTTGCACAACAAAGGTAGAGGGGGGATTTAGGTAGGGCTGGGGGGTGGGTTAGATAGTGGAAGGGAGGGGAAGGTGGGGGGACGCGGGAGGGAACGGAGGCAGGCTGCGCGGCTTGGCGCGCAGGCTGCCGATTTTGCACACCCTTGCGCGCGCCGACCCTGGATTTTATAAGATACGCGCGGCTACACGCGTATCTTATAAAATCCGGCGTACTTTTGTTTTGCGCCGGTTGCGCGTACTTTTTTAAGATCTACCTCAATATGTGCAGTGTTGCCTTTCCAAATATAAGATTGTTACTGTTTGATATGAGAGGTTTACTATATTATATTGGTAATTCCATTTATTCATGGCTTTCTAAGGGCCAAGCCCACACGCAGCATGCATTACAAAAAGTCTAATTCCATAGGAGTTCCAAATGTCTTTCTTGCGGTGTTTTCTGGTTGGCACTACAGCAGTATATATAAATTAGAGATGTGCTTCGTTTTAAACTTTCAGGTCAGGCTTTGGGTTGGGAGCTTCATGGAAAACGTTGGTTTCCTACGGGTCATTTTTTTTTTTGTCAGATTTTTCGAATTGAAAACCCCCCAACCCTTCAAATGTACTTAATTACACCCCCCCACCATCCCGATCCCCCCCCAAGACTTACTAAAAGCCCTGGTGGTCCAGCAGGGTTCCAGGAGCAATCTTTCCCTCTGAGGCCGTCGGCTGCCACTATTCAAAATTTTCAAAGATGGTGCCGGCTGTCCATTGCTCCTACCATGTGACAGGGGCCGACCAATGGCACTGGTAGGCCCTGTCACATGGTAATGGCATAGGGCCACCGGCGCCATTTTGATTCCTGGCAGGCCCGATGACCTGAGAGTGGATGATCGCTCCCGGGACCCCCGCTGGACCACCAGGGCTTTCAGTAAGTCTTGGGGGGGGGGGGGGGTCAGGATGGTGGGGGGGTTTGTAATAAAGGAAATTTGAAGGGTTGGGTTTGGTTTTTTTTTTTTTAAATATATATGCCCCTCCCCCCCCACGCTAACCCGAAAAACGAATTTTTCCTGAATTTCGGGAAAAATCCGTTTCGGGGTTCGGGTCTCCCGAATCAGGACGAATTAGGCAATTTCAACGAAATTGCCTAATTTCTTCTAAACGAATGCACATCCCTAATATACATATAATATACATGTTTTAAGTGATATTTTTGCCTCAGAAGACCGTACTTTTGAGTGTGCTTTTTTCATGTAAAATCTATTATAAATACATAATTGAAATGTGTGTGTGTGTGTGTTTGTGTGCAAGGCTGTAAGGTTTGCTTAGGGTACCTAATACTCTTCCCTTAACCATGGGTTCCATTTGGGTGAGGATGTCAGTTTTGAAAAATATAGATTGCAAAAGGAAGCTGGGCTTTTTTGATGGGCACGGGAAAAAGACTGAATGAATCGGGGAGGGGTGGGGCATTGCATAATAATTGTTTGCACAAGGCAGCAAAAAATCTACCACCTGCCCTGCTCCCACACCAGCTTTAAAAATAAACACATTACAAAAATGTCTGTAGAAATGTTTGCATTGAAAACTGGGGTTAAAAAAAAAGATCCTTTCAGGACACTCCTTTTTTTTTTCTTTTTTCATTATGAGAGGACATGTTACTATTCCTTCCAATTACAGCAAATGCAATTTCAGCCCTCAGCAAAGTCAAATCGTCCAAAGTGGCATTCAAAAATACTAAGGCATGTAAATATGTTTCCATTATGTGAACTTTTTCTTCTCTAAATTACCAGAGTACCAAACTTAAGCCTTTAGCACTTTTACCCAGAAGCTGTTAGACATAATGCAAAGAGAAAAAAGTCCCAATTAAATTCATTTTACATCTATGTAATGTAAAGTAAACCTACTGTCATACTTTAGAAAATCAAACACTTTATAATTTGATTGAGAGGAAAAAAGAAAAATCAGAATCAAGTCTTAAACCATTAGGAAATAAAGTAAATGATAAGGTACATATTTAAAAAATGAAACTACCTAGTGCTAATATGGGAATCTCATTTCTGAAGGGATTGAATTGGAACCTTTATTTCCAAATCACCATTCTTATAGTGAAACATGAACAGAATGCCTGTAGAAATGATCAGGTGAAAGAGGCATTTTCCAGGGAAAGTCATTTTGTACTGCAGAGTAGGGATGTGCATTCGTTCGAAACAAATGGGCAAAACATGACTATATTCATTTCATTCGTGGCCCCTCAAAATGAATGGAAGGGTTCCATGAATGAAATGAATACTCTTTGTCCCATTTGCTTATGCTTCCCGTTCATTCCTATAGCCCATTGAAGTCAATAGCTGTTTACTGCAGAGAAAAAAAAATAAATGGCAGCTATAGCAACCAGCTCTTGCCTGTGTGACCTTACTGCCTTGTCAGAGCCAAGGCAGGACAAGTTGGCAAGGAGACTGACAGAGGACAAATCATGGTACAGCATCTTTTTAACTAGCCTATAGCTACTATCTGAATCATGTTAACACTGTTGTCCTCCACTATGAAGTCTTAGCATATCCAAGAAGCTCTGTATTACCTCTCTAACTCTTCATAGAGAAGGACATGTTACTAGAAATTCTCATAGAGTTTTAAAAAAGCTTTTAAACTTTGGTATTTGTCTGACACTAGTAAAGGTCGGCTTCTACTCTTCTCATAGCTGCAGTGGTCTCACACATTCACTGTAGCAGAAAGAAAGGCAATGCATGCCACTGATTTTGATTTTTCTCTTCACTGGAGGAAGGTCAGGGTGTGAAACAGGGTGAAGACTGCAGATGCAATAGTGCTAGTGATTTTTATTTAACCCTCTCTGGACACCAGCGAGGTGAGCAGTGCACTCTCAGAGATTGAAAAGAAGGGTCTTACCAAGCTACCAGTCTTTTTTGCCTGTCAGTGTTTAAAAGTGTTTTGGTATGTGCAGTCAGCCAGCACTACTGCACACAGCACAGCAAACATACTGGGGCAGATTTTTAAAGTTACGCATGTAGCCTACATTTGTGCCCGCTACCTAGCGCGCACAAATGTAGGCCCAATTTTATAACATGCGCGCGCATGTTATAAAATCATGTTATAAAATCTTGCGCGCGCATGTTATAAAATCATGTTATAAAATCTTGCGCGTGCCGAGCCCTCGGGGAGATCAGCTGGCTTTCCCCGTTCCCTCCCCCCCCCACCTTCCCCTTCCTTCCCCTACCTGTCCTGCCCCCCCAGCCCGAAACACCCCCTTACCTTTGTTGTGGAAGTTACGTACGATACCCCGGACCAGCAGCCATACAGAGGCCTCTGGCCCTGCCCCCACCCCGCCCCCAGACCGCCCATTTTTTCAAGCCCTGGGACTTACATGCATCCTGGGGCTTTATGTGCGCCGCCGGGCCTTTTAAAAATAGGCCCGGCACGCGTAACTCCCCCTACGTGCGTAAATCCTTTAAAATCTGCCCCACACTGTATATGTGTCTGTGCATCTGATTTGACACAGTTCTCCATATAGTGAGTGGTATTATGGGGGAAGGGGGTACAGTTACAGTATCAAATTCATTTGTAATATCCAAAAGATAGAGGAACTTAGGTAAAATAAAAATTGGGGGGGGGGGGGGGGTTAGGTTAGGGGAAGGGGTGGGAAGGTCAGGTTAGGGGGGAGGGAATGGGGGAAGGCACAATTGTGCACCCCCTTGCGCTCGCCAACCCCTGATTTTATAATTGGGAGGGAGCAAACAAAACTGCCCTAACATTGGAGAGGAAGAGAAATTTATTTTCATTTATTTGAATTAAACCATCAATATAAATCTATTAAAAAGAAGGAAGGTCATAAATCTACTTAAAGAACTAACAGGGTCATTCATCATATAGTTATTGCAGCGTGTGGAGTGGATGCAAATGTATTCAAAGAGGTAGGATTAATGAAAAATGAGGGGCATTATTGCACTATGTGTTATACTATTGCATGCTTTTAACATTGGAAATAAGGATACCTTTTTTTCTGGTTTTGAGGGAGTTGGGAGTAAGAGTGAGAGAGAGACTCTGGGGTGGCATACATAGTAGTCATCTATAGGAGGGCCAGCTAGTAACTCGAGGTGAGGTTTTGGTGGTGGTATAAGGTTTTAGGGCCAGTTTTACATGCAGAGTGAGACATATGAACAGCACAGTACACCTCAGTGAAGATTTGATGTCATTTGGAGTGAGGAAAGTCACACAAAGATGAGATTTCTAAAATGTTCTCTCGCCCTAGCTTGATGGACTCTCTACCAGGGTACTATCAAGCTAGGGCGAGAGAACATTGAAGTAATCTCATCTTTTTTGTCAAAATACTTTTTATTAACAGGGAAATGGAAGACAGAAATGTCAAACAGGCACTTTAGGGCACATAACACAATACTGAATCGCCAAAATGGAGAAGTAATCTCATCTTAATCAAATTTCTCTCTTCTACAGTGCAGTAATTCTAAAATTATCATAGCCATGCCTCTTTTCATTATTGCAGGTGCTATCCATGTGAAAAGTATAGCATTTTGATGAATCTAGTGGTAAATTTGCGACATCCTGTATTGGAAGACCTACAGCTGTAAAGAACTTTCAGCAGTTTCACCATTCTTCAGTAAAAGTTATGCTGGAAACCACCTAATGCTTCCAGGGTGCTTGTTGCTGTAGTTTACAATTGAACACCTATCAGTGCTGTTTTCAGAGATTTACAGTAAGTTTTTGAGTAAAAACAACTCATAGGATTTAGAAGAAGTTAGGGGAATCCTGGATTGTTCTCTAAAATTTAACATCATGGGAAGACTTAACCTAAAAAGACTGTGTTTGAGGTGTGGGTCCTGGGGTCTCATCCAGGACTATCAGCCAGGGGCTACATATGGTTTGTGTTTTCAACTATCTTCTTAAAGTGTGCACTACTGTCTAAATGTCTACAGCAAGCATTACTGGCTCAAATAAAGAGTAATAGATTTTTTCCCCCTAGACTCAGCTGGTTTTTTTCATGCCTCCATTCAACCCAACAAATACATCTGTGAGAGATCAGGTTATCCCCAGATAATTAGCACAGGACTGCAGAGAGAATCTGACACCACTCATAATTGCTTTTGTATCTGTTTACAACCTTGAAACCTGCTATAACCCTGCATTATAATGATAGCATCAGAACAATAGTTAAAGGATTAAATATTGTGGCAACAATAATTGCATACAAAATGAGTGAAATAATCACTCTTGACAGCTGTTTGACTACAGCGATTGCTTTTAAATCAGAAAAATACAGATGAATGTATATTATATTCTCAGATATAGAAATTATGACTATATTGAGGACTATTTTCAAAGAAATCTGCCAGGGTAACTAAGCGGGTAAATGCCCCAAGGCTTAAAATTGCCCTCTCTTTGGATGTAAAATGTGGCAGGCCTGGGAATGGTTTTAGAGTAGGGCAGGGAAAGCATTATGGGGAATTCAGTTTGAAATCCCCGTATGTACTTTACTACGCACACTGCTGGGGAACAGCTGAAAAACCTGTGGGTACGTTTCCACCCACAGTGTTTGCTAGTCCCAAATTTTCAAAGGAAAACTCTGCAGGACGTTTCTCTTTGAAATGCTTTGTATCTGTGGACATGTAAGCTTCCTAGGTAGTTTCAAAATTGCCCTTCCCCTGCCCTACATTTTACATCTATCTATCTGTAACCCCTTGCCGTCTGGGATCACCTTCTCAGCTTTGGGGAAACTGGGGTACTTCACCCGAAGTGAGGGAGAAAGATCTCGTGGATCGCAGGCTAGGGGTAGGCCGACCTATAGGGCCAAACTGAGCCAAGGACACAAACACCTTCACAATGTCACTGTCCACTACAGAGGGTGAGTTCCAACAAAAGATAAATTGGTCAATCAGTTAAAAAATAGAAGAATTCACACTTCCAGAAAACTCAGTGATTTCACTCTCAGTCCTTTCAAAGATGTCAGGACAAAGTCAAATCTTTGTTCCATATACAATCTCTCTTCAGCCTTGGATTAGGCCCAAACTCTCTTTCCATCCACAACTGTTAAAGTCCTGGTTTATTATTCAGAACTTTTAGGAGGGCTGCGTGGCAACTCACTCCCTATTTTGTCGATGGAATGCAGCTCCCCAGACCTGCTCAGAAACTGCAATCAGGCACAGGTTTCCTTCTGGTCCTGAAGGCCCTCCTTACAGTTCCTTTAGTCACTCTCGGGCCCATACAGTAAAATTCACGGGAGAGCCAGTGCTTGATAATTGATTCTATGTGGTATTGCTATTTAGTGCTGTAAGTAGAACGATTGAGTCCTACTTACTACTGAAGATATGGAGTGTTCCAAAATATACTTCATACTGCCCAACCTCTGTCTGTGGGCAGTGTAGAAGGTATTAACAGAGCATCTGTGGTGGCTACTTCTCCACCTGCTTTTTTTTTTTTTATGGTGGATCCTGATGAACATTTTTTGTTTTCTCAAACATCTTGAGAATATCTCATTATTCAATACTTGCTGTTTGACATTTTTGCTAATCCATTCTCCAGAGGTAAAAAAATAATGTTGGTGAACGGAGACCATACATTCCCTAAAAATGTTTCATACTACACAAATCTGTGAAACAAAACAATATTTCACAAATGAATTTTCACTGCAAGCAAGGAATTTGTTTTCAAATGCATTGTTTTGTTTTGCAGGGTGAATAAACTTACAAAATTGGTTGTGATATGGCCATGATTCTTAAAATCATGATATCATGATTGATAAACTTGATCAAAAGTTGGGGTACAGTTTGGGTCTTCCTGGGTTGGTCCCATTTTGATCTGATTCTTATGTATACTGGGGTTAAGCTTCAAGTTTTGCCATAAAAAAGTGTGAAAGCTGGGCAATATTCACATACTTCTTATTGACACATTTCGAACTTGCACTTACACATTCAAGTGTGTGAGCATTTATCACAAGTGCTTTGAAAGAAAATTATGTATGTTGTGTATTTGCAATCCACCAAGGGCCCTGGAGGTCTATACCTCCCCCCCCCCCCCCCCCGTGAAACCTCAGCAATCCAGTGGCTACTGTTGTTGGAACTGTGTGGCCCCTTTATTCAGTCTATAAATGGAGAACAGTGTTGCGCCCATTGGTCAAAGATGGCTGCGCCTTCTGTTGCTACCTTTTTTCTGCCTGATTGAGTTCCTTTCGGGAAGATGGCTGCCTCCGCTTCTCCACACCGAACCCTCCGGCGTTCCTGGTCTGGCATGGGTGATTGCATTCGCCATCTTTCTCCAGGAGTCACCTAGGGCACGGGCGCGCAGCCCCATCCTTTGCCGACAAAGGTAGGGGGGGGGTTAGATAGGGCTGGGGGGGGGGGGGGGGTGGGTTAGGTAGGGGAAGGTGGGGGGAGGGCGAAGGAAAGTTCCCTCCGAGGCCGCTCCGAAATCGGAGCGGCCTCGGAGGGAACAGGCAGCGCGCGCTGGGCTCGGCGCACGCAGGTTGCACAAATGTGCACCCCCTTGCGCGCGCCGACCCCGGATTTTATAAGATATTTATTTTAGCATTTTTTTTTATATACCGAGGTAGAGCAGAGTAGCCTTCACTCCGGTTTACAATTATAACAACCTGTTACATAAAACTATTGAAGACATGGAAGAAAAAACAACATTTAACAATCTGAGAACTGTCATGTCAAACATATGGACAAGGCAAGCTATCCCAAAGGATAGGCACATTGAATATAAACCAGATAAGGTGTACCAAAGGAAAGGTACATTGAATAGACTGAGATCAAGTATAATGATAAAATAGTCTTAGATATCTGTAGGAAACAGGATGATTAGACAGAGGGGGGGAATAAATGACAAAATATGGGAAGCTGTGGGATTAAGTTTTGAGATTGTTGTGCAGGCTGTCAGTATGAGATTGGCAGAGTAGCCAGGCTTTTAGATCTTTCTTAAAAGATTTTGGGTTTTCTTGAGAGGCGAGGAACTGAGGTAAGGAGTTCCACAGTTTTGGGCCAATGATAGAAATGGCTCTGTTTCTGGTGGAAGAGAGTTTAGCATAAGGGAGTGATGGGATCACTAGCTGTAGTTTACTAGTTGATCTTGTTGTGCGTGCAGAGTACTGGATATGAATGATGTCATCAAGTGCGGTATAGTCTGCTTTGTATATTGCTTTCTGTAAAGTTGAGAGGATCTTAAATTTGATTCTTTGTTCAATTGTGAGCCATTGTAATTGCTTGAGTACGGGTGTGATATGATCAAAGATATGCGCGGCTATGCGCGTATCTTATAAAATCCAGCGTACTTTTGTTCGCGCCTGGTGCGCGAACAAAAGTACGCGATCGCGTATTTTTTAAAGATCTACCCCTTAGTGTTTGGGTACTTGCCACTGTTCAAAACATGATGCTGGGCTTCATGGACCCTTGCTCTGACCCAGTATAGTAATTTCTTATGTTCTTATGTCTTAGCACTGCTGACTTGCTGAGGACCAAATGTTCAGGGAAGTGTTCTTGTACATACTGGTATATATTATTGCTCTACTGATAGACTCTTATTATATATTTTCATTATATGTTACTCTGCCACCAGCTCATGGCCCCAGAGATTTATTTCCCCACCTCGGGACAGTAACTAAAATGCTCCCTGAGGCTGGGAAGAGGGCCCCTGGCGCACACTTGTGCACCTTGCACGCGCCGAGCCCTAGGGCAACCCCAATGGCTTTCCCTGTTCCCTCCCGCCCCTCCCCCCCACCTTCCCCTCCTTTCCCCTACCTAACCTGCCCCTCAGCCCTACCTAACCCCACCTGACCTTTGTTTTTAAAGTTGCACCTGCCTCTGGGCAGGCGTTGATTGCGCGCGCCGGCCAAGTGCCGGTGCGTGATCCCCTGGCACAGCCGCTGTGCTGGAGGCCTCGGTCCCGCCCTGCCCCTGGACCACCCTGCCCACTCTCCGCCCCTTTTTTTCAAGCCCCGGGACATACGCGCGTCGCCGGGCCTATGCAAAATAGGCTCGGCGCGTGCAGGAGCGGGTACGCGCGTAACCCTTTTAAAATCTGCCCCCAAGTGCCCGAAACTCTTTCTCCACCTTTATTCTTTGAGTCAATGTCCCAAATCCCTTCCCGGTGACAGAAAGGCAGAAAAACTCTTCTCCAAAATAGGTAGGGAGATGGTGGTTGAAAAGATAACTCCCTCTTTCCATCAGGTAAGAAAATCTTCCCAAAAACCAGTTCTCAAGCAAGCACAGTCCCCACTGTTAACTAGAAGCAGGGCAAATGTAGGTCCCAATGGCCTCAGGTAGGGGTGTTTGCCCTCCTGAGCTGGGAGCAGGTCAAGAAAACAACCAACTCTCTTAAAAGACCAAAAAACCCTCTCTTCCCTTCTCACTTTGGGCCAACCCTCTTCTAGCTCTGAGAAGGCTACGAGACAGCAGGATAAAGGCCTTTCCCGTGAGGTCCAGGCTTGTGGAGCCTGCAGCTGGGGACCCACAAAATCACTCTTATCCTTCCCCAAAAAAGCAAACTACATCCAGCCACAACTGCTCCTGCTCAGAGAAAGGGTTTTATAGCCTGAGCTGGACCGAGCCCAGCTCCCTGGGTGGGAAAAAAATTCTAATGGATGCTCTCCAAAGATGATAAAGATCCCCGAGTGTTTAACCGAAGACAATGTAATAATGGACTTGAAGTACCCCTTACGTATCATTCTGATTACTATCCTTTAATCAAGAAAAATGCAAATAACAAAACCCAAAAAAATAATCCCTGACCGCTTCCAGATAGTACATCATATAATTTGCTACATTAAAATATTAAGGACAATCTTAAGGTTATGTATCAGTTATGTCATTGTGAAGGAATGGATTTCTTCCTCCCAAGCAACTGAAGCAAGAAGAGTCTCCCAGAACCATAGAAGCAACCCTGCCTTAAGGGAACCAAGCAGTCAGAGAGAGAGAGGACAAGGAAAAGCACTGAGTTGTGGAGCCACACCCTGCATTCCCTAGAACCTATGAGGAGAGTGGGTAAGGCAGGACTCCAGTAGAGAGCTAGGTACTGTCCTCCAATAACGTTTGTAAAGGTAGAGGTGGATTCAGGAGGGTCCAGGGTGGCATCTCTAGCCTACCAGGGTATTTTTTAAGGGTTGGGGGAGGGGTGTCCCTACCTGGCTTTATATTTAATGTGGAAGGGTTCCATGGGGTAGGGGGCAGCTCTTGGGGATGGGGGGTGGGGGGGATTTGATTAAAGGGGGGGGGGGCCTCTGGTATTAGACCGGAGGCATTTGGATTTAATGGAGAGGGGTTTGGCCTGAGGGAAGGGCTTTGCCATGTGGTGCTCAAATGGTGTTTTCAGGAGCATCGAGACATGCGTTAGCTAACTGATGATGTAGGGGAAAATTAGCCACAACTCCAGCTTTGAGGCTAACGTTCTTGAAAATGGCATGGCTTGTAAATTTTCAGACAAGCTGTGTTATTTTATTTCCATTCCATTACCTAGTAATGAGTCAATTTGCATACATGCTCGCGTTGCTCTTGGTTTGCTGGAGGGAAGATAATACGCCATATTTGAAATACTGTGCATTATTACCGCATTAAGGATCTTTACTGTTTACCGTGTGGTAAACTCTTAATGCACCTTAATAAATAATGATGCCCCTAAGTTTGTACTGACACAGCAGAATACAATGGTAGTTTTATTTTTAAATGGGGAATGGGTTGGTAATAAACGAATGTATTTGCTCTTAGGAAAGTATGTCCTAGGAGGGGCACTTGAGGGTCTCATTTTTAACTTGTTTGCGCCAGCGCTAAAGCAATAGAATCAGCTCCAAAAATGGAAATCAAATTTATGAGTCGGTGCTGACTCATTTGATGCTTTAAATAAGGTTTGGTTTGGAGAAGGGCCACGACTAGTGTCTCAGACGTTTACCTTTCAGGTAATCTTTGTTTTTAATATTAAAATCGAGACAGATCCAGGGAGGGTGTACGTTATTTAGCAGGAAAAAAAAAAAAAAAGGACAGGGTACCCTGCCTCCATTTTTCATGCATTTCCAAATTTACTGCTGTTGAAAAGCAGAGGACAGGTTTGGCCACAATGTTTTCAAAGAAATTCTGAGAGGGCTGTTATGCAGAGCTGCTGTCATTAAGACCGCTCCGTAAAACATCTTATGTGGTAGTGGTTAGAGCAACGGACCATGAACCAGTAAAGCAAGGTTCAAATCCCCCTGCCATTCCCTTGTGATCTTGGGCAATTTGCTTCACTTTCCATGATCTCATGTAGAAACTTAAACCTTGGATGCCCTAAGCCATGATGGTTTTTTTCACAGAAGGGGTCTCACTTAGAGCAGGGGGGGGGGGTGTCGCCGCGATAGTAGGCTCCCCCCTCCCCCGAAAAAGCATCGTGGCTAATATTGCGCGTTCTTCTGTCTCGTGGCCCATACAGAACAAAGGAACGCGGTGAGTGGGCCTTTAACACGATGGGGGCCCCATCCTCATGGGAATGCTGCTGCCCTGGGGGTTGCGTTCAAATGAGGAGGTAGAGCAGAGAAAATGGCACCGACCGGGCCAGGTGCTAGGGTGCATCCGACCCCTATGCTGGATCTTTTTAAAGTTTTGGGAGGGAATTCAGGAGGAAGATTGGGGGTGGGGGAGAGTGGGAAGTGGGGCCAGCCTGGGACCCTTTTTTTTATTTTATTTATTTTCAGGTGGATTTCTGAGACTTGGGGAATGAGGAGATGGCAGTGCGGGGGGGATCTGTGTCACTTGGGGGGGTGGGGGGATGATAGCGGGGGGAACTCTGTCACTTGGGGAGGGGGGGGTATAGCAGTGTGGGGATCTCTGTTACTTGGAGGGATGGGGGTATAGCAGTGTGGGGCCGGGACCATATTTTCTGTTTCAGTTTTGGGTAGGGAGGGAAGAAGGGGGCTGGGGCATGCACCTTGTGGTTCTTTTCTTTTAATTAACATTTTGGGGGAGTCAGGGCTGCCTTGACTGGTGACTCTGGGTTGAGACAGGGTCAGCACTGACCCCTGTCCTACCTCCCATTTGCACAGAAAATTTTTTTTTTCTGCCACTTTAAATATGAGTCTGGAGCCTCGAGACCCACATTAGGGTCCCGGGCTTCCTGCCTCACATCTAATGCATTTCAAATAGGTGTTGATATTTTGTTGCAGCTGACCATCTTCTCGGTCAATCCCTGAGTTAATAAAGAACTCTTATACCATACCTCAACTTCTGCTCCCTGGAGATGGATATGAATCAATTCTTCTTTGATGATCTCTCTTCTTCTCCTCCAGTCCTTTCCAAGGGAAAGATAGTGCTCCTCAAACCAGCAAGAGCTGAGCCCCTGGGCCCTAGGGTGTCCAGTAACACAAAAAGTCAAAATCTTACTCAACAATTCAGCTCAAAGAGAGGCAGGAAGGATGAAAATAACTTCTTCCTCTGACAATTAAAACAATTACCAAAAACATGGACAAATCACTACAGGGATAGGACACTGTATATAAAGAGAACCCAGATATCTAACCCAAAAAATAATCAAAATGGTACAGTTCAAGGTATGCTGCAACTTAAAAGGGTAACTCAAACATTTAATTAAAAAATCCAACTGAAAATCCACACTGTAAAATGGTTGCAAGGGATTATAAATCCTCTGAGTGCATCCTCTGCTTCTCCCACATGGGGGAGCAACACATAATTCTCTGTACCTCCCCAGATTGTTGGTTCAGTCTTTCTGATAAGGAAACCAAAAGTTCCTTACATCTATAAGGTCAAAGATATGTGATGAGTAGCATTTGCTAAGATTTGTTATAGATTTCATGTAAACAGCAACCACAGTAATAATAATATAGAGGGTATACAGTATAGGAGAATTTGTATAGTAAGGCAAACAAAAAAAATGAAGAATGAGGAATTGTGCTGGCACTGACAGCTACAAATATTTATTTATTTATTGTTAAGCATTTGATATTCTGTATTTTCCTAACGGTATGCCCAAGGTGGATTACACAGAAATAACAAGGCATTGATTACATAGGTGTGTCACCCCTACAGGTTGGCCATTAGAGGTTCCTAAGTCCTTATAGATGTTAACCAGCTAAAGGGAATACCACATAAGAACATAAGAACATTCCATACTGGGTCAGACCAAGAGTCCATCAAGCCCAGCATCCTGTTTCCAACAGTGGCTAATCCAGGCCATAAAAACCTGGCAAGTACCCAAAAACTAAATCTATTCCATGTTACCGTTGCTAGTAATAGCAGTGGCTATTTTCTAAGTCAATTAATAGCAGGTAATGACTTCTCCTCCAAGAACTCATCCAACCCTTCCATATTCATCCATCAAACCCCTCCAAATGCTACAGAACTCTGCAGCCAGAATCCTTACCAATACGAATAAAAGAGATCACATCACCCCCATTCTCAAGCTCCTCCACTGGCTGCCTATAAAGCAAAGGATCCTATATAAAGTACTCACCGTAATTCATAAATCCATTCACAATATTTCTCCTCTTCAATTATGTAACCAACTATGCCCTCACTCCTCCTCTAGACCCATCAGAGGAGCATATAAAGGCACACTCTATGTACCTTCAACAAAATCCTCGCATCATAAACGTGCCATATCTACAGCAGGCCCCATTCAATGGAATGCGCTCCCACCAGACATTCGGCTTGAGTTCTGCCACTCTTCATTCAAAAAAAAACTTAAAACCTGGCTCTTTAGCCAAGCTTTTCCAGGACCATGATCATCATTTTTTCCCCTCCAACCAGCAAGAACATATCTTCTTCACAAACCCCCATTTTCCATACCACTACTTACTTCGGTATCTAATCTCTTGCTGCAGGACACTTGAGACTTTCTCACTTATACGTTATAATTTTTATGCTCAATAAGACCTGTCAACTTAATTGTTTAAGTCTTTTTTTTTTTTTTTTTTTCTCCTTTATCTTTTGGTCATCAATGTTACAACGTTATTGTTAAATTTTGAACTTATGTACACTGTTCCAAGTTTCATAACCTTGTTCTATGTAATGCCTTTTGGCAATTTTCATGTTCTGTTTCAATGTAAACCGATGTGATCTTTATTTCATACAGGAACACCGGTATATAAAAATCTAAAAATAAATAAATAAATAAACCCTTTTTTAAACACAGCTATACTAACCACATCCTCTGGCAACAAATTCCAGAGTTTAATTGTGCGTTGAGTAAAAAAGAACGTTCTCGATTAGTTTAAATATGCCACATGCTAACTTCATTGAGTGCCCCCTAGTCTTTCTATTATCCGAAAGAGTAAATAACCTATTCACATCTACCCGTTCTAGACCTCTCATGATTTTAAACACCTCTATCATATCCCCCCTCAGCCGTCTCTTCTCCAAGCTGAAAAGTCCTAACCTCTTTAGTCTTTCCTCATAGGGGAGCTGTTCCATTCCGCTTATCATTTTGGTCGCCCTTCTCTGTACCTTCTCCATCGCAATTATATCTTTTTTGAGATGCGGCGACCAGAATTGTACACAGTATTCAAGGTGCGGTCTCACCATGGAGCGATACAGAGGCATTATGACATTTTTCGTTTTATTCACCATTCCCTTTCTAATAATTCCCAACATTCTGTTTGCTTTTTTGACTGCTGCAGCACACTGAACTGACGATTTCAATGTGTTATCCACTATGACGCCTAGATCTCTTTCTTGGGTTGTAGCACCTAATATGGAACCTAACATTGTATAACTATAGCAAGGGTTATTTTTCCCTATATGCATCACCTTGCACTTATCCACATTAAATTTCATCTGCCATTTTGATGCCCAATTTTCCAGTCTCACAAGGTCTTCCTGCAATTTATCACAATCTGCTTGTGATTTAACTAGTCTGAACAATTTTGTGTCATCTGCAAATTTGATTATCTCACTCATCGTATTTCTTTCCAGATCATTTACAAATATATTGAAAAGTAAGGGTCCCAATACAGATCCCTGAGGCACTCCACGGCCCACTCCCTTCCACTGAGAAAATTGTCCATTTAATCCTACTCTCTGTTTCCTGTCTTTTAGCCAGTTTGCAATCCACGAAAGGACATCGCCACCTATCCCAGGACTTTTTACTTTTCCTAGAAGCCTCTCATGAGGAACTTTGTCAAACGCCTTCTGAAAATCCAAGTATACTACATCTACCGGTTCACCTTTATCCACATGTTTATTAACTCCTTCAAAAAAGTGAAGCAGATTTGTGAGGCAAGACTTGCCTTGGGTAAAGCCATGTTGACGTTGTTCCATTTAACCCTTGTCTTTCTATATGTTCTGTGAGTTTGATGTTTAGAACACTTTCCACTATTTTTCCTGGTACTGAAGTCAGGCTAACCAGTCTGTAGTTTCCCAGATCGCCCCTGGAGCCCTTTTTAAATATTTGGGTTACATTAGCTATCCTCCAGTCTTCAGGTACAATGGATGATTTTAATGATAGGTTACAAATTTTTACTAATAGGTCTGAAATTTAATTTTTTAGTTCCTTCAGAACTCTGGGGTATATACCATCCGGTCCAGGTGATTTACTACTCTTCAGTTTGTCAATCAGATCTATCACATCTTCTAGGTTCTCCGTGATTTGATTCAGTCTATCTGAATCATTGCCCATGAAAACCTTCTCTAGTACGGGTATCTTCCCAACATCCTCTTCAGTAAACACCGAAGCAAAGAAATAATTTAATCTTTCCGTGATGGCCTTATCTTCTCTAAGTGTCCCTTTAACCCCTTGATCATTTAACAATCCAACTGACTCCCTCACAGGCTGTCTGCTTCAGATATATTTTAAAAAGTTTTTACTGTGAGTTTTTGCCTCTACGGCCAACTTCTTTTCAAATTCTCTCTTAGCCTGTCTTATCAATGTCTTACATTTAACTTGCCAACGTTTATGCATTATCCTATTTTCTTCTCTTGGAAACCTCTTCCAGTTTTTGAATGAAGATCTTTTGGCTAAAATAGCTTCTTTCACCTCCCCTTTTAATCATGCCGGTAATCGTTTTGCCTTCTTTCCACCTTCTTAATGTGTGGAATACATCTGGACTGTGCTTCTAGAATGGTATTTTTTAACAATGACCACGCCTCTTGCACATTTCTTACTTTTGTAGCTGCTCCATTTAGTTTTTTTCTAACAATTTTTCTCATTTTATCAAAGTTTCCCTTTTGAAAGTTTAGCATGAGAGCCGTGGAGTCATTAATTCAAATTTGATCATATTATGATCACTATTGCCAAGCGGCCCCACCACCGTTACCTCTCTCACCAAGTCCTGTGCTCCACTGAGAATTAGATCTAAAATTGCTCCCTCTCTCATCGGTTCCTGAACCAATTGCTCCATAAAGCTATCATTTATTCCGTCCAGGAACGTTATCTCTCTAGCGCAGTGGTTCTCAACCTTTTTTTGGCCGGGACACACCTGACAAATGGTTCTCATATGCGTGACACACTGAACATGTGACCATCACGGGGCTAAGTGTAAAAATGCACTCTGCATCCACAGGAATTTCCTCAACCCTCAGCAATGAGTGCAGAGCAGATCTAGGGCATAACCCGTACAACTCACCATACAAAAAAAAGATATTCTGGTTCTGATGACATCTCAGTAAAAGCAAAACAAACTCCCTTTACTACCAGGCACAATAGCCTTCCTTATGAAAAGACAGTAATTTACCACTAATGCATATCCTATTGAGAAAACACATCAAATAAGATTGATACAAATGCCTACATGCTAGTAAAATACCTCACCTCGGTCACACACCCAGAACTGACCTTCACCAAGTACAGAAAAAACACAAATTATAAATATGGAGACAGAAACTGGAACGGAAAACCAAAAAAGCCACTCTGCATACAGTGTGAACCTGGAGAAATGGAAAGAGAAATATAGCACCTAACAGACTCAGGATTTGCAATAATGCACACAAACTAACCTGCACAAAGTTACACCTGTATTACGGAACACACGCAAACAGTAACAACCCTATCTAAGAAATACAACTATTAAACCAGGCCCTAAACACTAAAACATTTCCTATTGGGAAAACAGAATAAGCCAAGCTGCTACAGAGCCCCACACTGAAATCATTGTAAAGTTATACCAAAAATGTTACAAAGCAGCTGCTGAACAAAATAATATTCAATTAAATACTCATAAAAATTATTAAAACATGTCCAAATATCAATACAATATTTCAAAACAGCAGACATCGCATAATACCCAATAATTAAAATGGCAGTCAATCAAGAAAAATAAATTTAAAAAGCCACCTTTACTTACCTTCTCCAGCAACTCTCCTACTCCTTTCCCTTCCGGGCCAATAGCACTAACCAGAAGCAGCAAGGGCTGCTGAAGCTCTGTCCTCAATCTTCTTCCTTAGCACCCACAACCAGTCACTCACAACACACACACCCCCAATTAGACCCCACGACCAGTCTCGGTCTCTTTCACACCAGTCATCTTCCTGACCAGTTTCTCTCTCTCACACAGAAACACATCACCTCCCTGACCAGTCTCGCTCTCTCAATCACACTTATGTTCTCTTATATACAAGCTCTCAATCACACACAAAAGCTCTTACACCCATTCACACCAGCTCTCACCCAGGCTTCCATTCACACCCCTACACACAAGCTCTCACCCAAGCACCCATTCACACCCAATGACACAAGTTCTCACCCAGGTACCCATTCACACCCACAGACACAAGCTCTCCCCAAGGCATCCATTCACACCCTCAGACACAAGCTCTCACCCAGGCATCCATTCACACCCACAGACACAAGCTCTCACCCAGACATCCATTCACACCCACAGACACAAGCTCTCACCCAGACATCCATTCACACCCACAGACACAAGCTCTCACCCAGGCCCCCATTCACACACAAGCTCTCACCCAGGCCCCCATTCACACACAGACACACAAGCTCTCACCAACAATAACTTCTTCCTTCATTGCAGGGATGGGCTCCGGTTCCGCCGTTGCTTTAATCCGGCGGGCCTTCTTTTTTCGGCGCCACAGGGATGGGCGCCTCAGTCAGAGGTCGGGTTTTCCTCTTCACCGCTACGGGGCTGGGCTCCCGTAGCGGCCTTGCACCGTCGGGGTCGGGTTTTCTCTTCACCGCTACGGGGCTGGGCTCCCGTAGCGGCCTTGCACCGTCGGGGTCGGGTTTTCTCTTCACCGCTACGGGGTTGGGCTCCCGTAGCGGCCTTGCACACCGTCGGAGTCGGGTTTTCCTCTTCACCGCTACGGGGCTGGGCTCCCGTAGCGGCCTTGCACCGTCGGGGTCGGGTTTTCTCTTCACCGCTACGGGGCTGGGCTCCCGTAGCGGCCTTGCACCGTCGGGGTCGGGTTTTCTCTTCACCGCTACGGGGCTGGGCTCCCATAGCGGCCTTGCACCGTCGGGGTCGGGTTTTCCTCTTCACCGCTACGGGGATGGGCTCCCGTAGCGGCCTTGCACCGTCGGGGTCGGGTTTTCCTCTTCACCGCTACGGGGATGGGCTCCCGTAGCGGCCTTGCACCGTCGGGGTCGGGTTTTCCTCTTCACCGCTACGGGGATGGGCTCCCGTAGCGGCCTTGCTTCGTCGGGGGTCCTACACTGCTATTCCTCCCACCCCACTCCCGGGCAGTGCCATGCCTGCCTCACCGGCCAATCAAAGGCTTCCTCCCTTCTTCCTACTCCCACTGGCAGGTGGCAGGGAGGAGGCTTCCGATTGGCCTGCGCGGGGAAGGCAATATGAAGGAGGCTTCCCATTGGGCAGTGGGGGTAGGAAGAAAGGAGGCTTTCAATTGGACCGCGGGGGCTGGAAAAAGGGAGAAGGAAAGTACAATGGGGCAGTGGGACACCGGGAGACGCGACACACCTGCCGGTGTTTGGCGACACACTAGTGTGTCACGACACACTGGTTGAGAAGCCCTGCTCTAGCGTGTCCCGATGATACATTTACCCAGTCAATATTGGGGTAATTGAAGTCTCCCATTATTACCGCACTACCAATTTGGTTAGCTTCCCTAATTTCTCTTAGCATTTCACTGTCCGTCTCACCATCTTGACCAAGTGGACGGTAGTATACTCCTATCACTATAGTCTTCTCCAACACACAAGGGATTTCTACCCATAAAGATTCAATTTTGCATTTAGTCTCATGCAGGATGTTTATCCTGTTGGACTCTATGCCATCCCGGACATAAAGCGCCACACTGCCTCCCAGGTGCTCCTCTCTGTCATTGCGATATAATTTATACCCCAGTATAGCAGCACTGTCCCATTGGTTACCCTCCTTCCACTGTGTCTCTGAGATGCCAATTAAGTCTATGTCATCATTCACTGCTATACATTCTAATTCTCCCATCTTACTTCTTAGACTTCTGGCATTAGCATACAAACATTTCAAAGTTTGTTTTTTGTTTGTATTTTTATTCTGCTTTTTAATTGATAGGGATAAGGTAGAATTTTTTTAGCTCAGGTGAGTTTTTAGTTACAGGCACTTGAACTACTTTTCTTATTATTGGAACCTCACTGTCTGGATGCCCTAATTCTAATGCATCATTAGTATCCTTTGAAGATACCTCTCTCCGAACCATGCGCTGCTGAGCGACTGTCGACTTTCCCCTTAGAGCAGCTTTTAAACTAGAACAATCTCCTTTTTAAAGGTTAGCGCCAGCAGTCTAGTTCCACCCTGGTTAAGGTGGAGCCCATCCCTTCGGAAGAGACTCCCCCTTCCCCAAAAGGTTCCCCAGTTCTTAACAAAACTGAATCCCTCTTCCTTGTACCAACGTCTCATCCACACATTGAGACGCCGGAGTTCTGCCTGCCTCTGGTGACCTGCGCATGGAACAGGGACATTTCAGAGAATGCTACCCTGGAGGTTCTGGATTTAAGCTTTCTACCTAAGAGCCTAAATTTGGCTTCCAGAACCTCCCTCCCACATTTTCCTATGTCGTGGGTGCCCACATGTACCACGACAGCCGGCTCCTCCCCAGCACTATCTAAAATCCTATCTAGGTGACGCGTGAGGTCCGCCACCTTCGCACCAGGTAGGCATGTTACCAGGTGATCCTCACGCCCACTAGCCACCCAGCTATCTACATTCCTAATAATCGAATCACCAACTATGACGGCCAACCTAACCCTTCCCTCCTGGGCAGTAGGCCTTGGGGAGATATCCTTAGTCCGAAAGGACAATGCATCACCTGGAGAGCAGGTCCTTGCTACAGGATCCTTTCCTGCTGCACCCAGTTGATGCTCTCCAATCATGAGACCTTCTTCCTCCAAGGCAGCTCCTCCTCTAGCGGCAGCTTGAGGGGGTGCACCCTGCTTATGAGAGAAGAGTAGGAGTGGTCTTTTGCTTTAGCTCTTGAGGAGGAAAGAGTGCTTTTTCGTTTTGTTGCCTATGTGAGACTTATATCCCTCAGTAAGTGAAGATTTTGGTTAAGGGAAATCCCTGTCAGGCCTTTCCAGCCTGTGTGGGGCTACCCTGAGAGTACAGTCAAGGTTTTGATGCTGTTAGAGATTTTTATCAGGTTTTGTTTCTGAGGAAGTACTTTTTGCCACCCCTTCTCAATTGGAGTTGGGACTGTATCAGCTCAGACCTATTCCCACTTAGAGGTCGTAGACAGGAAAAATAAAACAAACAAGATTGGAGAACGAGGAGCAGACTTGAAGACCCTCCTCAGGATCTTCTTCCTGGGGCACAGGTGCAGGCTGAGTGACTGTCTAAAGCCTGCTGAAACTCAGGGAGGACTGTTTCAACTTCTAAGGGGATTTCCCTCACAGCATAGGATCTCCCCAGCATCTGGGTCACTGAAACTCTCAGTTCAGGAGAGTGAAGAATCATCCAGGAAACTGAGTCTCTGGCACATCACAGAGAGAAAAGGACACTCATCTGTGAATTTATTTCACAAGGACTTTGATTACCTTTGAAGAAATCAGTAAACTTTTTCTATTTGAACACCCAAACCTATGTCCTGTTTCATTTGTCCCAGCCCAACACCATCACATCACCGTTTCAGTCAACAAACTGCACACTGACAAAGAAAATACTTCACCACCTGGGCCAGAAATACCAGTTTCTCCCCCCCCCCCCCCCCACACACACACAGACAGAAAGGACTCAACACTGGGGTCACAAGGAGGAAGGAACCGTTGGCAAAGGAAGACAGCCCCAATTTATAAATTCTTTTTGTGTGCTCGGAAGGAAAAATGCCCCTTCCAAGAAAAGGATTACACAAGGAATGGATATGATAACAAATATGACATAGATTTCTAGTAATTATATAAGAAATGGGTACAGTAGGTAAGAATAAGGAAGTTGCTGCATTGGGCATTAATTGCATATATATAGTTAAGGCATAAATTAAACATCAGCTGTGTGATAAATATTAAGAACCAGTTGGATACAGATAGACCTCCAGTGGACTAGAATAAATCTTTCTTATGGAGTCCAGGAGAAAGTTTGGTTCAAAAGCCAAGCTTTGACTCTTTCCTGGAAGGTGAAGTGGAAAGTTTACCGATGCACTGTTAGAGGTAACTTGTTCCATATTTTTGGGGCAGAGCAGCTGAATGGTCTTGTGCATATTAGTCTAGTTGAAGCCAATGGAAGGGAGGATAGAAGAGCCTATTGGAAGGACTTATGTTCCCTTATAGGGGTGTAGAAGAATAGAAGTTGGAAAAGATTTTCAGGAGCCAGTTGAAGACAAAGCAAAGTGCTAGAAATTTTATCTTGCTATCCACCGGGAGTCAGTGTAGCTGACACAAAATTGCTGTAACATGGTTTGTGAATTTGGCCTCTATCGAACGTCTAGCTGCCATTTTCTGGAAAAGTTGAAGGCATTTGCAATTGATGCAGTTGGTGATCAGTGAGTATATAATAGCAGCTAGGTTGCATTTCTCAAAGAAGTTATGCAGTTAACAAATTTGACATGATGCATAAAGGTCTTTATCCCAGCTAAGTTGTGGGTTTCCATTGTGAGATGCTGGTTGACTTGTACTCCAGACTACATACAGAGTCTTTAAGTTATAAGAGGTTCCTGACAAGTAGGGAAACATTCTAGAGAATTCCTTGTCAGCTTAACCAGAGGAATTTGGACTTGGTGGGCTTAGCTTGAGACTGTGTTTGTTAAGTCATTGGGCCATTGCTGAGAGACAGTCATTGAGATTTGAGATAAGAACATAAGATCATATGAATTGTAGTACTGGGTCAGACTGAGGGGTCCATCAAACTCGGGATCTGTTTCCAAAAGGCAAATACAGGTTACAAATCCCTAGCAGGATCCAAAATAGTACTGCTAATGCCCTTGGAAAAGTAGTGACTTTCCTTAGATCTACCTGGTTAATAATGGCTTATGGACTTTTCCTCCAAGAATTTGTTCAAACCTTTTAAAAACCCAGTTACATTTTCTGCTTTTATTACATCCTCTGGCAATGAATTCCAGAGCTTATTTGTGCCTTGAGTGAAAAAATATTTTCTTGGGTATGTTTTAAATGTGCCACTTACTAACTTCATGAAGTGACCCCAAGTCTTTGTATTTTTTTGAAAGCATAAACAACGGGTTCACATTTACCCTTTCTACTCCACTCATGATTCTATAGACCTCTGTCATATCCCTCCTTGGCCGTCTCTTCTCTAAGCTGAACAGCCCTAACCTCTTTAGCCTTTCCTCATAGGAGAAACATTCCATCCCCTTTATCATTTTGGTTGCCCTTTTCTGTACTTTTTCCAGTTTAGCTATATCTTTTTTGAGATGTGGAAATTCTCTGTTTATTTCCTAATAATTCCTAACATCCTGTTTTCTTTTTTTACGACCACTGTACACTAGAGATGTGCACAAATTTTTTTTTCGGTTCGTTTTTGTTTTCATGTTCGGGGTGGACCATTTCGGTCCACTCCCCTGAACCCGAAAACTTTTTCCTGTTCGTTTTCGGAAACGGACCGAAAACAAAACACCCCCACCCTTCTAATTTACTTACAGGCTGATACAATACAGTGCGCTCCGACGGAGTGCACTGTTAACCTGCCCTTGGACGCGTGTTTTCCCTTACCCCTTATTCAGTAAGGGGAGGAAAACGCGCGTCCAACCTGTGGCACCTAATAGCGCCCTCAACATGCAAATGTATGTTGAGGGCCCTATTAGGTATGCCCACGCGATACAGTAAGTAAAATGTGCAGCCAAGCCGCACATTTTGCTTTAAGATATTAGCGTCTACCCAAAGGTAGGCGCTAGTTTCTGCCGGCACCGGGAAAGTGCACAGAAAAGCAGTAAAAACTGCTTTTCTGTGCACCCTTCGACTTAATATCATGGCGATATTAAGTCGGAGGTCCCGAAGAGTAAAAACAAAAAAGAAAAAATTTTTTAAATGGGCCGGCAGCTGTCAGGTCGAAAACCGGATGCTCAATTTTGCCGGCGTCCAGTTTCCGAGCCCATGGCTGTCAGTGGGCTCGAGAACCGACACTGGCAAAATTGAGCGTCGGCTGTCAAACCCGCTGACAGCCGCCGCTCCGGGTCAAAAGGAGGCGCTAGGGATGCACTAGAGTCCCTAGCGCCTCCTTTTGCCCGTTTCTACCGCACCACCTAATTTAAATACTGTATCGCGCACACAGGCAAGTGGCCTGTGCGCGAGCCGGGAGAGCGGGCATTCGTCCGCTCTCCCACGTACTTTACTGAATCGGCCCGTTAATTACAACCCCCACCCTCCCAACCCCCCCAAAACTTACCAAAGGTCCCTGGTGGTCCAGCGGGGGTCCCGGGAGCGATCTCCCCCTCCCGGGCCATTGGCTGCCACTTATCAAAATGGCACCAGTGGCCCTTTGCCCTTACCATGTGACAGGGGCTATCGGTGCCATTGATCGGCCCCTGTCACATGGTAGGAGCAATGGACAGCCGATGCCATCTTAAAAAATGGCGCGGGCCATCCATTGCTCCTATCATGTGACAGGGGCCTACCAATGGCACCGGTAGCCCTTGTCACATAGTAAAGGCAAAGGGCCACCTGCACCATTTTGATTAGTGGCAGCCGATAGCCCGGGAGGGGGAGATTGCTCCCGGGACCCCCCACTGGACCACCAGGGACTTTTGGTAACATTTTTTTGGGGGGGGGTTGTAATTAAGTAAATTAGAGGGGGGGTGGGTTTGGGGTTTTTGTTTTTTTGTTAATAAATTTTCCCCTCCCCCGCGCAAACCCAAAAACAAAATTTTCCCAAATTTTGGGAAAAATCAGTTTTGGGATTTTGGTACCCCCGAATGGGATGAATTAGGCAATTTTGTTGACATGACCTAATTCGTTCCAAACGAATGCACATCCCTACTGTACACTGAGCAGAGGATGTCAAACTATCGTCCACAGTGATACCTAGATTCTTTTCCTGGGTGGTTACTTCTAATATGGAACCTAATATTGTGAAGAACAGTTTGGATTACTTTTCCCTATATGCATTACTTTGCAATTGTCCACATTCAATTTCATCTGCCATTTGAATGCTCATGCTGCAATTTGGTCAGTTCCTGTTTGATGCAAAGCTGGATGTTATCAACAAAGAAGTAAGGTTTGGCATTGAAAGATTGAACGAGGTCACAGATTGGGCAATAGAAAATGAGCTGAGATAATATTTACAGTAAGCTGTGATTATGATACATGAATTAGGAGGTACATTCCACTGCAGCTGTTAATGTTGGTCACACTAATGCACAATACATGACTATGTGGCAAGGTGGGGTAGAGATTCCTGGAACATTTCTGCTCTTTAAGTTTAATTTCATATTTACTGGTTTCTAGTTATCCTCACTTTTTGAGTCTTTTGTTTACCTTGTATACTCAGAAAACAATAGGCCCAGAAGAACAGGGAGAGAAACTTCATGCACCATGTGAGCTGTTCTAACTGAGCATTGATGTGATTGATAGGTAGGAGAAAGTGATTCTTTGTAGAAATCTGAACAGATGTGGCCTTGGAATCACAGAGCACAACCTTGGCATCTCATTTCATGAAGTGACTTGTGGAAACATAGAAGTGCTTTTATAGCATAGGAAAAATGCTAGTAGGTGGTGATATGTGTGGGTGCAGTATAAAAATTGTTCAGCAAATGCAATAAACTGGTGATACACAGCACAGTGGCAGAAGTCTGCTTTACTTAGATATTTAATCATGGGAATGTTAAGCAAGGTGAGATACTTAATTTTGTTTTAGAAATGAAAGCGTATTAGGGGAAGGGAGTTGTCATTTATAAACAAGTAGTAGCTATAAAATATTTGTAAGCTTTAAAATATTTTATCCACAATTGCCTGCCTCCAAAAGTGACTTGTCAAGGGCCAACCAGTCAGGCTTAAGTGTCCTGCTCCAGAGGGCCAGCAGCGGTTGGGCACACTGTGGATCCAGGCTCAAGTTTCTAAACAGGCACACAGGGTCACTGCCAAGGGCGGCAAACATCTGGGGGGTGGTAGTTGGATCAAAAGATTTGCTGTCCTGAGTCTCAAAAATGGACTCTGCTGGGCTGAGCACTTCCCAACCCCCAAACCCTTTCAAGTGCATTTTACAAATAAAACTGGTAGGGATCCGCTGGGTGGCTTTCCCCATTCCCATCTGCAAGGAATGCCCTATTCTCTTCTTCCCTCCCCCCCCCCAAGCTCTAACCTTTCCTTCCACCTGGTCTCGTCACAAACCTCTTTCTTGAACCAGGATCGCAGTACACGCATATCATGATTCCGCTGGCTTTCAGCTATTAGCATCGCTATTTTGTCAGCAACACTAGTAGCTTACGCTTCTAAGCTGCTGGGATCACAGTCATATCCACATTTCCTTTTCCTGTCCATCATCTCTTTGGGAATTTGCTCCATATTCGCTAAATCATTAATAGATTTAATTGTGTTTAGCAGTTAGAACCTAAAACCAGAAACCCATGTTAGCACCCAGGTTAAGATTATTTAGCATGAACCCAGAACAGCATACTATGCACTAAGGGGTGAATTGCTTGTGCAATTTTAGCAGTTTGCTCACGATAAAATATTCATATATGTGCATGTGTGGACTGCGCATGAGCAACGTGCAGTTTAAAAGCTGTGATTTATGCGCATATATGCGCAGGCTCCAGCAAAAGAATAAGGAGGAAGAAAATGGGTGGGGCATTCCAGGGCGGGGCCAACTGTGTCACGCGTAAGTTCGTATTTTAAAACCAGAGGCTACAGCGTGCAGTGGTTAGCCATGTAACTTTATTGCTTCCCCTTTTTATTTTTGTTTTCGTTCAAACATTTTCTTATTTTAATGAATAATAGAAACACAATAACAACAACAACAACAACAACAACAAAAATCCACAGAGACAGAAGAAACTATTCATCCATACAATACAGCATTCAGGAAAAGATTTTATCTAACTGTCAATAGATTTTCAATGCAAAAAAAATCAGTTACTGGTTTCCAAATGCCATGAAATTTAGATTTTCATTGGATTTTGCCCATAGTGATCATTGATAACCTTAAATCAGACATACAGTACTCCACCAAAAATGCACATTTAAAGGTTGATAATCTTTCCAATTATTCAATACAGCCTGAATTGCCAGTGTAAGAAGAATGTCCAGAAGTTTACCTGAAGCCCATGGGAGAGACCCATCAAAATGGTGTGATCTAAGAACAATAATAGGAAATGATATACCTTCAGATATGGACAGTATTTTACTGATATATCCCCACATCTGGGATCAAAAGGGATGAATTTTGCAACATGCAATTAACATATGCTCAAACTGAACAATGCCAACAAAGCTTGGAAGAGTGCAGACCTGCTTTATGCGATTTCACTGGTGCCCACATAGTGCAATGGGTGAAAAAATATGATTGGTCAATACCAAACCGACAAAGACGTTTTCATTATGCTGAGGCAATAATCATTCCAGGCATCTGAATCCCATGATAATGACAGCTCTTTTTCCCACACTCTCTCTAATCCCATACATCTAGAAGAGGACTTGACATGAAGTTCCTTGTATAACCTCGAAGCCTCAGGACCCACTGAATAAAATCTAGCACATAATGAAATAATATCTGGAGTTTCACATAGCCTGTTCAACTATATCCCACTTTGTTGCAGACAGTGCTGTAGCTGAAGCCATTGGAAGAATTGAGGAGACAAATTATTGAAGATTTTAACTGGACCAAATACACTGTAAAAGTTTACACACAGACCTTTGCGCTAGAATACATCTTCCTGCACTTCTCTTTGGAAAAGACCAAGAAAGCAACATACACTTGTGGCCAGACCCCCGCCCCCTGATCTGCCACTAAATGCCCTTAGTTCCATTCTAAATCGTATGCACTCATGAGCTTTCCATCCTCGTTGCCCTCTTCCCACTTACGAGAGCTGGGATTGGTTGCTCCTTACTTTATAACCAGCGATTTTGTGATTTAAGGTGTGGCTAGAATCAGTTCAGGAGAGACACAGGGCAGTAAAGATAATTGTTTTCCCCTCCCTACCTCATCAGGTTTTTTTTGGCTTTTTGAGAGGAGACTCCTCTGTACACACCCTGCCAGCGGGTCTCTAGAAGTTTAGTTACAGTAAGGACATCTTTTTTTGCTGGAGTCCCTGTGGGCATACCTGGGAACTTTTCAGTTGTGGTCACCCTGAGATTGTTGTTGATAAGCAGAGGAAGGAATGGAATAATATGTATCAGCGTTCTCTCTTCCACCCCACCCCCAATCAATTGACACTTTCTCTTTCTCCCACCCACCATTGCCTGCCCCCCTTCAGAGATGACCCCACATACTTCCTCTTCCTCTGTCCCTGACCCCAGCACTCTCTTTGCTCGCATCCCCTATAAGTCATAGCTCCATGACTTATGCATCCTCACTCTACCCTTAGCTGAGTGAGCCCTGGAACTACAGCTGCAAACTGAGTTTTGTGAGTGTTGGCAGCCCCTCTCCAGTTTCTCCCCACATGCTGTTTGAAGTGTCTGCTCCGAACTCACCTCCTCCTGTTCTCTGCAGGTTTACTGAGGAAGGGGCGAGGCTGAGTTGTATACAGAGAGGCCCTGAGATCTCTAGTGTTTCCCCTGAGACCCTGCAACTGATGCAAATTCCCTGAGCCTCAGGGTGAAATCCTGAGAGATCTCAGGGATGCCTGTGGGACGCCCAGTCCAGGAATTCACTCCCTGAATGAGGCAGGCACCTGTGACTAGGGGTGTGCATTCGTTTTGAACTTATATGTAAAACGCTACTTATTTTTGGGGGGGCCTCCTGACCTCCCCAAGCTGGCCAAAAGTTCCGTTTGTGTCCAACGAGGGGTCCGGGAGCGGAACCGCGGTGGACCACGTGACGGCCGCGTCACTCCGACGTGACGCGGACGTCACGTGCTCCTCGCAAAGGAATAGAGGAATGGCTTCCTGACTCCCCGCTGGACCACCAGGGAATTTTGGTAAGTCTTGGGGGGGGGGGATTAAGGAGGGTGAGGGGTTTACATTTTTATTTAGGGAACCGGTGCACGTATGGACATAGACTCAACTTATGGAATTCTCCATATGTCCATATTGACCGAAATTGACCCCCCTTTTCGACTTATGGACTTATGAACATAAACTTTTTGTCTGCACATCCCTACCTGTGACAGGCTTGGCCGTGTGAGGTGCTTGAAGGCTAGAAGAATCCTGTTTTTGGAAGGGGCTGTGTTTAACCCTGCTCCTTTGAAGAAGGTCATCCTCGCTGGCTGGAATCAGAGGGCAGAGACAGAAGACTGATGAGCCCACTCACGCCATGAATGTGACGGCAGAACACCAGTCTGGGAAGATTTTTGTCTAAAGAAAGTAGTATTTTTTTTTGTTGTGAGGTTTTAAGCGACCCTTCCTCACTGGGCACCAGGCTTGTATAGTAAGTTCCTGAACTGTATACTTCTTTAAAGGTGGACTTTAATTTGGCTTTAACTAATCAGTAAATGATTATGTAACACCCAATGCCTGGTCCTGTATTCTTACAACAACTCCCTCCTGGGGTTGCCACAGCTACCAGCAGACACAGGATTTTCACACCACTGTCTGGACCATAGATAGAAGTTTCACCCCATAAAAAGAATCCCCCTATGGGATACAGAGAGCTCAGGATCTGGGAGGAGTGCTAGCCGGAGAAGCCCCAAATTTATAAATTAGTTGGTGCCCTGAAAGAAGCTACTACTTCCAAAAAAAGGGGTTACACACTATTTTATAAAACTTCCTACACAAATCCACATTTTTTTAAACCATGAAAATTGATTTTCAAATGTAAGGCTGATTAGGCCTCACTGTTCATAACTGACAGAAACTTCTAGGAGTGGAAGGTTCCAGGAGTTTACAGAGTTGCCAAATTACTCAATTCCAGAAGGGAGACTTTTTGGCCAGCCCTTGTTTTGAACTTACATCACAATACAGTGGGGTATTTGTAGTCCCTAATTCTAGCCATTGAAATCAGTGCTGCAGGTCCCATAATGCATCAGAAAGGGGTTGTCCTAAATCCAATGATTGAGTGAGAGTGAATATCTTTCCTCTGTCACTGTCCTGCTCTCCTTTTCATCTATGTCTCCTTTATCATCAAATCCAAGTCTCCCATAACTTCTCCAATGAATCCCAGTCTTGGCACATCCCTCTCATTAATGTCAGGGAAGGAAATCAGGCTAAAATCTCTCTGCTGAAACTGAGTGACTTGGCAGCTCTGTCTTTAGTGGTCATTTGAGTGATATCAAGGGGTCTATCCCCAAAATGGTGGGTCCATTTTAGGAGGTTATATAGGCTGAATCAATGAGTCACTAGGGGGAGTGGTGTTTGGAGTTGGAAGAGATGTTTTCCAAGAAGCTGGAGAGGTAGCAAAGGAGTTGTGCATCTCAAGGATCCTGGGAAGGGAGAGGATAGTTTTCTTCTCTTTTCTCTGTTAAGGCTGGAGTGGTATCGTTAAGGTAACCAGCTGCTTCCAGACAAAGGAAGTTTCATTTTAAGGTGAAAGAAACACAGGAGTTTGTCCAACCAGGAAGAGGATGAATAAAGCGGATTGTGATAAACTGCAGAAAGACCTTGTGAGACTGGAAGATTGGGCATCCAAATGGCAGATGAAATTCAACGTGGACAAGGGCAAAGTGTTGCATATAGGGAAAAGTAATCCATGCTGTAGTTATACGATGTTAGGTTCCATATTAGGAGCTACCACCCAGGAAAAAGATCTAGGCAGCATAATGGATAATACGTTGAAATAGTCAGCTCAGTGTGCTGCGGCAGTCAAAAAAGCAAACAGAATGTTGGGAATTATTAGAAAGGGAATGGTTAATAAAACGGAAAATGTCATAATGCCTCTGTATCGCTCCAAGGTGAGATCGCACTCTGGTCGCAGCATCTCAAAAAAAATATAGTTGCATTGGAGAATGTACAGAGAAGGGCAACCAAAATGATAAAGGGGATGGAACAGCTCCCTTATGAGTAAAGGCTAAAGAGTTTAGGGATGTTCAGCTTGGAGAAGAGATGGCTGAGGGGGGATATGATGGAGGTCTTTAAAATCATGAGAGGTCTAGAACAGGTAAATGTGAATCAGTTATTTACTCTTTTGCATAATAGAAGGACTAGGGGGCACTCCATGAAGTTAGCAAGTAGCACATTTTAAATTAATCAGAGAAAATTCTTTTTCATTCAACACACAATTAAGCTCTGGAATTTATTGCCAGAGGATGTGGTTAGTGCAGTTAGTGTGGCTGGGTTTAAAAAAGGTTTGGATAATTTATTGGAGGAGAAGTCCATTAACTGCTGGTAATCAAGTTGACTTAGGGAATTGCTACTGCTATTACTGGCATCAGTAGCATGGGATCTACTTAGTGTTTGGGTACTTGTCAAGTACTTGTAGCCTGGATTGGCCTCTGTTGGAAACAGGATGCTGGGCTTGATGGACCCTTGGTCTGATTCAGTGTGGCAATTTCTTATGCTCTTATGTGTTCTACCTTTGTTGAATGGGAGAAGAGGATGTTTCTGGTGCCCAGGGATTCTAAGAGAAGAAAGAATCTGTGGAGAACTAGGAGGAGTCCAAATCCTGCTTAAGTACTCAAGCGGTTTAAGAAGATTTGTTTTGGTTTTGGGAGTGTACCTGGATCACTTTTTGTTTTACCAGTTCTTTGTATATGTGAGCTGTTGCTTTGCTGGATTGTTTAATTTTTATAAACAGTTCCTTCTGCAGATTAGCTCCTTCTTGAACCAAACTTTCCAATATCAGCAGCAGCACCCTAACTACCCTCACCGATTAACTGATGCCATTACTGTGGTATTCCCAAAGAAAGGTAGAGATGCTCTAGATCCTAGATCATATTGTCCAATATTCCTGCTCAATGCAGACATCAAAATAGTGGCCAAAGTGCTCCAACTTCAACTGGAAAAAGTAATGACAGACATTGTGCATCCAGACCAAACAGGTTTTGTTAAAGGAATGCAGTCCACTGCTAATACATGCCGGGTTTCTAATATTATGGCAATGGTTAGGGAACACAATTGGCGCATAATGGTAGTATCACTAGATGTCAAGAAGGCATTCGACCATTTGTGTTTGTCCTTTCTTGTTGCTATTCTGGAACAATATCAGATTGACCTTCGGTTTGTGGCATGGATTCAGGCTCTCTTTGTCCATCCAGAGGACAGACTGCTGACCAGTAGTAGCTTGTCAGATCCCTTCCTGATCCTGAGAGGTTCCACACAGGGATGCCCCTTGTCACCTCTGCTATTTGATTTAGCAATCGAGGAATAGCGCAAAAAATAAGACAGGATGCTGACATAAAGGATTTCAGATATGCAGGCTGAACACACACAATTTTGGTATATACAGATGATGTTCTGTTGTTCCTGGAAGATCCTAAGGGCTCTGCCCCAGACTGCTGAAAGTACTTTCTGAGTATGGTAGAGCCTCCAGCTATAAAGTCAATAACCAAAAGTCGGAAATCTTTCCAATTATTTTGGGAGCAGCGGGTACGCTGCAGGAAATGATGGGACCATTCTGCCTAGCCCCTGACAGGTTTTATTATCTGGCTATATATATATATATATATGCTATATCACTGGGGGATATCTATAAAACCAGTTATTCCCCTGTGGTTAGTAAGATTAATGTGGACCTCAAAGACTGGTGGAGCTTGCTATTATATTGAGCCGGGAGAATAGGTGTTTTAAAAATGAATATTTTACCGAGGCTAATCTACCTATTTCAACACATCCCTTACTCTCTGCCCCAGGGGTTTTTTTACGGCTCTGGAAGGCAGAATATCTACTTTTATATGACAGGGTAAAGTATCTAGGATCAAACTTACAACTTTGTACATGTCAGGGGAGGAATGGCACTCCCACACTTTTTGGGGTATTATTGGGCTGCCAGATTGAACTGCATCAAAGATTGTTTAGGCGAAGACTATGAAATAATGTGGCTATCCTTGGAGGGGGGGGGGGGGTGGGGGCAATGGAAGGTCCCGACTTGTCTAAGCTGCTATTTCTACCTTCTTCATCACTGCTAGTCAGAAAGGCAACCAGTTCTCAGCCACTAAATGCTCACATACTGGAGAGCGGTGTGCAGATAGCTGGACCTTCCAGATGGGATGTTGACACTACTCTATCTGCTTCAGAATAATCTGAGTTTTTTAATGCATACCTTCTGTGCAGAGATGTAGGTCTGGTGGGATCTGGGGCTCTGGCACATGGGGCAGGTGAGGGATGAAGAAAGGTGGTTGTCTTTTGAGCACCTACAAGAAGAGCTTGAGATAAGGCCAGAATCTAGGGCACTACTTGTACAACTAAAAGAGGCAATATTTAGACTGGAGAGAGCCGTTGGACACAAAGAGTGCCTTCAGCTTTTTTAATTAGCATTAATGGATAAAGGTCTTACTAGAAAGGTAGTTTCTATATTAGGTAAGGCAATACATGCAGTGGGGGAAACTCCTTTAGTGTTAGCTGAAAACAGAATTATGATTTGGGCCTAGACTTCAATTGGGTGCACAGAAATGAATATGGAAGAGAGCTTTTAAAATATCAATATACAGCCACAAGGTCAGAATTATGTATAAACTTTTTCACAGAGCCTATAGGTATCTGACATATTTTACTAAATTCTCTGCACATCATCATATATGTATTGGCGAGGATGTGGTCAAGAGGGCACTTACCTCTATATATGATGGTCCTGTACTTATACGCAAACTTTCTGGAAGGAGGTGCATGGGGAAATCTCTAAGAACCTGTCTAAAGATATACAGCTCTTGGCAGCTGCCTGTCCCCTTGGAGATTTCAGGGGACTGGGCCTTAACCAGGACCCACACAAACTGTGCTAACTGTGCAACCATTGGATACATGCATTTCACCATTGCTAGTTGGTAAAAATTGATACTCTTGCTTTCTCATCAGTGCAAATAGTTGCGCGATATTGCCCTAATAGGAAAGGTTACCTACTCTTTAAAACCTAAGTACTCATTATATGATAGGGTGTGGGGTCCCTATTGGGTATCATTTCGACATGAGGACTGCTGATCTTAATCACTAATGGTAGTTTATTGGGGAATAGCAATGAGAGCTTTGTACAATGTTACACTTATGGGTTCTGTTGCTGTTATTGACAGTGGGGGTACAATATATGTTCCATGCTCAAATCTCTATATGTTTTCTCACAATATGTTTTTGATTTTGTCTGCTCATTGGTTAAATAAAAAAATATATATATTACACAGGCAGCACCTTTAAATTTAAAAGCCATTGTATTTATCTTAGTTTGAGTCTTCTTAGCATCAGATGCAAAGCTTTTTGCTGCTTAAACAAAGTTTTATTCATGTATTTATTTTTGGGGACTGTCAAACTTGACTTAAATATTTTTCTTCAGGTGGTACATTAAAAAGCAATATAGTAATCACTGTGGGACAAAGCAATGCCATTTGTGACTAGTGCATTACAATTCCCTTACTAATGACATATGGAGATTCAGATTCTCTGCTGGACTGTCAGTAAACAGGAGACTTATCCTTTCCCCTGCAGTACTATGCTTTCATTATGACCTCAGCTGCTTCCAGTTAGCTCACCGTATAAAAGGACAAAATGAAATAGATCAATACTGTCTACAGGCATATTAGATGCTATATTATAAATGTTTAAAAAAATCTTTATTAATAGTACACATTTTACTTCACTTATGATGTTTGCGCCTATGTGTTTTACCAGTTTAATAATACTTTGTGCATTACAAAAAGAAAAGTGAAATTCTTAAATGGACATTGTTTAAGGTTAATAAAACTTCATCCTGAAAATCTCAAAAGGATGAATTTTGTTATGCAGGGTATTATTTATTGTCATTTATTTAGTTTCACTTGTATTTCTTTAACTCTTGTCAATTTATAATTTACCTTTTTGATAGAAATTTATGTTGTGGGAGTGGACCCTTGGACTGAGGTGAAGTTGGCGCAGTATGCAGGGAGGAGCCCTGCAGGTACCCACAGTTGTCAGGCAGAGCTGGCTGAAGAAGAGGCCCAACTGAAGCTTCACCAATACCAGCCCTCGTTCCCCTTAGTTTGAGCCCTTGGGTGCCGGGGCCGGCTAGACTTAGGCAAGGGCCTCTGTGGAGGTAAAGATCCGTGGCATAGGCCAGGACGGAGAAGACAACGGAGTCAGGATAAGTAGTGGTCAGGGCAGGTGGAAGACAAAGCAGGGTCAGGATCAGGCAGTGGTCAGGGCAGGCAGAGTTCAGTCAGTAATGGTAAACAGGCAGTGGGTCAGTGGCAGGTGGAGGTCAAGCAGCGTTGAGGTCCAATCCGAGGTCAAGCCAGAAGTCCAATCTGATGAGATGAGGAACAAAAAGGGAAGAAGGACGAGGGCCACAGGAGCAAGACAAGATGCTGGAGACAGATGAAGGGGAGTCTGAGCACAGAGAGAAGAACTCAGAACAAAAACTAGACTGCCAAGGAACCAGGAACGGGACACCAGAACTCAGGACCAGCACACACCAGAATCAGGAACCAGGAATGCAGAGGCAATACACTTCTCCAACGGACTCGACCTATTGCCGAGGCAAGGAGCTATTTCAGCAAAGGCCTTAAATAGTCTGCGGGCAGCGATATCATCCAAGAACGCCACTGGTCTGTTTCCACCACTGGCCCTTTAAGAAGGGCACGGTCAGGCGCATGCGCACCCAGGAAGGGGCTGAACTATTTCAGCATAGGAGGCAAGGTGAGTGCTGGCGGCTGGCTGTGCAAGCAAGCGGGTGGCAGCAACGGCATCGGGTGGAGAGGTGGAGACAAGGGGAACGCAACAATCTGCTGCGTCCTTCTTATGGGGCCTTCCCCTGACATCTGGTGGCATCAGCGTGGCCATGGGGCAGGAGGTAAGAGTGCCACAATTTGAAAAGTTTCAGTTCAAGGTGTGCCACACCACGATGACTGGTATTTGTGTGCAAATGTGCCCAACAGGAAAGAGAGACTCAATCAGCGTAATGTTATCTGGTTCCAGATCCCAAAGAATTAAAAAAACTGAGGTAATGCACACTGAGATAAAGTCACTGGCTCATAGTCACAAAGAGCTGGCTTTACCCCTGCTCAAGACTTTGGAAAATGTCTGATAAAATGTATTTGCCAACTCAAGAACCTAAAGGACAGTGTACAATCTGTGGTCCCCAGCTGAGCACTGTTGCTCCAGCAATCAGAAACAATCCAAGCTGTGACTGTAGGACCTACTTATTTTGGGGTCAGTGATCCATATGGAACAAACAGTGGTGGAGGACTAAGCTGCCTTATAGAGGAGAAACAGCAAGCAGACCAAAGGCTGCCCCCACAGTCTGCTCAGGGCATGCAGGGAAGTGGTATGTCTTTGGAGAAGAGATGCCCTGATCGATCAGGAAAAAGAAGGAAGGGACCTGGGGAGAATAGGGAGGTCGTATAAGGAGAAGTGGCCTTTATTATGTGGAGTGTGGCCACAGCAGAAGGGATGAGAGTCATGGGCCACAGCCAACTTAACATTTCATGCACAAAGCATGAGACACATGCATTCATGCACACTTCCCGCCATCTCATGCACACAGCTGGATGAGGAGAAGCCCACTGTTGTGGCTGATGGCCACTGAAGAGTCAGTGGTGGTACAATCCATCCCTCTCCCCCTTTGAGAAAGCACAGGACAAAGGGACTCAGTGAGAGAAACACCCATGCACTGCTTTAAATAAGAAGTGCATGTTGGGGGGAGGGACGGGAATGCCTTCTGTTTTCCTATGGCCTGTGCCTCTGAAGGGTGAGATAGAAAGTGGAATAAGAGGGGCAACTGGAGGTAGAGAGCTGTGAGAGGACAGAATGGCTCGTAGGGGGATAAAGCTAAGGATAGAGAGACTGAAAGTGGTGAAGGAAATGGGGAGAGAGGAAAGGGGATGCTGGGGTGGTCAGTGAGTGAGATGAAGGGGAAGGGGATGCGGGGTTTGAGGAGGAAGCTGAGGTAGAAAGAGACAAGAGGAGATGGAGGATAGAAAATGTAAAAATGGAAGAATGGATTAGGGCAATAAGAAAAGAGTAAGGAAAAAAGGGATGTGGAAAGGTAGGGCATGAAGGCTCAGAGGGAAGCGAGAGGAGTACAAACGCTAGAGAGAAGGAGAGGGAGTGTGAAGGACCAGAGACGGGAGATACAGGGGAAGGTTATGAAAATCTCACTCACTTCTGGCACTACACTTTGAGATATATAGAGCAGGAGGCAGAATTTAAATTACAATAAAATAAATAAATGCCTAAGTAACAATTCTCACAGCACCACTTCCAAGAGACGTGGAAATGATGGTGTCATCACAGTGGCACAAATCTCCTTTGTGTTATGGCATTTTTTCCTTCAGATGTCTCACAATGCCTGGTGCATAGTATGGTTGACAATGATATTCTCTATAACGATGCATTTCTTGTTTTAAGAAATAAAGGCAAGGTAATAATACAATTAAAGACATCAGTATAGTAATGAAAATGAGATTAGGATCCTTTTAATGAAAACTTCACTATGTCTGTGATTTTACTATTACAATATACCAAAAGCCTCATGAGATGAGGCTTCAGGACCTAAATACGTATACCAGAGAGAAGAGGAGAGACAGAGAGAATATGACGGAAACATTCAAGTACCTCAAAGGCATAAATGCACAAGATGCAAACCTTTTTCATTGGAAAAAATGCTCTAGAATAAGAGGCCACAGTATGAAGCTTCAAGAGGATTAGACTCAGGAGCAACATCAGAAAATATTTCTTCCCAGAAAAGGGGCTGAATGCATGGAACAGCCTCCTGGTGGAAGTGGTAGAGCCAGAAACAGTAACAGAATTCATGAAGGAATGGGATAAGCACAGAGGATCCCTAGTTGCTAAGAAGAGAGCAGAAAGTCAGAGATCTAGGTCATTACAACAGGAATGAAATCAGGCAAACTGGAGATAGCATGCGCTCCTTACCTGCCATCATATCCTATGTTTCTATGTTTTATTGTCACTTTCTAGGATTACCAACATAATCATGAGACTCTGTGAGGCCAGTCTTCTGTGCAAAGTACGATCTCACTATCTGATCCTTTCATCTCAGTCTTTAATAAGAAAAAAGGCAAGACTCTAGGCCTCAGGAATTCTATTGATGGAAAGTGCTGGGAAAGACAGAGATGCTTCTCAGAAGACACAAATTAAACAGCAGAATTGATCAATTTAATTTATGGCACTATGGAATACAGGACAATTTACGAGACATGCTTTACTAGTCTTGAGTAATTTATATGCTTGATTTTTGCCTCTCAGAGATGCATGACTAGATGATATTCTTTGTTTTCACATTGACTTTAGAAATGGATGCAATGTGCTTCTAGCACATGAAATGGGAAAGCTCTACCTCTCTTAGTGCAAAGTGTTTTTGCCTGCCTAGTGTTGTTAATTGGAGGCCATAGCCTTGATGGACTCAGTCATTCCCTTTATAACAACATCTAAGACAGCAGCTATATGGATGCTGTGTCACAAAGGGTTTACTTACCCCCACTCTGAGATATCTAATTCATTATTCCTGGAGGTTCCTTCTATTTTTCAATGTCCAAGTCCACCTCTACCAATAGGGCAAGCAGGCTGGGATTTTATTGCCCAGACTATGAGCATTTGTGGTCATAGCTTTCCAACTTTCCCCCCTTAGTTTGCTGCTCTTTCTAGTCTCCTTTTCTGCTTTTTTGAGCTGATAGATTTGGTTATTTTCTCTTCCCACTTCCTGTATCACTTCCCTACCACCCCTGCCCTCTAGTTTAAATGCCTGATAATGTACAATCTGAATTTCTTGCTTAGCATACTGTTTCCTGCCAAGGACAAATGTAGATAATCCTTACTATATAACATTTTACTGTTCCATACACATCCCCAGCCTCCAATGTATCCAAAACCACTTTCTTTACACCATTTTTGAGCTAGGTATTGAAGTTGTCTGTATAGCATAGCCTTTCCTTCCCCTTTCCATGAACAGGTAATACTTACGAAAAGGCAATAGTCTTTGCCATGTGTCTAAAATTCGTCCCTGGATTTTGGAAATCTTTTCGAGCTTCAAGGATACTATTTCTAGCAAACTCATTGGTTCGCAGATGGATGATAATATTGATATCAGAATCCCTTCTTTCTTCTGTAATTGCATTGGCTATCTGGTTGGTATTTCTACTGGCTGAGGATCCTGGAAGGCATTTAACTCTTGTGTCCCCAACAAAATGATTTCCCAAATTGGTTTTTTTGATGACAGAGTCTCTTAGGAGAAGAAGCTTCCTTTTTTGATATTTAATGCTGATTAAGGATTTCTGGCTATACTGGGTGTCCACATCCCTATCAGATATCACTTCATTTTCTATTGCTGGAGCTTCTTCATTATCTAGTGCAGAAAAGATGTTATGTAATGGTGTGGTTATTTGGACAGTAGTGGCTTGGGAAAGAACCAGGAAAACAAAGGAGGCAGCCCTGGGCTTTTTCCTTACAGTGAAAGTGGAGGAAAGGATTGCTAAAGAGGGAAAGCGAAGTGACAAAATATTTTTCAGATATATCAGAGAAAGAAGAGAGGCCCAAAATGGAATAGTGAAATTGAAAGGTGACAAGGAGCAATGTGTGGAGAGAGACAAAGAAATGGCATAAATATTAAACAAATAATTCAGTTTGATATTTACAAAAGAAAACTCTGGAAAAAGATCATTGCTGGTTGAGGAGGCTGAAGATGGGGGTAGGGTACAGAAGAGAATGCATGTGAAAAGCTAGAAAAACTGAAAGTAGATAAGGCCATGGAGCCGGATGAGAAACATCCCAGGATACTGAGGGAGCTCAGATGTGCTGGAGGGTCTGCTGAAAGACCTGTTCAATAGATTTCTGGAAACAGGAGTGGTGCCGTTTGACTGGAGAAGAGCTGTGGTGCTCCTGCTCTGTGGAGCAGAGAGGAGGCTGGAACCTATAGCCCGGTTAGCCTCTGGTTGGAAAATTAATGGAGACACTGCTGAAGGAAAGGATAGTGAATATCTATAGTTCAGTCATGGATTAACTAGGAGAAGGTCCTGTCAGACAAATATGATTGATTTTTTTGATTGGGTGTCTAGAGAATTGGATTGAGGAAGATTGCTAAATGTGATTTACTTGGATTTCAGCAAAGCTTTTGATACAGTCCCGCATAGGAGGCTCATTAATAAAATGAGAAGCTTGGGACTCGGCGCCAAGGGGACTACAAACTGGTTGACTGACAGGAGACAGCGTGTAAATGGAACATACACTGAAGAGAGAACTGTGTTAAGTGGAGTGCCACAGGGATCGGTACCGGAACCGCTTCTGTTCAATATCTTTGTGAGCTGCATTGTGGAATGGATAGAATGTAAAGTTTATCTATTTGCGGATGAAACCAGGATCTGCAATAGTGTAGACATGCCTGAAGGAGTGGAGAGAATGAAAGTGATTTAAGAAAGCTTGAAGAGTGGTCGAAGACTTTGCAGCTGGGATTCAATGCAAAGAAGTGCAGAGTCATACATCTGGGGTGCGGTAATCCAAAAGAGCCTTATGTGATGGAGAATGAAGAACTAATGTGCACGGACTGCAAGAAGAACCATGGGGTGATAGTGTCTGATGATCTGAAGGCGGTGAAGCAATGTGACAAGATGATAGCTAAAGCCAGAAGAATGCTGGACTGCATAAAGAGAGGAATAACCAGTAAGAAAAACGAAGTGATAATGCCCTTGTACAGGTTTTGGTGAGGCTTCACCTGGAGTACTGTGTTCAATTTTGGAGTCTGTATCTGAAAAAGGATAGAGACAGGACAGAGGTGGTCTAGAGAAGGGCAACCAAAATGGTGAGCGGTCTACACTGGAAGACTTATGAGGAGAAGCTGAAGAATCTGAATATGTATACCCTAGAAAAGAGGAGGTTGCAGGGAAGACCTGATACAGACCTTCAGATATCTAAATGGCTTTAACAATGCTTTCCAAACAGTAGAACTAGGGTTCATGATAAGAATCTTTAGGAGGGATGACTTAGAACCAACGTCAGGAAATATTTCTTCATGGAGAGGGTAATAGATGACTGGAATGCCCTTTCAGAAGAGATGGGAAAGACAAAAACAGTAAACAAATTCAGAAAGGCATGGAATAAACACTGTGGATCCCTAAAGGCTAGAGTTGGAAATTAAGAAAAGGGTACATGGTATGTAACCAGCATGGAGCAAGAGCTGCTACCCCTAACAGAAGGCATGGGGATTACTACCCTTAACCAATTAGCTTACATGATTTTGACGCATGGGGATTACTATCCATAATAACCAATTAGCAATTATGAATTTGACTCAACAATAGCATCACTCTGTGCTTCAGTGGGGGGGGGGGGGGGGGGGGGGGGGGGGGGGTAGAAAAGGGGAATTGAATTCAGATGACAGCCAATGCTGAGCCTTGACTTTTACAGTGCAGACATTAGGGAAAAAGTGCAAGACTGCTTCCACGGCCAAGTTCAAAAGCAAAGCATGTTCAAGCAGCAGCATTGTGTGAATTATTAGGAAGGCTGCTCACCCTGTAAAAATGTGGCCAGCAGTAATTTTGTTATGGGTTTGACAGTTGCTTGGTTTTGAATTTTTATTACCCTTAACATAAGGCTTGGGGGAACTTGCATGGAGCAGCAATTTACTACCATAAGAAGTTTGCTGGGCAGACTGGGTGTACCATTTGGTCTTTTTCTGCCATCATATTCACTACTAGGTTACTATATATTTTTGATGATTCTACATTCCTAACAAGTGTATTTTGTATTTAAAACACAGGGAATTGATTGCTGATTTCCTAGCAGCCATTCTCCCTCCCACGATCACATACTGGCAAAAATGCATTACTTCTTTAGATAAATCCTCACTCTATGCTTTCTTTCTGCTTATTTAAGACTCAGGGGTTAAGAATTACACCCAAAATTGCCTCCTTAAGAAATAAGTGCACAGGATGAGGGGGAAATGGGTGGCAGCTATGTATTTCAAGAGAAGAGGGATATAGTTAAAAGCTTCTGACTGAAAGGCAAATGTTGGATGCTATTCAATTGCAGGTCAATGCCTCCTGGCTCCAGTTCATAGCTTAAGAATGTTAGAGGCAGCTGCATGTACAATCACAGCCATCTCAATTAAGGATTTATTTCAATTAGTGTGTAATGAAGTCTTCTTCTCACACCATAATTAGCAGTAGTGTTTAGTAGGGCAGTCATCATGCAATTTATCTTAATCTACTTAAACTTTGTGGAGGTAAATTTTGAAAAATTACATGGTGGTAGTGTACATAAAATTAGCATATGCATGCATTAGTAGCATGTACGAGCATATATACTATTTTATAAATCTCAAGAGTATGAACAGACTTGCAGTGTTGCATGTAAATGTGAACAGAGTAAAAAAGAAGTGGTTTAGGGTGTTTCGGGACCGGGATTGAAGAAACACGCTCAAATTGCTATTTTGTATATATGCATTCATTACCAAACTTACCTGTACGCCTGCTAATCGACTCATGCACTTAAAATCCCATTTGTCTTTTGCCTGTATTTTTTAGATAGGAAGCTTGGGTTGAACTGGTGGGGGTTAAAGCGAAGTATTGCAGCATCAAGATGAATTAGTGGAGCTCTGAGTGAACTGGTGGAGATATTGGTGAAACTGGCGATTCCAAGTATGCGTGCAAGTCAGCACTTTCAGAAGCAGAGCATACATATACTTTATACAATACCTGCCTCCACGTTTACGTCTGGGTTATGACGTGAAAATTACTTCAGATATTACGTGTGTAAAATTTAAAATGGATAGAGAAGCATGCATGTTCCTGCATTACAGACACAAGTGTGTGCTTTCAGAGCACAAATACATGATATTTTATAAACTGTGCAGCTCCCACCACACAGTTTATAAAATACTAGCATTAACCTCTATGGGCCCACATATGTGCATAAATGCTGTACCTCCCACAAATTTGAAAGCTGGTCTCAAAACTGGGAATCTGTACATTTATAAGGAAGTTGTAATACCAATGGTGTCCCATGTGTCCAAAACCAATCACTATTATTTGTTAAGTAATTGACCTCCCTTACCTTCAATAGGGCAAATGCAGCAAAGGATTCTCCTGTAGACACTTTTTATCTGGGACTTTGCTGATTCTCTTGGATCACGTATGACTTCAGATCACAATGGTCAAAACCCTGTCCAAACGGCAGGCCAATGGGTATCCACTGTGAATGTAATACAGAATCTCCTTTATTTTCTGCCCATGCTGAGAAAAAAATAGTACCAAAATTTTGTTCTATGGCCCATATTTAGAGAAAAACACCTGCAAAATGTTGTCCTGTGACATCTTATTCTGGTTTTGGATAGCTGAAAGATTGCTGGGTTACTTTGTACAGCGTGTTAGAAGATAAATGACTTTATTAAACGATATTGAATAACTTCTGACAGTTTTACACACACACTTATGCTTACATGGATAGACAAATAGAACATATCTCTTTGGTGCAGAATGCATGCTCATGTATTTATTAGATAAACAATTTATATCCAGAAAGTTATATCTTTCATGACAGTATAGTCCATTACTGAATAATATTGATATATTGCCATCCTAGCCACAAAGCCATTGATTTTTCATGCTATTAAACAGAACAGGGACATGTATACCCATAGGGCTCAAGAAGGGGAAACAATGCAGTTCATTACTTTATTTAATGTTATTGTTGTTTTTCAGATCCCTGTATCTGAAATTGAAATTCAGCATAGGAAAGTGAAAAATAAATATTCTGGGGTAGATTTAAAAAAAAGAAGCGCGCACATGTACGCCCGATTTTATAACATGCGCGCGCATGTTATAAAATCGGGGGTCGGCGCGTGTAAGGGGGTGCATAAATATGCACCTTGCGCGCGTCGAGCTGCGCTGCCTTCCCCCGTTCCCTCTCAGGCCGCTCCGAAATCGGAGCATCCTGGAAGGGAACTTCCCTTCCCCCTAACCTGACCTTCCCACCCCTTCCCCTAACATTTCCTCCCCCTAGCCCTACTCTAACCCCCCAAAAAAATTTTAATTTACCTTTTGCACCTGTCTCTGGGCAGGTGCAAGTTGCGTGTGCCGGCTGACTGCCAGTGCACGATCCCAAGCATATTACTTACTAGATTGGCAAATTAATTTAATATTTTAATATTTTTAATTTACAAACTGGGAAAAGGTAGAATAATTTTGAACTGATATATAACAATATATCCCAATTAAGAATAAATCTAAATACAGTAATAACATTATATTTATTGAATTTATTCAATCTGCCATGATTCAAATTTAGAAATAAATGCTACATTATCGGTGTCTGATTTCAGGAATCATCTACTCAGTTATCCTGGCAAACAATTACGAGGACAAGAAAGTCCCATTGATTTCTTTTTTGTCTATGTTTTTCACAGATAATTCAATTCACTTTTAGTAAAGATTAGTCTGTGTATGTGTGTGTGTATAGATATTCTGTCCAGAAATTGTCCTTGGTTGTTTTGGGTCATAAAAGCTGGAAAGGGGAGGAATATTCGTTTCTCTATCTATTTGCCTCCCATGTAAACTTTTTCACTTTTTCCATATTCCTCAGCATCAGAGTATTTCGGTTTTATCATCATTAAAGTGCAATATTCTTGCACTGAAGATCTCTCTCTCTCTCTTTATATATATATATATATATATATATATATATAAAATCACTTTGAGGGAACATACATCTAATTAGTTGCCAGTGTCTCAGGTAATAAAGTGCGCCTGGCAGAGTGCACAAGTTTACCCACAGTACCATGCACATCTTTTTGTGCACAAACGTTTCTGCTAATTCATGCTTAATTTATGGCTTCTTAGTGCTGGAAACTTAATGCCTAAGCAGAGGCGGAGTAAAGTTTCCAGGGCTAGTTCAGTCTCTGTCCAGAAACTTGAGTTCTTCTGGTGCCAAGACCTGTACTTTGGATTTATGAGCAGAAAATATGATTCAAGTGCAGAAAGCGTGTGCTCTGTGCCTGGATATGATTTATGTGCACTAAAAGTGCTTTCTTTACTGAAAACATTTTTGTGCTCATAAATCATATTTATTGTACAGAAAACATGTTATATGTGCACATAAACCATGTTTCCTGCACAGAAAACATAGCTTATGTACATAAATCATGTTTTTATGCATTTTAAGCATTTTGTATGCATGGTTTTGGGTTAGTGTACTTTTCTTTTTAAACTTCCAGTGTATTAGCATGTCATTAGATTAGGGGTAGATTTTAAAAAGTTATCCGTGGGCGTAGATTTGTTCATGCAACCCGGCGCGAACAAATCTACGCCCGATTTTATAACATGCGCGCGCAAATTTGAAAACATCAGTCATTGGTCCCACAACACGGAGCCGTCTTTCACCCTAAGGCTGCATTGAGAGGGACAAACTCATCTAAAAATAAAAAGAATATATATAATATAATAAAATATAAAATCATAGAGCAAGATCCTATAAAGGCTACACCATGCTCACCTAAGCATCATAGACACATGCCAAAAGGCAAATCATTTCAAGCTGTAATAAGATTATACTTTCAAGAGTTCTTTCATGTAAAGCATCCAGGACTCCCAGAAATATACTAAACTTCTTAAAAGCATGCCAAATTAGCTACATTTATTTATTTATTTGTTTATTGGTTTTTATATACCGTCGTTCATCCTAGGATATCGCGTCGGTTTACACGTAACAAAAACAATACGTCAGAGCGTTGTACATAGAACAAGGTAGTAATAATAATGAACTAGTAAAAATAACTGAGAAGGCGTAACATTGTACATATAACAAGATAATAGTAAATTATGAACTAATGCATAGATAACTAACAGTGAAAGTAACTAAGTAATTTGAACGGCAAAAACTAAGATTAGAGAAAAAGAGGGTGGGGGAGGAGGAGGAAGGGGGGGGGGGAGGAAGAGAGGATTGGACGTGTCGGGGTAATTAGAAATGTTGCATCAAGGGGAAGGCAGAACGAGAGGGATAATGTTTAAAGTGCTTGTAAGATGGAAAGCATGGAGTTGGCAGTAGCAAGGGGATCATGTGTAGGCTTGAGTAAATAGCCATGTCTTGAGATTTTTTTTGAAAATCTTCGGGGACTGTTCAAGTCGTAGTTCAGTGGGCATAGAGTTCCATAAGGTAGGGCCAGCTAGTGACAGGGCGCGGGCCTTAGTGGATGAATATTTATAGAGTTGAGGTGAAGGGATTTGCAAGGTAGCCATGTATGGGTTTCTGATCGGCCTGTTAGAGGTATGAAATTGAAATTGTAAGGCGTGACCAATCAAAACAAAGGAGAAAAAAAGCAGAAGGAGAAAAACATGAATGAAAAAAACCCACATGATAGGAAAAAGCCAATCAAATGCCAGCATCGGGCTTTTAAATTAAAATACACCCCTGCTGAGCTGTAGAATGCAGTGTTCACCGCCTAGAGCTCAGGCATTGGTGGTATCTAAGAAAAATAATAAATAAGTAAATAGATATATCAGATAACTAGATGGTGATGGAGGGGAAACCTTGACAGTCATTTACATTAATCTATTCATTACGCTGAAACCCAGAAGAGCTCTCTGATCCCCCTATAACAGGGGAAGAACAAAGGAGACTTGGTATCCTGATCAACCCTACCCACTACTGAACTACAAAAATGAAGGTTCTCTATACCCTGATTCTCCCCTTCTTCCCCTACTCTCTGAATGCATACATTAAGGGCTCCAGTGCTCTGATTCTTACACCCAGCTGCCTTCTCTCTCCCTGCCAGGTGAAACCTCCTCTCTCTCTAATACTTCCTATGGTCTTTAATAAGGAGTCTGGGGGCAGGAGGCAGCGTTCTTCTCGCTTGCTTCACTGGCAGTGAATAAAATGTGGTGCTGGCTCATCTCATGTGTTACTTATCCCTTCACACTGCATGGGATCAGCTGATGTTATTTTTAATTCTGCACCAGTGGGGCAGGAGGGAGAAACACTCCATCCTAACAGAGTAACATACTGACATAGCGATGCTGGCAGATAAAGACCAAATGGTCCATCCAGTCTGCCCAGCAGGTTTATGATAGTATCCTGCCTCCAACTTCTTTATTGAAAACTTGGAAAGGGGAAGGGTTCATTCATTCATTCATTCATTCAGGAAGGGGAAGAAGGGAGGCGGGGAACAGATAAATAGGAAATGATTATTTACCCTTTCAAATAAGTACTAAGACTAAATAACATGCCATGAAACTAACAAGTAGCAGATTTAAAACAATTCGGAGAAAGTATTTTTTTAAATTCGATGCACTATCAAACTGTGGAATTTGTTACTAGAAGGTGAAGTATCTAGAATAACTAGATATAAAACTGCTTGGACAAGTTCCTAGAGGAAAAGCCCATAAACCATTATTAGCCAGGTCCCTGGGAATGAGCAAAAAACACTAAATCTAAACTTTTGAGATTTTTATGAGTACTTCCTAGGGATCTGGATTGGTCCCTTTTGAAGACAGGATGCTGGATTTGAAGGACTTTGGTCTGACCCAGCATGGCACATCTTCTGTTCTTATATTCTTAATAAGGATTGAGATACTGGAGCTCCTTGATTTGGGCAGTCAAGGGGTGAGGGGTGAATTGGGGAGTGACTAGGAGTGTGCAAATATTTTTTCGTTTGAGCAACAATTTTTTTAAACCAACAATTTTTGAGCACCAGTATTAGTATTGCATTTCTGTATATAGCACAAAGAAAAATGTATGTGAGCAATCATGTACAGCCTGTGAGCGATGCTCCAAAATGTATGAGCAATCGCTCACGTGCTCAGGTTAGAGGGAACTATGGCACCAAGGCCACTTTGTTTTGCTGTTGGGGGGACAGGGTGAGGATTAGGGCTCCTGTGTGGGCTGGCATTTGCCAGCAGTTGTAATGCACACATGCTATCAGAAATGGTAACGTTCATGCATTACTTAGTAATAAAACCTCTCTTAATGCCTGATGTATGAAAGGCTTGGTGCTGTTTAGGTATTACATTCATTGTTAATGCTCTTGTTAAAATGGAAGCATTAAACCATCTAATAGCCAGTTTAACATTCCTTAGAATAGACCCTTTAATGGAAACAAATCCCTTATGACTAGGGATGTGCATGGGAAAAATTTTTGTTTGATTTGTTTTAGATACAAAAGAAAATTTAGCATATTTGTTCCAAAATATCTATTTGTTCCTTTTTTTCAGAAGTTTATAAACATAATGGGATTTTTTTTTGTGTATATACAATCAGATTTAATGGGTGTTATACTTAATACAAAGAAATTTTATGTGTATAAAATATTAATACATAGACAACACCAAAAACAAATTGCAGATCCCTACTTTTGAGTAATGCCATTCATCAACCCAATGGGTTTGATTTATCATGTTGAGACTGGACTCTGCTGAATAGATTCAAAATAGGTCAGGGATGATGTGCTGCCTGTTTTCATTACTGGGGTTTTCATGCCATTCCTTTATGTTGTTGTGGCAAGATTCAGACAATATCACATATTGTCAAAGACTATCCTTTTACCAAATTTAGGGTCTGCCTAACAACACAGAATTGGGCTTGTGAGGAGGCAGCGCTTGGCTTCATGGTTTTACTTTCACTGAATCAATTAATTATTTGATGTACACCAAGCTGCCATAGCTAATATTTTAAAAGTAAGAAATATTTTATCACTACCTTAACAATTGCTAAAGTGCCAGTCACTAAAAAGTATATCAGGCATCCACAGGTGATCTCATTCACATACGTGAAAGAGCCCATGCATTTCATATTGCTATGCTTACAAACTGTTTATCGGTGGTGTGTGATGTGCATTTGTAAATATTGGACTCCTGCCTCCACCAATGGAGTTCGTTTTTGGAAAATAACAGGTCACGAGATTTTTGAAGGAAATGTTATCACAATCTTGCTTCAGGGCAAAAATTGTTCCAATTTTGCCATGCTGTTTTTTTACCATTGAAAATACTGGGATATTTTCATTGATAAAGCTGGAAGTTTTTGCACTGGTGAAAAACCAAAGCAAAACTTTGATAAAGTCCTACATTAGTTTTATAGGTGTTCTGAGATTTTGGTAAAGAGTGTTAATTAGAGGGGTTCACATCTCCCCTCCCCCCACTTGCCTTTTAAATTATTCCGCTGATGACCTCCATTTATATCTTGAATACTGTGATCAAAAGAATACGCATTGTCCTCAGACCAGACAAAAACTCAGATCTTTCTTTCATATGGGCCGTAGGACTTGATGTGGAAATACAGATATTGCTGTTGGAAGTATAATCTATTTTTTGCCAAGGACTCCCAGAAACCACAAGAGGCCAGCTTCAGATGCTGCCATGATTGAGGAAGACCTGGCTGAGGCTCTACATGAGAATTCTTCCATTTGGAAATGCAACGCTGTAAGATCCAAGGGGGATCATGCACAGAGTATCTCAGAAACAGAATGTCCACAACGGGTTGTAGTTCCAAAACAAATATACTTTACTTAAGCAAAAAAAAAAAAAAGACATTTCAGCAATATAAAAATTGGCAAAAGACAAAATTCAGAAATGTATAGGGCCTCATTTTCTAAAGTATCACAGGCCTGCGATACTTTAGAAAATTGCGCTACTCTGGGGCGGGGGGGTCCTGCGCTAGCCGGCAGCGATCGCACTGCCACGGTGCGATCATTGGCGGCATCGCGCCCAATAACTATACCATAGAAGTTGTAGTTATTGGGCGCGAAATAGCGAGCGAAAAGGCTCCTTACCTTTCCGCTCTGCGCGCCGTCCTCACGGAGTTGGCCCCGGTGACGCCCCCGACTCCTCCTCTTCCGGGGCTGACTCCGCCCCGATTTCAGTAGCGCAGGCCTGCGCTACTTTCGCTAGCGCAGGCCTGCGCTAACAGAGCAAGCCTGCGATAGCTTTGGAAAATGAGGCCCATAGTCTCTAGTACAAAAATACCATTTATCAAGCTTCTTGAATCAATTAGTAGGAAACTGAGTCCTCCTCTAGCTCCCTGTGAGGCAAGTTCTCTTTCAAAAACTGGAGACTTCTATTCCATTTGGAAAGCTTGGCAATATATTATCCAGTGAGTGGCCTCAGCCTCCCAGACAAGCTGTCCTTGTCCTGCCCCTGAGACCTGGGGACAAGTGCCTTCCAGAGCACTGCAGACTACGAGACCCCTCCTGGTACCCCTCCAGCTGCTTGAAAGAGATAGAGAACACCTCTCCCAATGGAAAGGAAAGGCAACACTCGTTCGTTTCCCCTCCTGGAGCTATAGCCCTGGCCCCTTACTGCCTCTCCCTTGATCCCTTGCTTGATGAACTCATTCCAGTAACTCATGGAGTCATCTATGTACAGCAGATGTCTCCACTGACTCACACTTACTATTGCTCAAATCTTTGGACTATACTCTTGCAGTCTCCCATTAAGGGAAGTTTTCGCCTTCTAATGAATATGGTGAGGCCTAGGCAGCCTTCAGTAATAAAAAACCTGAATATTATTACAGTGCTTATTGATGTTTTATCACAACAAGTATTACATCTTTTTGTACTATAACATTCCCCAGTGTCTGATAGTCAAACACAAACGTTTCATTAATAGCAAGTCAATAACAAAATGTTTCCCCTACAGACTTAAGAAAAATAAGATACCTGAAGAAACAACATAGGACTATGCATTCTCCTCTTCTGCTCAAGGTATCACACTTCTGTAGTTAATATTGTGACTTTGTATTTCTGGGTGAAAATGAAGGGAGCAAATGTGGCTGAGAAGGTTTAAAGTTAAAGGTGTGTTAAGAAAATGCTACAATACCATGAGCACTTAAATGGTTGCCTCATAAATATTTCAGAGTAAATTGAAGGTCTTCACTAGCATTTTTGCTGACCTCAGGTTGAGGTACACAATCGTTTTGGGACCATCAGCACAAGGATGCCTTAAAATAGTCACTGGAACAATACACTTGTATATATTTGTTCTGAAGTCTCAAGGACAGTAGCATCACTGTGTGAAGAGAGAGAGAGAGAGAGAGAGAAAAAGAATAGCCTTATCTTATAACATGGTTGTAACCATACCTTAAGAGCAGAAAACCATTTGAAGACATCAGATAATAGTCAGGAGTATTACAGTGACATATGGGAGAATAATCCTGTGCAGTTTTATTAATTTTGCATTAATGCAGCAGTTTTTTTTTAGCATAGGGTTACAGTCTAGTATCAATGATTTGCTTCCTTAGGGATATAAGAACAAAATCTGTTCTCTGGCCTGCCAAGTCATGTGTCCATCCTACACTGCACTCTTGCAAATAGTAATTTATGTCTATAGCTTCAGAGTCAATTAATCACTTATATCCCTCAGAAACAGATGCTAAGGATCCATTCTTCAGCTTCCGAATGTCACAATTTAAAAAACAACAACAACAAAAAAAACCCCACACATTAAAATATTGAATAAAATCAGATTTTTGAAGATTGCCACATAGGAAAAACTGTGAAAACTTATCTATGTTCACTAGTGTTTACTGATCATCAGGCATGAAGGCTTTTTCTGTCTTATTTGCTTTTTATGCTGTTCTATTGCGTGTTTGTTTTTAATTTCATTTAATAATTACATGATTTTTTATTCTATTAATATTTTTATTTGTTAAAATTTGATTATGTACATTACATTTTGTAAACTGCTCAGACCTATAATTTGTATAGGTAATATACAAAGCTTTTGAATAAATAAATAGGAAATCTGTCTGTATTTCATATTTGTGGAACAGTTAATGCAGCAACCAATATGGGGAGTGCAATTTTGAAAAGCCCAGGTAAAAAGCTTGTCTGAAAACTGCTCACCCTCATGACATTCCTCAATACGCAGAGTTTTACCTGCATTTTCATAGAGGCATTCCCGGGTCATGGGAAATTAGGTGAGAGAATGTGTGTAGTTTTGATTTTTTCATAACTGCGTGTGTGTTTTGGCTGGAAAAATTATTCAAATAGAAAGCAGGTGCAAATATCTACGAGTACTTTTTCCTTGGGCAATTTTCAAAGGGAATGTACGAGTGTACTTTCTAAGGATGCACATTCGTTAAAAACAAATGCTAAAAATGCAACAAATGAGGCAACAAATAGAATGAGCCAAAAATGGCCTTGCATAAAAATATCTGAAAAGTTTTAGGTATTTTTGCTTTTGAGCAAAATTTTTAAAAAAGAGCCTCCTCAAGGGCCCTTTTCCCCTGCAAAATCCAACCTGGGGCCTGGGCTGACCCAGGCCTTCCTGGGCCTATTCAACCCTCCTCCTGTCACATAAAATAGTGCTTGGGGCCTGGCTCTACCCATTTGGGATATGTCAGGCCTAGCCATGGCCTCCCCGGGCCCCTCCAGCCCCCTAGAAACATGTGCCATGACCGGGGACCTCCCTCCCAGGTCCCCATCCTGAAGGTTCACTTGCCATTTAAAAAGAGTGCCCGTCCCATGGAGAGGGGAACCAAAGTGAGGAATGGGCCAAAGAAAGCCCTGGCTGGGCCCAGCTCAGATCAGCTGGGTAGGCCCAGGCACTGGACTCAATTTTATGGGGCGGGAGGGGTCTTGGTGGACTCCGGGGAGGCCCCTTTTCTTTTTGGATATTTATTAAGCATTTAATGGGTTTTTTTTTCAGTTCAGGAAACAAACCAACCCCCAAAAATATATAAGTCATATGATTTGAAGCTCCAGGGAGGAAGATTCAGAACCAATGTCAGGAAGTATTTCTTCACGGAGAGGGTGGTGGATGCCTGGAATGCCCTTCTGAAGGAAGTGGTGAAGACCAGAACTGTGAAGGACATCAAAGGGGCGTGGGATAAACACTGTGGATCCATAAAGTCAAGAGGCCGTCAATAAAGAGTGGGTGGCTCGCCAGAATGACGGCTACTGCCTGGACACAATACCCTTATTCAATAAACATACACACGGTTACTGTGACTCCAACATTGCTCTAAGCTTCAACAGCAAGAGGAAATGTGGAAAAAAGGATTCGCACTCACAAAGCGGGGAGTAGCTGGCTTGTTACGGCGGTTACTACCCCAAACCAAATGTGCCTGATACTTCACTTTCGATGCACATCCAGCATAGCTCTCTGCTTCAACGGCAGGGGAGAAGAAAAACAACCAATAAGGGCTGAATAACATAGTCTGGGTAAAACAAATAAGCATGGGTGTAGCTTGCTTATTGCGGCGGTTACTACCCCTACTACCCCTAACTAATCAAGCTTGATATTTCACTTGGATGCAGCTCCATCACTGCTCTCTACATTAATGGTGGGGGTGGAAGGGAAATAGAACCAAAGAGTTAAGAGAAACAGATAAGTATGAGAAAAAAAATGTGTGAAGCTTGCTGGGCAGACTGGATGGGCCGTTTGGTCTTCTTCTGCCGTCATTTCTATGTTTCTATGAACTGAAAAATGAAAAAGCTCCTCAAAACGAAAAAAGCAAACCAAAACAAAAATGTTTGGGCTGAGTATTCCTAGTACATTCCCTTGGAGAACTAATGCTAAATCCATGGGGGGGGGGGGGGGGGCAAGTATCCATTAGACTTTGCACCTGCCTGTACAGATTTGAAAATTTCCCCCAATTATCTGGCTAGAATTTAGCTGGATAAGTCGGAGACATTCCAGGAGCGGGCGGGAGGCATTTTGGGGAGGAGTAGTGTTAGCTGCATAGATTAACCAACTAACTCCAATATTCAGAGTTAGCTGTTTAACTTATTTGGCCAACTCTGGTCATGCTTTTGACTATCCTAAAGTTAGCCCAATAAACATATCGGGCTAGCTTTAAGATAGACAGTTATATTCAGCAGTGCGACTGAACCGCTGAATATACCCTGCCAGTTAGCCAGATAAATTTATCCAGCTAAATAACCAAGCCGTTCAGTGGCAGAATATTGCCCCCATTACGATTATTTTTTTAAGTTAGCATTAGTTTACTGTATGTCAGGATGTCAGTTACAAGGATGTTCAAACTTTGCAGAATGTCTGTGATTTACTTGACTCGATGTATAATGGTCCCTTTGTGCTCATTACCATTAAGGCCTTGGTTTTCTCCTTTAGCTAGGGATAGTGAGGTCAGTAGTTAAGAGGAGGTAAAATTCATATACATATCCCTTTGAGGGTGCTGGAATGGCCCTTCCTCTGGAAAGGTTTTTATAAGCAGCTTTTTACTGAGAGTCCGGAGGCAGTGTTTTTGGCTTTCAGTATAGGTAGCAGTGTAGGAGAGTTATTCCTGCATTGGTTTTTCAGGCCTACTTGGAGAACCCAGGCAAACCCTACGAAAGATCCAAGAGGCTGCATTTTCAGACCACTAAATGGCTGGTTGGGCTTACCGCTGGATTGACTTTTGGGATTAGTATTACTATTTTCTTTGTAGGAAGCCTGAGTTCAGGGCACGAGGATCCTGTTCCTATGATGCCCAGATTTAAGAAAGATCTGCTTCTCTGCACCCTCAGTGAAGAAGGAGGTATGGTGGTGACTTGATGCAAGGACACTCTAGTGTTAACTTCTGTTTCGGGACCTCTTCCTTCTGTTTAAGCACCTCTTCCTGCCCTTTCAAGAAGCATTGAGAGCTGTATGTTCCAGACTTAGATCCTTTTTCAACTTGGGATATGGCTAATGGAAAAGAGGAAGATCCAGATTTGCAGAATTCTAAGTACGAACAATTTGAGACCTTTGAGGACACCCACTTAGAGTCTTCAACCCCTGGAGAGAGATGATTTGGAATCCTTGTGCAGAGACTGTTTTGACATTTTTACCAGTATTGGAGGGGTTATATAAAATGGTGCCTGGGAACATGGGGCTTGAAACGGTGTGTGGGTGATTTTGTGACTTTTGGAGTGAAAAACAAGGTGAAAAAGAAATTTTCTGGACTTTGCTGTGAGTTTGAAAAAATTGTGAACAAATTCTCTATAGATAGTACTGGGCTAAAGATGGCCACTGGCCTTGCCTGTGGGGTATGGGTCAAGCCCGAAAACCCTCATGCCACTTACTAAGAGGGGGTGTAGGTGACATCATAATAGGCAGAGTTGAAATCTGTGATGCTCCTGCAGGAGGAATTGGGACCAGTACTTGAAGGTCCTGATGATGTCTCCAGGGAGCAAAGGAGGTGCTTGCCCAGATTCCAGGAGATGACACGCCAGCAGAGGAGGGGGTACTTCCATGTGTCTTCACAGGAGGCATGCAATAAAGAAGATGCTTTTTCAACTGTTCTCCACCTAGGGAACCCTAAGGGATTAACTTCAATTATGGGAAAAGGAACTGGTTCTGTGCAATATTTGTGTGTTCTGTTTTTTTTACAGGATGGTGAAAGCATCAACAGCATTCAAGGATTGTGAGAGAGCCCGCTATATGCCAGTAGTGGCAGGGCTGGCCAGCTTTCAAGTTTTCTCTGATCTATCCAACTTTGGTGGAATTCGTTGGTATGTCTGGTAATTGTTTTTCGCTTGCAGGACGGAGCAGCATGCCATGGATGCCAGAGTGTACATTTATTTTTATTTATTTATTGAACATTTTTTATATACCGAAGCTCTAGCAACAATGTTGCTAATCATTTCGGTTTACATATAACATTGGGGTGACTTAACATGTGTGTCTTACATGGAACAGGAACATGAACTTGGAGAAAATTGAATAAATACTAATAACAAATAACATTAAAAACAACAGTAGTAAAAGAAATGTTATATACAGGCGATTAAAATCAATTATGAATAAGGTATCTGCAAAATAGATAGGAGGGATTGGAAAATTAATTGTTTAGATGTCGAGCAAGAGGTATTATATGGCATAGACCTGGAGGAGCGATTTGAGAATAGTGCTCAATCGTAGGCTTGAGAGAACAGCCAAGTTTTACGTCTTTTTTTAAAAGTGAGGGGGCATTGTTCAAGCCTTAGATCCGATGGTAGAGAGTTCCAGTGGATCGGACCTGCAGTGGAGAAGGCTCTTTTGTTTGACGAAATTTTGAGTGGAGGGGTTTTCAGAGAACCTTTTTGCGCAGTTCTCAGTGGACGGGAGGAAGTATGTAACTGGAATGGGATCCTGAGGTCTAGGTATGAGGCTTTGTAAATGGATTTATGGATGGATGAAAGGGTTTTGTAGGTGATTCTGTATTTTATAGGGAGCCAATGTAGATTTTTTTAATATTGGTGTTATGTGGTCCCTTTTTTTTGCTTTAGTTAGGATCCTGGCAGTGGCATTTTGGAGCATTTGTAGCAGTTTTAGAGAGATATCTGGGAGCCCAAGTAAAAGGGAGTTGCAGTAATCAATTTTAGAAAATATGATTGCTTGCAGAACTGATCTGAAATCCTGGGGGTATAATAAAGGTCTGAGTCTTTTTAGAACCTGGAGTTTGAAGAAGCATTCTTTCACTGTGTTACTGATAAAACTTTTGTAATTCAGTAGGTTATCCATAGTGACTCCTAGGTTTCTGACCTGGGTAGATAGAGGAGGTGGTGCCGAAGGATAAGTGTTGGAGAGTTGATAGTTGCCTTCATGGGTGATTAGGAGGTATTCTGTTTTGTTGGTATACATCAAATCTAGAACCTGTATGGAATCTGATCAACCCCATACAGGAATGGATGATTAGCTCTCCTGTTTAAATATGATGTTTATGTGCTTATTGTCGAATATCTATTGCAATGAAATACAGTTTGCTTTATTATTGGAAAATTTGTGTTTGAATTTTCAAACCCATACCCAGATTTTTGAATAAGTAGGAGGGGGTGTAATGGATCTTTGGGCTCATTACTTTTAAGTCCCTGGTTTACTCTTTTAGCTAGGGACTGTGAGGTTGATAGTTAAGGGGAGTTACCATTCATATGCAGCTCCTCCTTTTGAGGGTGCTGGAATAGCCGTTCGCCTGGACAGGTTTTATAAGCAGCTCTTTACTGAGAATGTGGAAGTAGCGTTTTTCATTTTCAGTATGTTCTTCATTTTCTTATGTTCTTATGTTCTTAGTATAGGCAGCAGTGTAGGAGAGTTATTTTTGCATTGATTTCTCAAGCCTGCTTAGAGGATCCAGGCAAACCCTGCCTGGAGAGCTTAAGCAAGGTTGGACTGGTTGGTTGGGCTTATCTGTGGGTTGATTTTCAGGATTAGTATATTTTTTTTGTAGGAGGCTTTTTGAGACCCCTAGGTGTCACCTGGGTCCAGGGCACAGGGATCCTGTTCCTGGGATGCCCAGATTAAGGAAGACCTGCCTCTCTGTACCCTCAGCAAGGAAGGAGGTATGGTGTTACCTTCTGGTTTGGGACAAGGATTTTAGTTAAGCAGAAGAACAAGGAGGATGATTTTGCTGCTCCTCTTCCTGCCCTTTCAAGGAGCATTGAGAGCTGCATGTTCAAGACTGGATCCCTTTCCAACTTGGGATATGGCTCATGGAAAAGAGGAAGATCCAGATTTGCAGGAGAATTGTGAGTACGAACAAACTGAGTTCTTTGAGAATACCCACTTGGCGTCATCAGAGAGAGAGGATTTGGAATCCCTGTGCAGAGACTGTGTTTTGACATTTTTTTTTACCAGTGTGAAGGTTTTGGATCCCTTGTCCACCTGGGAACTTCACTTTTTCCAAGCCACGGAAGGTGGATGTTTACTGAGACCTGTGCACAGATTGAGGGAAGACCTATAAAACTGAAAGAACCACTGTGGTGCTGAGGACTGTTTTAATTGTGCCATTTATCCACCCCATCGGTAAAGATTTTATTTTTGGACACTAATCCAAAGACTCCGGATTTTTTATTGGCACTGTAGCACCCACAATGGGGAAAGAGCACTTTTTCCTGTTCCAGGGAAAGAAATCATAAGGCACCCCTGTCACTCAAGGCCCTAAAAGGAGATACCTTTCCCCCCTACCAACAAAGGACTCAGGCCCTTGGGAAAAGAGACAGTGAAAGAGTTACCCAGAGTGAGCCAGCCCCAAAACAGATATAAATTCTTTTATGGCCCCATTGGACTGCAGCCAGGACCCGAGGATGGGGTTACATAAGGAACAGTTCTAAACCTGTTACATAGTTATGGAAATTCTCAGAGGTATTTCTCTGGGTAAGACAGTGCTTTAACCATGGTCATGGACTGTTATAAAATCACCTGTCCAATATGCTGGTAAAATTTACGCTCATGTAGCCTGAATGCGGAGGAAGCATGCGGGAGCCCATGCAAGATGGACGCGCGATTCCGTTGCCGCTTACCTCGTCCTCCGCTATCTTAGGAATTTACCCTCCTAACAGCTTCTCAGCTTGATAAGATTTACAAGGTGTGACACTTAAGATGTTTGGGAAAGGCCAGAAAGGTGACTTAAATCACGGGACCTCATCGGGAGTAAAAATGGCTTAAGCACGATTCTCCTTCACCTGAAAATGTTAAGAAGCTGCTCAGCTTTCCACTAGTGATACAATGCTGGCTGAGCTGCAGGGGATCAAAGAATTGATGGAACAGCACTTTAAAACAACTTGAGACATTAAGTCTGACCTGGAAAGATTGGGAAATCAATTTACAGCTCTTCAAATAGCAGTGGGGAAGTGCGAAGTACAATTAGCGGATTTAGGCGATATTCCAGATAAGGTACAAAAACACTCTGCTGAAATTTTGTAACTTTCCGGACATTAGAGGATCTCTCAAACTGAAACCACCATAGTAACATTCATCCTTTAGGTAACCCAGAAGGTGCAGAAAGCACAGATTATAATACAATTCATTGAAGGTACAGTACCTCAGAATTTGAATTTGAAATTTGGCAGGCCATTTGAAGTTGAACTGGCATATTGTATACCCTCACGGTCACTTCCCATATCAAAATACCCAAGACCGATAGTTTTCAATATACTGCAGTACCCTCAAACATTGGAAATTTTGGCAGCAGCAAGATCTAAAGCATCGGTCACGAACGAAGGTCGTAAAATGTAATATGTACCAGACCTCGCTAAAACAACTGCAGCGAGGTCTTAAGATTAAGACCGTTGCTAAAGCAGTTAGGGGCTCAGTATGGACTGCAATATCCAGCAAGAATGAAAGTCACCTATAATAATAGTAATACAATTTGGGGTAGATTTTAATAGATGCGCGCTCATGGTCCATGTGCGTGCGCTACCTAGCGTGCACACATGGACGTGCCGATTTTATAACATGCGCACGTCGATGGGCTGCACGCTCATGCGTGCCGGATTTTGTAATCTGCGTGCGCATGTGTGCGCTGCTCGTGCAAGGGGGAGGGGGGGATAGATTTCTGCAACTTTTGCATGGCGACGCATCGTGGCCTTCCCCAGTTCCTTCCCAGTCTGCTCCAATTAAGGAGCGGACTGGGAGGAAACTTCCCTACCCCCCTACCCTAACCTCCTTTCCCCTTCCCCTCTCCTCCCCACCCCCTAATTCCTACAATTCTCCTCGGTTTTTTTTTTTAATTTCACAACTTCAGTGCCTGACCTGAAGTAAGTTGCGCGCGATCCCCCGGCACAGCAGCAAATGACTGCTGTACTGGCCGGCTCCAACTCCGCCCAGCCCCGCCCCCTGGATCGTTCCTCCCCGATCCCTGGACCACCCCTTTTTGCGAGGCCTGGCTCTTGTGCTCGTAATGGGGGTTACAAGAGTGGCCGGGCCCCTTCTAAAATGCGCATGGTGCGCACAAGGCCCAGCCATGTGCTTAACCCCCGGATTTTACATGTGGGGGTTTTTTAAAATTGACCCGTATATGAAGATTTTGTGGAGCTGGAGACTTAGAATTCAAGAGAAAAGCCATATGGATCAAAATTAAATTTAATAATTTAATGAGGATCAATTTATTTATTAGAAGATGGATTTTTTTTTTTTTTGAAACATATATGCCTGCTTGGATGGACTGAATACACTGCTGGGATGGAAATGAACTGATAGTAGTTGGTAGCCAAGTAAACAGTATCGGAATCTAATAGATTGGAATGCTGACTATGTCAGAGTTTAAAGATATATGAATCGCACAGGAAGGGAAAATAAAAACTAAATGTACTAATACAAAGCATCAAATGAAGACAGGAAGAAATGGCGTTGCTATAACTAGAAATGTAAAATTGAACATTAAAGATTAAATATCAAGATGGTGAGTTATGTCGTGGGCACATGTGTACGCAGCCGTGTGTGCACGTGTGTGCATACTAAAGATGTATACATATAGTAGAAGGAAGGAAGTGTGCATATGTGCATGTGTGTATAAATGTGTGTGTGTGTATAATAATAGAAAAGAGGTGCGCGTGGTTGTGTGCGTGCTGGTGCGCATATGTTTTGGGTATGTTGTGTGCATGCTAGAAGAAAAAATAATTTTTCATAGTAAGGGAAGGGGGAGATGTGATTGTGTGCAAGTTTAGGTATTCATTTGAGAACATAAATATGCATATTGCCTGGTGAATGAAGTGTGCATATAATGTTGAATGAAAATGCGTGTAGTAGTAATAATAAAGGTTTGATAAATACAGGGTGGCCCATGGAAAATTAGCCCGCCTCCAATACCAGTGCATTTCCATGGGCCACCCCGTATTTAATCTATAGCAGGTTTTTGTTAATAATTAAGTAAATGATAATAGAAAACAGGTGTGAGTGGTTGTGAGTGTGGTGGTGTGCGTAGTGGTGAGCATGGTGGTCACATAGTGGTGCACGTGGTTGTGTGTGGAGGTTGTGCGTATGTTGTGCATATGTTGTGCACACAAGCGCACATGTGCACGCATATGTGCGTATGCTAGAAGAAAATGTGTGTAGTAGTAAGTATAAAGGAGAATCTTAAACACTTGAGGTTTGATAAATATTTAATCTAGAGGAGATTTTTGTTAATAATTTTTAAACAATTTAAGTGGAAATCGGGGATGGGCAGATCTTGTGATGTGTTTTTCCTGCAAACCCAATCAATTCCTGTTGAGTTGTGACTATAGGATTTTTCCCTTTTTAAGGGGTGTTGCGTCCGTCGCTGCTCGACGCCCTCACTCTGCCCTCTTTACCTCTGTGGCGACTCCCTCCGGGTCTGATGGACGGCTGGCTGTCGTGGCGTCTCCATGCCGTCTCCCTCCAGCGTCCCTGAACCGGCTTGACGTTCCAGATCCGCCATGTTGCCTGATGACCTAGGACACGCGCGCACGCGTGCTCTGATTGAAGTACCAGCAAGGGCGTGAACCTCAGGGGGGGTCCCCCTGAGATGACGTCATCTGCTTCCAATATTTAAAGGTCTCTAATTCATTATCTAACTGGGTTAGCAAGGGGATTGCTTCGGCTTTACTCCCAAGCTACTCTGCCTCCTCAGACTTACCAGAGGTACCCGCGCCTCGGGGGCCTCGCTCTTTTCTTTACTTTCAGATTACAGATAGGAACCGGTACTCGCTCCTCGAGGGCCCATGTTCCTGGACACTCTGAGGATTCTCTACTGCCTGGAAGCTATCGCTGCTACAAACAACTGTGAGTTATCATCGCTCTCTCAGAGCTTTCCCTGGAACCAGGTACTCACTCCTCGAGGGCCTAAACCTTTCCAGCTCCTGAGCTTCATTGAGACCTTACGTGAGTTTTATCATCTAGTTCTGTTCATGAACCTTGTCTACTCTACCTACTCACTTTCTACAGTTTCTCAACAGCTCAGCCATCCTGGATCGCGGTTCCAGTGCCTGAGGGACTACAGCCCTGCTGGGCATATCAGCTCACTACTGCCACCTCTGGTGGTTTCAAAAACCTGTTTAATAAAAGAACTTGTGTGTGTCTGTCTCCATACTCAAGCCTAGCCGGTGGCACCTCTTGGGGTATCCTCCCGGGGGCGTGGTCATCTGCCACCAGCCCAGGGATTCACCACTACTATCTCAGATTCATAACAGTCTGCTAACTCTTCACGGAGAACCCTAACAGATTGCTACTCCTAGCATAGCAGAATATACAGAATCTGAGACACTACAAGATAGCTGACTCCTCCTTCTTAGGAGCCATTCATTCAGATTGCTCCTCTCATCTAACGCCCAGTTTCTTTACAGATTTACATCAGATTGCTACTCCTTAGCAGATTTCCAACAGATATATAACAGAACAGATTGCCAACTCCCTAGCAAATCCAGGACAAGGGGTTGTTGGCCTGCTGGATGTTTTTTGTTTTTGTTTTTTTTTAATACAGGATTTTAATAATTTATATGAATTTGTGAGAATATCTTGGAAATTATAATTATTTTAAGATTTTATGCAAGGGCATGTCCACATATTGTGCCATCTTGTTTCTATTTCACATTTAAATCATTACTTTAAATAAGGATGGGTACAATTAAGCCCTTTAAATGTGAATGGTCCAAATCATCCAATTAAGAGAAAAAAAGGGGTTAACATACATTAAAATAAACAAAGCAGATGTTGCATTTCGGCAAGAAACCCATTTAGATAAGGAGTCAGCAAAGCTTCATAGAAAGTGGGTGGTGGAATGCATATTTTCAGGGGCACATGAAAAGAAAAATGGTGTTGCCATACTTTAAAAAAAAATCTTTAGTGGTTCAAATAATATCCCAAATAACAGATTTGTTGGGAAGATGGGTCTTATCAGTTATGTGAGTTGCCGGGAAACATCTTCTATTGTCTAATATATATGCACCAAATTCAAATTCACCTGAATTTTTTAAAGATATAGTGCAGATTCTGTTAGGCTATGGGGACAGACCTATTATTTTAGGTGGGGACTTCAGCCAACCTCTAGATTTGGTATTGTATAGGCAATCTAAATGCCGGCCTGTTCAAACCAATTTCTTACAAATACTTCAAGATATGAGATCAGAATTGGGTTCACTAGATCCTTGGCATTTGCTAAATCCTACTGGGAAAGAATACACCTTTTTTTTCCTTTCCCCATCATACATACTCTTGAATAGGTTACTTTCTAGTTTCCAAAACTATCCTACCTGAGGTTATTAAAGATGAGATTCTCTACATTTTAGTGTCAGAACATGCTGCCATTACTATAACATTCACAATACCAGACTTCAAAAGACAAACAACTAGTTGGAGATTTAATACTACATTATTAGAGGATGATGATTTAAAGGAAAAATGGCCCATTTTATCTCTGAGTTTTGTATCTTAAATGAGTCAGAACAAGTTTCTATTTCAATAATCTGGGAGGCATTTAAAGCTACATTACGTAGAGAAATCATTAGCTATGTGACATATAAGAATAGAGCTAATAACTCAATACTAGTTTCCTTGGAAAGAGAAGTAACATCAATAGTGACTAAGGTTATTTGAAATTGTTATAATTAGTGAGGTTTGGGTGGACCCTTGGACACTGTGGCAGCTGACCACGCCCACGGGGGGCAGTCCCATGAGGGGTCACAGGTCAGGCTCAGCTTAGGACACATAAACACAGAGATTGATCTTTTATTAGACTATGCGATGAAGCCACCAGAGGTGGCAGTAGTGAGCAGTTGAAGTAGCCCGGCTGGGCTAGTATCCCTCAGGTGCTGGAACAGCGACTCCTTTGGTAGCAGTGCTGTAGTGGAAAGAACTAGGGATGTGAATCGTTTTTTGACGATTTAAAAAAATCATCAGATAATTTTTAAATCGTCAAAAATTGTTAGAGTGCGCGATACAATACAAATTCCCCCGATTTATTGTCAAAAATCATTAAATCGGGCACGGGAATTATTTGGGGGGAGGGCGGGAAAACCGGCACACCAAAACAACCCCTAAACCCACCCCGACCCTTTAAAACCAATCCCTTACCCTCCCAAACCCCCCCAAAATGTTAAATTACCTGGTGGTCCAGTGGGGGGGGGGGGGGGGGGTGTGGCCCCGGCGCGATCTCCCGCTCTCGGGCCATCGGTGCCATTTTGGCTGCCACTAATATAAATGGCGCCGATGGCCCGATAAAAAAAAAACCCACCAGACCCTTTAAACCGATCCCCTTAGCCTCCCCCACCCTCCCGACCCCCCCCCCAACCTTTTAAAATTACCTGGTGGTCCGGGGGGGGGGGGGGGGGATTTTCGGGGCCCCCGAAAAAAAACCCCCAAATCACGGGAAAAACAAAATTCCCGTGGAGGGGGGGGGGGGGGGGGCCTGAAAAGAAGCCCAACACGAAATTTTTACCCAAGGCACATCTCTAATATCTCAAGATTTATTTTAACAGTCATGTAGCATCCCAGTTTTATAAGATACTTTGTGTTCAATTGGCATCTCAGAACCTAGATTTGGAAGCAGTTTGGGGAAAAAGACCTGAAATTAAAACATGGTCTTTTTAACTGGCAAATATTCTGGATGTAAATTATGAGAGTTTCATGTTCAGCCAGTCCTGCTCAGATTTTATAATGTTTGCTCAACCAAGTAAGTCCCTTGGACTCCAATAAAATTACATAGGGCTGGATTATGGAACTCTGGTACATGTTGGCATTGTGGGCACTCTGCAACACATGTTATATGAATTATGAAAATACGACCCTTTTGGATTCAAGTCTGGGAATACATCACTAAAATGTCTTAATTACCCATACCTATGAACCTTAAAACTATTGTTTTACGTTGCCATAGCATAAATAATATGTTTAATATTAATCAGAGAAAGCTGTTAGATATTCTTATTGTATAGGCAGTACAATTGGTGCTTAGCAACTGGAAAAACAGTAATCTTTTGAATGTCAGTTACTGGTGGAATACCATGTGTATGGTACACAAATATGGAGAAGTGGTGGTGCTAAATATGTGTCAAAAAAGAAAGGTTTATGCCGTCTGGAAGCCTGTATCAGATTACCTTAATTCCTAAGAAGTTGTTGCAATTCCTATTTAATTCCTGTTATTTTTGAATGTGGTTATCTGTATTATTCTGTATTTTTATTTATCTTTAATTTTTTTTTTTATTTGTTTGCTTACAAATGAAAACATTTAATAAACAGATCGAACTCATGTAGCCTGAATGCGCTTACATTCAACAGAGGTGTTCCCTGAGGTGAGGTTTGGGAAGGCTTGGTTTTTACATACGTTTACATTTTCATAAGTATGCATGTAAATTTTCCTGAAAAATCTGCACACAAATTAGCAGATGTACATGTGTGGATAGTTTTGTTGGACTCATTTTTAAAGGGAAAGATGCACAAACTTTCCTTTTGAAAACTGGCATTAACATATTTGTGCATTTGATATAAATGTATGCAAGAAGTTACAAATTTACCTGAATTTGTGTATTGATAAGGTATGATGAGATCTTACCCCCTGCTGAACTGACATACTTTATTCTTAAATCCAGGGGTGCACAAGGGGTGGCCCATGATCCTGATGCTAAGGAAACATATCCCAAGAGAAGGTTACATTACCCTGTGTCAAGATTACAGGTCTTCACTTATTTACACAAAAACACCAAGATGTCTTTGTAGATTATGATAATTTAAAGCATCAACAAGAAAAATCTTGTGGCATATGAGCTTTTGAGAACTCACAGACATTTTCTTCAGACGTGACTAGAGCTGGAGAAGGAAACTCTATATCTAGATAATGTTGTACGATTGCAGTTGCTTGGTAGCATCAGAAGGGGGGCAGCTACAGCAGCTAGTCAGTCAGTACCTTCCATCCAGTGCACACTACACATATGCTGCTGAGGTAGGAGTTGGTGTCCACCAGAAACAGAAATGCAAGCCTCTGCGGGAATCCCCTAAAAATAATCACCACATTACAATATAAAGGGATTCATTATATGCTTGACAAAAACTCTGATGTCCGGCACCCCTGCCCAGGGTCTAAATCACAGTTTGATTTACTGTCATGAAGTGAAGTGCTGTTTTTACTTTATTCATAATCCTTATAATATGCTTATTGTCCTTTGTAAGTTTTTGTGCTTTTTTAATTCATTACGTTGTAAAAACCCTTTGTGCCTCATGGATACTGTCCGTATCTACTCTCTGACATGTTTCACGGTGGCAAGAGAAACCTGTAACGTTGCGAACTCTCCAGCCCCTGAAGCAGATGCACTGGCATCGAAACACTGGCAGTGTTGGGCGGGCAAGCAGTTCTACTCGGAAAAGAAGATTGTGAGCCTGGATCGCCGGGGAAAAAAAGACAAATCTGTCAAGATTATCGAGTAGAGCTATTTAAAGTAGAGTAGATACGGACAGTATCCATGGTGCAAATCATACTGAGATTTAGACCCTGGGCTGGGGTGCCAGGCATCAGAGTTTTTGTCAAGTATATAATGAATCCCTTTGTAATCAGGTAGGAGTTGGTGCCAGAATGCCCACAATGAGATGGCATATCAGTCTCGCTCTGGTCCTGAGTGACTACAATTTATTTTTTACTTTTGTCCCAGTGGGTTGCAATTGCAGGCCATTGGGTGGGCATCAGCAAAAAATAATTCAAATATATTAGCAAGTCAATTAGTGACATAGGGGGTCTATTTACTAAACTATATTAAAATTAGGTGTTAATGCACAAATTCTTTCGTGGGTATTAACTGTAGTTTTAACGCCCAGTTTACTAAAAGGAATTGAGTCTTTAGTAATTCTTTCATTAAAATCTTCCAGATGCTCTTCGGGATCTTGATCATATTGTCCACTTTTGCAAACATCTCCAAGGTCCTTTATTTCTGTTGCGAATGGAGAGGGGGTGTTGTAGACACCACCTCCTGAAGTGGCACAGGACTGGAATGGAGTGTAGATGGCCTGGTGAGGCTGGAGCGCTGGAACAAGGTGCAGGCTGAGCTGGAGCACTGGAACAAGGTGCAGGCTCGGTGGAGGCACTGGAATGTTGGAATTGAGTGCTAGAAAGGGTGGAATTGGAACCACAGGAAAAGAGTGAGGTAAGCGTGGAACTGGATGCAGGTAAGAGTGGAACTGGAACACTGGAGCTGAATGCTGATAAGGATGGAACTGGAATGCAGGAACAGAGTGAAGGTAAGCGTGGAGCTGGATGCAGGTAAACATGGAACTAGAACACTGGTGCAGGGACAGGGGCAAACAGGCTAAGACAAGCCAGGGCAAGTAGTACTATAGAGAACATGGAACACAGAATGCCCAAAGGCAGCAGAGGCAAAAAGAGCCCCGAGGAGCAAGGGAGGCAGGGCCCAGAAACAGGAAGAGGCTAAGGGAGCCTCAAGCAAGGCCAAGTCAGGGAACAGAGAGACCTAAGGTAGGCCACAAGTCAGGGAAGGGTCAGAAGACCCAGAGACCACAGAGCATTTCTTGGAACAGAAGGCCAGATGGCTAAAGGACAGGTAAGGAAACCAGGGAACTGAAGACCCAGGGCCAAGGAACAAGGCTCAAGGAAATTAGAGTCAGTAGGCCTGGGAGCCATGTAGAGATACAAGGAAAGGCCTTAGAAGGCCACGCAGTGAGAGTGGCTAAAGCAGGGAGCCAAGAAGACTCGTTTCCAAAGCAAGGATGCATGGGAGAGACAAGACTAAATAGGGCTGCAGTGTGGTGTAAGGCAGTGAGAAGGGCTTGGTGAGCCTAAGGGGTGTGCTCATTGCAATCCCCTGGTAGAATGGAGATAGTACAGCAGGCGGAGACGACCAAGGACATGCTGTAGATTGGAGCCGAGCTCACTGGGGTCTTCTGGTGGAGAGGCGGGTGCACAGTGGCCAGAATCGCAATTTCATGAGGTATTCAGTTAACCTTGAGGTATAAGATCTACCTTTTGAGCAGTTACGATGTCTTTATTTTGTTTTATGTGTCTTATGATGTCTTTATTTTGTTTTATGTGTGTATGATATAATATTGTTGAAGAGAATTCTTGGTTTTCTTCCTAATAGGAATGTACTAAATTAATAGGGAGGTCCAGTGTAGATTTCGTAAAGAGAGGTTCCAATTTTACTTCCCGATATGGAAGATGCAGATGGTATGTCCTAGCTATAGTATTTATTATTCCCAAGTACCATCTATCCTCATGAATTTTAGTTGGATTTTGTTGTCTCCTGCTGTGTAATTTTTCTCCTTATTTATGGGAAAGCAGTCAGAAAGTTTCTCTTATGGGGTCAGTCTCCCATCTGACTTAATTCTGCTTGATTTGATTCTTTTAATCTTATGAGAGGCTGATCCCTTAAGATTAAAAGATTAAAAGAGCCTGGTCCCCCTTGTTACAGTGGATTGAGGTATCCTTGTGTTCAAGGCTGGATCACAGGATAGGGAAGATCTGCAGTGCACTATCTCTTCTTCAGAGGATGGACCTGACAGTGACCCAATGCAGAGGAGTTTAAACTTTATCTTAACTATTTTGGACTATCTCCTCTGTTGTGAGGCAAGGACATTTTTCCACCCTTCCTATCTTTTTCTTGATTTTTCCCCTTTTTGGGTTCAGAGACTGATTTTATTCCACAGGGAAGCAATGATATTTGGTACTCGGGACTCAATAACTAAAACCATGGGAAAGTGGTGTCTTTCATCCTGAAATAATCTGAAGTCTGGATGAATTCAGCTGGAAATAAATATCCTGCCAGTGGCATAGAGGGAAGAAAACTAAAGGATCTAAAGGGGTAAGATGTTGGAGATATTTGTTCTGAGAGCTGTGAATGCTGCTGAAGTAAATGAGAAGGAATTGAGTAGAAAGTGCCTATCAGGTACTAACTAGGAGAGCTAAAGTGTTTATGAAGAATTCAGGAAAGGTATGGAAAAAAACTGGGACTATGTTCTGATTAAAATATCGGGACTGTAAGCTAACCACAGTAGGAAGAAGCTAGGATAACATTGTGAATCTGAACGAGGATTGAACTCTCTTCGATCTGAGTAATCTGAGAAAGCTGAGTAGTTGGAGTAGTGGCGGCGCATCATTTGGGGCCGGGCCGCGGGCATGGTTCTGGCCCGGGGGTGTTTCATGGGCGTGGCTGAAGCCTCCAAAATGGCTCCCGGGCCTGGGGATCTCGCACCGGCAGCTGGCCCAGCACACGCAAGTTACTCCTGCCCGAAGCAGGAGTAACTTGCGTGAGTAACTTGCGTGTGCTGGGCCAGCTGCCGGTGCGAGATCCCCAGGCCCGGGAGCCATTTTGGAGGCTTCAGCAACGCCCATGAAACACCCCCGGGCCAGAACCATGCCCGCGGCCCGGCCCCAAATGATGCGCCGCCACTACTCCAACTACTCAGCTTTCTCAGATTACTCAGATCGAAGAGAGTTCAATCCTCGTTCAGATTCACAATGTTATCCTAGCTTCTTCCTACTGTGGTTAGCTTACAGTCCCGATATTTTAATCAGAACATAGTCCCAGTTTTTTTCCATACCTTTCCTGAATTCTTCATAAATACTTTAGCTCTCCTAGTTAGTACCTGATAGGCACTTTCTACTCAATTCCTTCTCATTTACTTCAGCAGCATTCACAGCTCTCAGAACAAATTCGTTCCCTCCGAGGCCGCTCCGATTTCGAAGCGGCCTCGGAGGGAACGGAGGCAGGCTGCGCGGCTTGGCGCACGCAGGCTGCCGATTTTGGGCAGCCTTGCGTGCGCCAACCCTGCATTTTAATGGATACACACGGCTACATGCGCATCTATTAAAATCCCGCATGCTCTTGCCTGGTGCGCGAACAAAAGTACGCGCGGGCGCAGATTTATAAAATCTACCCCAACGGGTCCATCCTCTCTTTTCCTATGTGTCTCTGGATGCCAGCTAAAATATCTGTTTTGCCCAGGAGTTTCATTGTATTTTTTGATGTTATATTTTACAACATTTTAAAAAAATAATCTTTATTCTGCATCTGCACAATACAGTCACACAAGAAGAATATCAGTATACCAAACTGTACATTTCATAATATATAATAAGATATAATATGACACACATCAACAAGCGTCAACGGGAAACACTGGAATGCCTTGCATGGCCACAATTTTTTGATTCAAACCAAGTTCTATTTACCCATTCATCGTGTTCTACTGTAATTTGCCTAGAACAATTTTTCAATATAGGTGGATGATAATTGCTTTAATAAATAAACAGATGAAAGTGTTTTCAACACTTCAGAAGTCTTCCTGCTATAGACTGGAGACAGGAGGGAGTGCTTCTTCTTTCTGTCACACTGGTTTCAACTGATAAAATGGCACCCAATGACCTCATGTGCTCCTTTGCCCTGTATATGACAGGCAAAGGAACACATGAGGTCACTGGGCACCATTACAGCTATTGTTCCAGAAATGCATGATGGATGAATACTCTCTCCTCAAAATGGTAGAAGGAGGGATATGTGGGGGATAAGTCTGGGATGGGGGCTGCTTTGCTGACTCAGGGATGATTAACCCAGGGAGAATGCATTATTGACTTGGGGAAGGATATCAGTCCAGGGGGCTAAACTCTGATACACTCCAGCAGGTATCCCCACAGGCATATTAGTCTGCCAAAAAAACTGAACAAATCTTAACTATATCTCCATAGGTGTAGTTAAGTTTTGTCTGACCCTGTAGGTTAAGGAATTTGTGCTCTATAAATCAAGCAGCTACCTAGAATGCATTTGCATGCTATGAAGCTTATTTAAATTTTCTTCATGTTATGCTGGACTTTTTTATGTTAATGTTAACACCAGCACATTAATGCCAGTTTAATGTGCAATAATACATTAAAGTCCTTTAGTAAATATACTCTAGGTCTAGATTTAAGTTTTGAGTAAAAGGACACAAAATTCTAAAAACCCCCTGCATTTTATTGTGCTTGAACAGTTTTGAAATAGCATATCTTTTGTCCAAAGATTTAATTTCCTTCATCTTTGTGTCACAATTCAGCCTGCTATGCAGCCCACCCTGCCAGCAGAGGTTATTAGCGAGCCTCACTCACAGCTGCCCTAGCCACCTTATTGTTGATCCCATGGGGCAGCAACTCCAGGTCTACTTAATCCAGCCTATCTATTCCCTCAGTGCTTCTTTATCGAGACACCTCAGCTCCTTGAGTTGGCCATCCTTGACATGTTTTACCTTGCCTTGTGGCCTGCCTTGGCCTTCTGCTTTGTCTTGTAGCCTACCTTGGCCTCCTGCCTTGCTCTGTGGCTTTCCAGGCCTCTCTGCCTTGCTCTGTGTTCTCTTGGGCCTTCCTGTCTTGTTCAGTGGCCTTCTGGGCCTCCCTATCCTGCCTTGTGGCCTTTGATCCTTCTAGGTTTACCTAGCCAGCCTTATGCCCAGTTGGGACTTTTTGTTTGTTGTTGTCTTGTCTAGTCCTGCCCTTGTCCAGTCCTTGTCTAGTCTTTCCAGTGCAGTTCAGTCCCTTATCTGATTCCCAGGCCTTGGACTTGTCCTTTGTTTCAGGACTTGTCCTTACCTTCTGGTCCTAGCCTGCACCTTCTTCCAGCTCCCAGCTGGTACCTTGTCCCATTTTCCAGACTGTACCTTGTTCCAGCTTCCAAACTGTACCATATTCCAGCTCCAAATCTGTGATGACTTCCAACTCCAGCAATGCTTCAGCACTTGGCTTGTCCAGTTCCTAGATAAGTCCTGCCAGCCACCAGAACCCTAGGGATCAACTTGCGGGGTAGGTGGATGGTACAGGCAGAAGAGCCAGTCCGGCCCTGCCCCCGTGTCTGGCCCTCCTCCTGCTGGAAGAAATCCCAGCCCTGCCTGCCATCCCCATGTCAGCTTGCATAATATTTCTGTGGAATATTTGTCATAGATATATATTGTATGCCTATATGGATAGTGATTTATTGGGTGTAAATTATATGACCCCCTGGATTTAGGATGCCTGAAAAAATATTCTGCCTTGTTCTACATTAAAGCACATTTTTCATATATTATGACCATTTTTCAATGTATCTTTTTTTTCTGTCAAGCTGTACCATCTGTAGGAATCTTTACAACTTCTAATTTTAGTGTCAGTAAAAATTATGTTCCTATTTTCTTTTGCAAATTGCTAATGTACCTAAAAAACAGACGTCTGAGTACAGAACCGTGAGATCCTCTATATGTACTATACCATTCAGAGCTTTTACATACCATTTATTAGTAGCATTTACTTCAGGATACCAGAAAACTGCTGATTGATTTGCAGATCAATTATCCCTGCATTGGCTGTACCAGTTTAATTGAACAATACAAAACTGCCAAGTTAGGAGAGAGATGTTTTGGCCAGTCCTGGTTTTGAAATTACATTCCAAAGCAGTTTGGTATTTGTAGTCCCTGAAATCAGTGCTGCAGGTCCCATAATGCATCAGAATGGAGTTATCAGAAATCCAGGACTGCATAGAAGAGTCACAATGGCTACGTCGGATTTCCAAGAAGAGGAAGCAAATTCAATCAATATGAAATGGCCACAAGACTTTGATATGTTTTCAGATATAATTGGGGAATGGTAGCAAATTTCTTAGCTCAGGCTGACTTGGCTGCACTCATTTGGGGAGAAGGACAGATATCCTGCAGGTGGTCAAGCTTGTATGACTGACAACTGACAAATGTCTTTCAAGCAGTGGATTGATGTAACAGGAAGGGTAATGGTCATAGCCAGAACAGTGTAGGTGGTCAAGCTTTTATGACTGATGGCTGGGAGATATTCTTTGCTAGAATTGTGTAGGTATGAGCAACTAGCAGACTAGGTGGGCTATATGGTTTTTATCTGCTTTGATGCCTGGTGATTCTGTTAAATTGCATTTGCTAGGCATTATTTCTGGACTATGGACTATGGTCTGGATTATGTGTAATAGACTGTTTCTGAATAGAGTGGAGTTACAGGTATTGTAAGACTCTTCTAGGACTTGCTATGGTCGGTGGGGTTGAGGTTGGTGTGAAGGGTGCATATGTAGAATTGCTTAATAACTTGGGGTTGGGTTAGTGCTTGATTGCATTTTCTTACTGAATGTTTGAGGATGGATTGAGGGATATTTAGGATGTGTTTGATTGCAATATTTCCTTTGTAAGCTGCTGTAATGCTATGGAAAAGGTAGTATTTCAAAATAAATAAATAAATGCTATATTACTATGTATTGGTTCTGTATTTTGGCAATCAGGAGTGCCTTGAATTACATGAAAAAAGCAGGGAGCAGAGGATGCCCAATCTTTCCTCCCTCTCATTCCCAAAGATAAAGAAAAGTAACAGGCCAATGGCTCTCCAATCTTCCCCATCCCCTATATAAATAAAAAGTGATTGGCCAAATCTTCACTCCACCTCCAAAACTATCCACTAAGTTCTTACTGGACTGAATATTAAGTGGCAGTGCAACTGACAGTACAGCTCCCAGCACGTAATATTCATTTATTCACTGCACTCTGGGTTAAATAGCGCAATCCCTGTTCAGAACTCAGTTCTGAACTGGGATGGGCTCCTTCCCTTTCACTGAGTTCTGAATAAGGATTGGTCCCTTCACTGATGGAGAAGGAGCCCATCCATGGATTGGCCTATTCAGTTCACCCAGGAGTGCAGTGAAAAAATTAATATTAAGTGTTGTGAGCTGTACTGGCAATTAATATTCAACTCAATGGCAGGAGGTAAAAGCTGCTGGGTTTTGTGGACACTTTTAGGACGATTGGGGGTAGAGGGTGGGAATTTGGCACATCTCTTTTTTAGGTCTGGGATGAGGGAGATTGAAGTGCCTCTGGCCTGCTATTTCTCTTTATCTTTGGCACCGATCATCCCCTGCATTTTTTAAATCATGCAGGTGGGAGGGAGAGGGGATCGGGGTACTGCTAGCCTGCAACTTATTTTTCCTCTGTGTTAACCTTCATAACTCTTGGAAGGCCATTTAGCAACCCAGAGTAATCCTGGTAACTTTGGCAAGCTGGCGCTGAATATGAACTCTAGTTGGAAAAATGTGCAACCACACCTCAGGAATGCCCCGCCAGCACTACCTCTTTTTATCTGGGAAAATTTTGTATGGGTAACAAATTGCCCGGACAAAATTTAGCTAGTGAGTGGGAACTGGGGGGTGGGGGGTAGGGGTGAAATTTAAAAAACTGGGGTTTGGCTGTTTAAATCCGAAAGATAGCCAGACAAACCTTTTGCATTTTGGCCTCTTAGTGACTGAAAAGCCTGCTACTAATGTACATGTGTCAAGAAGCAAAACTGTGAAATGCTGGTCCCCAGAGAAAGAGTGAATGGAAATCTCTGACTGGGTACATGGCTAACTGGTAGGAAATATCACTGAGCCAGCTCCCCTGCTTCTGTTCACTTGTCCGCATTGATTGGTATAAAAAAGAGAATGTGAAATAAATAACATTATGCCAATTACAAATATACTGAAATCAGGAGGAAACATAATTTTGCATAACATTTTATTAGACCAGAATTCATATAGATTTGCACTATAAAGTTAAGATATAGAGTAAAGGCAAGGGGGAGACTCTAATAATATAAATTCCTTTTACGAGAAAACCCACACAATTAGGTAAAATACACTTATAAGCAAAATGTTATCATAACATACATTCTTATATCTCTGTCATCTAATGTATTTATATTCTAACAAATCCTGGGTAGAATCATGTAATTATTCCAAAATTATCTTGCTTGAGGAAATCATATTGGCAACATAGTGCTAACCAAGATGAACACATTTAAGGCATTCATTATAAACTGTGAATAGTATTCATTTTAATGATAATTCCACTTGCCTACACAGTGTTCTTTAGATCTGAAAAAAGCCTCATGGGATTAGGCCAAATATTGTCATGGCAACAGAAAGAAAAAGAAATCACTCTAAAAGGGTTTCCAATAAGCAAGAACAGCTAGTATTCAGTAAGTAGCCTTCAATAGAACTTGACATCTGCTATTCATTTGTTGTTTTTAGGGCTTGAAGAAAAGCAGGATAATTGGAAATAGTATAGTGTTCTGGGAACATATTGAGTGGAGCCACTCAGTGCTTTTTAAATATTGGTCTATTTATCCTTAAAAACATTTAACATGTTGTGGACTGTACCTGCTTTGTCCATTTAGAAACTGGGCAAGATAGTTTGGAAGGTCATCTAGTCTCCATTATTTCTAAGAAATTGAAGATCAAAGCAAGTGCCTTCATTTTATAATAAGGGAAACCCTACCGGCTTAACTCACATAAAAAAAAGAATCTTATTTTAAACATGATAAAACAGAAATTTATGAAAAATCAAGTAATTTGTAGATGATAACATGTATTCATACTATTATATACTGGTATCAAGTGCACCAACTATTAGGGATTCTTGTGAAAAAAAAAGAATTTAAGACAAAAAATATATAGTTACATATTTTTTAATGCCTTAGTTGTTATTGTAGCTATATTTTAGTGATTTGAGTTGTTGTTCTGCTGTTGTTGCTATTCATGTTAGGTTCTTGACTGTGGTGCCAGAACATCCATTCTGTATTGCAGGGTGAATGAAGCAGATTAAGTGGCAAGTAACCGTGTGCTGCTGCGAGGGCTTAGTGCTAAGAAGAACTGTTGAGCTGTGTATAAAAGTATATTCTGAAATGCTTGTAACTATCTGTTGTTTGTACCTGTAAGGAAATATTTGCAAGTGTATAAGAGTGAGAGAAGGAAAACGCACTATGGGAAAAGAGAAGGATAGGAAAATAAATGAAAGCATTTACTGTGGGAGTGGGAAGAGAGAAGAGAGAACACTATCTTGGGGATCAGTCCTATATTTTATCAATAACTGTATAAAATATTAGGGATGTGAATCATTTTTGAACGATTAAAATTATCGTCAGATAATTTTAAAATCGTCCAAAATCGTTAGAGTGGCGCCGACCGTACAGCATGGTCGGCGCCATTTTGCTGTACGGCAAAACGATTCGAGTTTAGGAGGTCGTTCCCGGACCCCCGCTGGACTTTTGGCAAGTCTTGTGGGGGTCAGGAGGCCCCCCCAAGCTGGACAAAAGTTCCTGGGGGTCCAGCGGGGGTCTGGGAGCGATCTCCTACGCTCCTGACATCGGGGGACAAAAAAACAAAATGGCGCCGGCGCTACCTTTGCCCTGCTGTCATATGACAGGGCAAAGGTAGCGCCGGCGCCATTTCTACAACTCACCAGAGGTCCGAGAGTAAAAGATCACACCGGGACCCTCCCTCTGGACCCCAGGTAATTTAAGGCATTTTGGGGGGGTTCGGGAGGGTGGGGGATTTATTTTAAAGGGTCGGGGTGGGTTTTAGGGATGTTTTAGTGTGCCAGTTTTCCCGCCCTCCCCCGATTTACGATTTACACGATATTTTAAAAAACAAAACCGCGACGATAAGATTCCCTCCCCCCCCCAGCCGAAATCGATCGTTAAGACGATCGATCACACGATTCACATCTCTATAAAATATACTAAAGCTATTCAGCTGTAATATACAACAAAGGGGAATGATGGGAAACATGATACTGTAGATTTAATTGGCAATACACAGTGCCAGGACTAGGGGAGGTAGGAGATGAGTAGGGTGGCTGTCCTGGGTTTCAGACCCAAGAAGACCTCATCAGCAGGGCTGAATTCATGTATGGGAATACCAGGGGGGGCTTGTTGCATGAGCACATAGGTCCTGCCCCAATTCTGCTCCTAACTAGCAGTGGTTGCCCTTTATTAATATGGTGTTGGTGACCTCAACAGTTGAGCTTGCAGCAGTGTGAATCACAGGTCTCCATCCAGACCCTGCCCCTAAGTGTGAAGTCAATGAACTGTAGGTGTGTTTAATGTAGTGAGAGTTTGAGTGTTAACAAAATTCCTATGTCCATGTAACACAACCTGAGGAGTTGAGAATCAGCCTTAGATATGAAGGCCACAGTGAGAGTCAGCAGCAGAAGCAGGATTTGATGCCAGGTCTCCTCTTTTACAGACTAATATTCTAAACACTAGGCCACTTAATAATCCCATATATCCCTTTAACACTGAGCGATCAAACAGTTCCAAAGGCAGTAGATTTTTTTTTTTTTTTGCAGTCCTGCTTTTCCAAGTTTTATGTGAAATCAATCTAGCATTTGTAGTTCTGTATTTCAGATGGTATCACAGAACTAAAAATCCCAGAATCCTTCGGGGCACGAGAATATAACTGGAGAAAACCCCCCTTGAATTAATAAAGCCCCTGCTCCCCTTCCCCCCTCCCCATTTGAAATTAGTTTTTGCTGCCTTGCATAGTTCCAAGGAAAAACGCTACTAATGCTATGTACAGTTTATTATAGCAAGAATACCCTTAAGAGAATTTTTTATTGTTCAACAATTTGTTCTACTTCTCAGTTAGATGAGAAAATTCCCCCATCATCAGGTTCATGCATCACAGAACACCTGAGACATGTAACTGTACGGTAGCAACGTGTGTGTGCCCTGTCTTGTCTTATTATTTTATTGGTGTTGATGGATGATTATGTATGCAAGAAAAAAAAAAGCAAATATTGATTACCAGCAGCAAGATTGACTTGGCAGTGGTTTAAATAAAACAAGCTATTGCATTTCAGTAAACTAAGCTAACGCAGCATTGTAATTTTAGGATAAACATATTAAGGCATCAGTCAAACATGTTCTTAATCTTCACCATCATGTCAGGCAATCTGTCAGAAAATGTTCCACTCAACTGCATCATGTCAGAAAGGGATCGTAGACTTAGCATGGAAAATATTTACATAGATGAGGTACAAGAGATAAAAGGGAAGTTAAAAGAGTAGCTACAATCGGCCCAGTAATGCCCGAAATGCCATGAATCAGATCATTGCCTCTGACATCACTGGATGATGAATGGCTGCAGGATTCCATACAGCCCACATTTTTTTAGCCAGATTGAGGGGGCATGTTTTAGGCAAGATGTTTTAAACCGGAGTGATAATTAACTCTGTTATTTGAACTTCGGTATAGAAAATTTATAAATAAATAAATAAGATCAGAAAATAACATGCATAGGTTGAATTTTCAAATCTTTAAGCCTTATTTCCCATAATAACTTTGCCAGTTCAAAGAGCAGATACAAAAGTATGCAGGTACTTTGTTCCTGTGTCAGTTTTGAGATGGAAAGCACACATGTACACGTAGGGACATAAGGCCTGAACGAACAGGTACAGCAGTAGAGGACAGAGTCAATCCCACATAGGGGCATAAGGCCTGGATAGACAGGCACAGCAATCGAGGACAGAGGTCAAGCCCACATATGGACAAAAGGCCTGGACGAACAGGCACAGCAATCGAGAACAGAGTCAATCCCACGTAGGGACATAAGGTCTGGATAGACAGGCACAGCAATCGAGGACAGTGGTCAATCCCACCTAAGGACATAAGGCCTGGATGGACAGGCACAGCTATAGAGGACAGAGTCAATCCCACATAGGGACATAAGGCCTGGACGGACAGGCACAGCAATCGAAGACAGAGGTCAATCCTACCTAGGGACATAAGGCCTGGATGGACAGGCACAGCATTGGAGGATTTCCTTTGTGCAGGTATACTGTGGTTTGACCTGTCACTTCTTCCTGAACTGGTTCACTGGCATCTTTTTCATTTCTGAAAGATAATTCAATAGAGAATGCTTTTAGAGCAATAGAGACTGCCATTTGTGAAGCAAGAACTGAGCTGGAGATTATTTTTGAATACCCAGAAGCTATTATCTGTACTTATGCACTTTAGCTGATGACAAAGGAACATGAAGAGCTCTCAGAAATAAGAAAACCGCTACTCAAGTCAAAATCTACAATATCAACCTATGTTGACTTTGTGGTTTACACAGTGTCTCTGTAAATAATGGGAACACAGAGGATGAACTAGAGTGCAACTACCACCAGTTTTCAATAGAACTTGAAACATTACTGTTGGCAAGGTCATCAAAAATATTGAGCATATAAAATATGCAAGGTCCAAATATCTTAATTCAGCTTTTTATGTTCTTACATTCCAAATGTGGACTGACAGGCACAGCGTTAGAGGTCAGGCCCTTATAGGGATGTACGGCCTGGACAGTGGACAGTCAGGCACAGCGTTTGAGGTCAGGCCCTTGTAGGGACGTACGGCCTGGGCAGTGGATGGTCAGTTACAGCGTTTGAGGTCAGGCCCTTGTAGGGACGTACGGCCTGGACAGTGGACGGACAGGCACAGCATTTGAGGTCAGGCCCTTGTAGGGACGTACGGCCTGGACAGTGGATAGACAGGCACAGCGTTTCAGGTCAGGTACATGTGCTGCAGTGCTTATATTATCTGGAGCATAGGAGGCAGTTTAAGCTGCTGCAAGGTTTTCAATTGCTTTTATTCATCTTGCCATTCACAGGGAAAATTTGGAAACCCAAGCAAAGGCATGTTTACTTTCAAAAACACTAGCATTTCCATCAACTCTGAGGCCAGCCTTGAGCGGTGAGGGCTCATGATATCCCCTGTCATTGAAAAGACATGTTCACTGGGCACACTGGTTGGTGGACATGGCAGATATCACTGAGCCACTTTGGCTAGGTGTGGCCAGACAGTGGACTTGTGTGCCCAATATGCCAACAGATCTGTCTACATGTTCTCTGTCAGCTCTGAAAGATACCGTGTCACTGACAGCTGTGCTGGTGTCTCCTTTGCTTGGGTGGTCTGAGAGTCAGTCATGCCAGCTGCTTTCTCTCTAGCCTGTCGCACAACAGATGAATCTTTATGGGCAACATGTCTTTGGCGTTCTGAAGTGGAGGAGGAGGAGGAGGTACTATCTGTCGCTGACAGAGTGCTGCTCCTGCTTGGGCTAGCACAACTCTCTGAAGTGCCCACTGTTTCCACCTCTGCTTCACGCCTAATCTGTCTCTGCCTATGGCGCTCCTGTTCATGGACTTTTGCTAACAGCAGGTTCTTCACCAATAAGAGACAATTGTACTCTAGGGCGAGTTTCCCTTTCACACAGGGATCACAGACTGTGGCGAGCATGTATGTGTTCTGTTCTGTTAAAAGGCCTTAATCTCTCTTCCACCTGCTGCTGCAAAACATCCAGACAATGCAGCACCTCAACTGTCATTCCCTCTTCCTGTTTAAAGGCCTCCAAATGTTCATCCAGGAAATTAACTATAGGAATGATGACAGCCAAGGTGGCACTTCTGGAATTCATCTCCTCCGTGACATCCTTGAAGGGTTGCAGGATTTTTACCAGCTGACTCATGACTAACCAATTATGATGCCCTAGGGGATTCTGCACACCTATGTCCATTATACCAGAAAGTTCATGAAGTGATGTCTGCAGCTCCATTAACCTCTCCAGCATCATAAAGGTGGAATTCCACCGGGTGGCAATGTCTTGAATGAGATGCTTGTGAGGCATCTCCAAATCAGTCTGCTTTTGTCAGAGAACCTGCCCCACCTTCACACTTCTGTGGAAGTGCGCTGCTATGTTCCTGCACTTCTGTATTAACCTATGCAGGTATTCATTCTCTTTGTCATTGGAATCCAACCCCAGAGCTGACTTTACTACCAGGTGCAGAGTGTGTGCAAAACATCGGATGTTCTTAAAGTGCCCGTCGTTTATTGCCTTAACCATGTTTGCACCATTGTCTGTGACAAAGAACCCTGCCTGAGGATTCCTGTCTTGCTGGTGTAGTTGCCAGCCCTCCAGCATCTGTCTGATGCATGCTAGAATATTGGCTGCGGTATGGGCCTGGTCCGTCAGGTGGGTGTGCAGTAAAGCCCACCTCCACCCTGATACTTGTTCAGTAATAGAGCTGCTGGCTGCCACTGCCTCAGCTAGGTCCCACCAGTGTGCTGTCAGGGAGAGGTAAGAGTGTGCAGCATTCATGGAGGTCCAGATATCGCAGGTGAAATGCACACTCCCCTCTGCCTTAGCTAGCAGCGCTTGGATGTGACTGCGACACTGCTTGTACAGGCTGGGGATGACCTTTCTGCTAAATGTGATTCTGGAGGGGTCTTTGTAATTTGGAACTACGACCTTCAGAAAACGCTTGAAACCCACATTCTCCACTAACTGCAAGGGCTGGTCTTCAAGGGCAATCATTTCCCCAATGCTCCTGGTTACAACTTTTGAGGCTGCCTGCCTCCTACCCCGGGATAGCGTTACCACACTCCACCCCATTTCCTCCATGGTGGGTTGTCACTTCTGTCAATGTCAGGGGGGTTGCTGGCCTGCCACCTGACTGCTAGAAGGTGATGAGGGTGTAGGCTGACTCTGCTGCTTTTGAACCACTTTACGCTGCTTGGAAGGGGTCCCCTGACTGGTACTGTCACCATCCCCAGATGGCGTACTGTTGTTGGGTTTTGCCTCTTCATATGATGCGTCATGCCAAAATTAGATAGATGTCCCATTTGCTTGCCTCTGCTAATAGCCCTGCCACAGTAATTACACCGAGCAAAACGCGGGTCATCCATCACTTTAAAGTGGCTCCAGATCGCAGATGTCTTTCGGGATCCTCCCTTCTCTAAAGCCTTGGGGGTGGATGCTGGCACTGGAGCTGAAGTAGTGGGTGCACCCTGAGAAGCAATGCTAGGGGCCTCAGTCACCCTCTGTGCCTGCGCTGACTGCTCTTCCTCCTCCTCATCAGTTTCATCTCTCCCCTGCTGTACTGAAGTGGAAGCTAAGACAGGACTAACTGATCCTCCTAAAGCTTCGTCAGCTATTACTTCTTCTGTTTCTGATGAGAATCCCACACAAGATGATTCTTCATCTGAATCAGAATTAAACAGTGACTGCGCTACATTGTCAACACTAAGTCTTAGTCGAGACTTCTGTTCCCCTGCTGCTTTTGGGTGTCGACATTTTGTCTGGCATGACTCAGCCTCCCCTTCCCTCACCTCCAAAACTACAGGGTCAGAAACAGGTGGAAATGCTGCTTAAAAAACAAACAGGGCTAACTGGCACTGCAGCAAAATAAAGAATAAATATTTTTTTCTCTTAAGTAACTAGCCTAGCTAACAATTAAATACAGATTTCTTAAATCAGACTAGCTCTGGGTGCACCCACCTTCCGCAGAGACCACCTCCCCATACCACCCCTGCAAAGAAAGTGCGTGGCACGCCACGTGCTTAAGTATATATATAGTGCTGGGTCAGCAGGAAAATAGTCACCGAGCACTGAATGATAGCGCGATTGACTGCATTCAGTGCATTTCAAAAAATGTTATTGCTGGCCTTCAGCCAGTCCCTTATCTTCCATTGCCTTATGTAACACTTAGGAACGTGCATAAAAGCCCATTTATGTGGTAAAGTCAATTTACATGCATAAAACCTTTTGAAAATTCAGTGAAACTTCAAAGGAGTTGTACTTATAAAAGTAGCAATTTTCAAAAGCCCATTTACACATCTAAAACCCAGTTTTATGCATGTCAATCCATTTGAAAATTACCTCCTTAGGACCTGATTAACTAAGGCATTTCTCCCATTCTGTGTCTATGGGAAAATACCTTCATGAATCAGGCCCTGAGACTGTAAACTCTCTAGGGCAGGGTCTCTCTGAACCTGTATGTACCACATTTATCAAACCAAAAAACACACTTAAAAAAAAAAGTGAACTAAAATGGCACTGTCAGGGTCCAATGATATCCTTTTCATCAGTCTGCAAGCAAGTTCCTTTATCCAGGCGGATCTCAGCTGCATTCTTTTTCCCTCCCCTACAAAATGTGAGGAGGAGTAACATCAAGAGTGAGCAAATGCTTACTTCCTCTAGCAAGGTACGGATTTGCCTGATATGCTGAATATCTTCCTGGTATAATTGCTGTGCCCCCTCTATGCCAGGGATGAGGTGGCATTGTCAGAACCAGGCAGGTCCTTTGTCTGATGTGGGTAAGATTCCTGTGATCATTTACTAAAAAAATATAAGGTCAATATTCAGTGATGCAGCAAATGGCAAATTAATCCGGGGAAGATTATGCACATAACTTGTCCTGGATATTCAGTAAGACTTACATGCACAAGTCTCTCACCGAACATACCTGGATAAAATTGCACACGTAACTTTATCTAGGTAAAGTTAGGCTTGTGAATTCTCTGACTAGACTTGTGAATGGAACTTTACATGGACGGCGTTGAATATGCATGCTCACAGGGTAAAGTTAAACCCTTACCCTTGGAGCTGTTGCGCTGGAGGTAGACCCTTGGCCTGGCGCAGGATTGGTATGGCCCCCTGTGGGTTCCCGGAGGGTGCCTGCTGCCAGGAGGCGAAGCACACGAGGAGATAGAGGCTAGCTGGAGCTTCACCAATAACAGTCCGGGGTTTCCGCGGGTTGAGCCCTTGGGCACCTGGACCGCCTGGGCTTAGGTGGGCCTCAGAGCATCTCCTGGAGAGGTAGCGGAGAGGTGTGCCCACCAAGAGCAAGGGTGCGTGGCTACTGGAGAACGGTTGAGCTAGACCAAAACAGAGGTTACCGGAGACCACTGGAACGGAGCAAGAACTGAAGGTCATCCGGTCAGGATAGGCAGGGCCTAGTGGTCTAGCTGGTAGAAGGCTGCGGGTAACGTCAGGTGGTCAAGGGAGTAGCAAAGAGAGTGTCCATGTGGAGTGCAAGGGTCAAAGCCAGGGTATCCGTCTGAGGGTGGTCAGCCAAAGCAAAGGTCAGTCCAGGTATCAGTCTGAGTATGGTCAGTAGCAAGCAGAGGTCAGTTCCAGGTATCAGTCCGAGCATGGTCAGTGGCAAGCAGAGGTCAGTTCCAGGCAGTGGTCCAAACGTGGTCAGAGGTAGGCAGAGGTCAGTTCCAGGCAGTGATCCAAATGTGGTCAGAGGCAGGCAGAGGTCAGTTCCAGGCAGCGGTCCAATACCGTGAGTCAGTCCAAGCATGGTCAGAGGCAAGCCAGAGTTAGTACCAAATATCAGTCCGAAGGGTACAACCTGGTAGAGATGTGAATCGGAACTGGAATCGGTTCGGATTCCGGTTCCGATTCACATGTGGGCTTTTTTCAATTGGGCCCGATTGCTGTTTTGTTTATTGGCTGCGCCCCAGTGTTAGTGTATTTTGTGATGTCTCCTGGAAAACCTGTTTCAGTAGGGGGGGAGGGGGAGAGAGAGAGATAGAGAGAGAGAGAGAGAGAAAGAAAGAAAGAAAGAGACTGAGACTAGCCATAATGCCTTCTCCCTAGGTAGGTATTTATATCCCTATGGGAGGCCCACCTAGTAACTCGAGGTGAGGTTTACGTATTGGTGTAGGGGGTTAGGGGCCACTTTGACATTCAATGTGAGACGTACGAACAGAACAGTGGTCTCTTGTGAAGATTTGATGACCTTCAGAGAGAGGAAACTCACCCAAAGATGAGATTGGTGCAATGTTCTCTCCACCTAGCTTGATATTACCCAGGTAGAGCGTCCATCAAGCTAGGTGGCGAGAACATTGTACCAATCTCATCTTTGGGTGAGTTTCCTCTCTCCATAGGTCATCAAATCTTCACAAGAGACCACTGTTCTGTTTGTACGTCTCACGTTGAATGTCAAAGTGGCCCCTAACCCCCTACACTAATACGTAAACCTCACATGGAGTTACTAGATGGGCCTCCCATAGGGATACAAATACCTACCTAGGGAGAAGGCATTATGGCTAGTCTCAGTCTCTTTCTTTCTCTCTCTCTCTCTCTCTCTCTCCCTCTCCCTCCCCCCTTCCCCCCTACTGAAACAGGTTTTCCAGGAGACATCACAAAATACACTAACACTGTAACACAAGCTATCACACAGCTTAACACTACTTAAAAAGGTGTAGCTAATCAGTGTTAAGTCCATGCAATAGGACTTCACAAACTGATAAACCCAGCCTGCCCCTAACTCCTCCTCATTTTCAGATGTGCATCACACCATACGATATGGTGCTATCGCATGCGTTAAAGGCGTTTTCGCATGCGATAAGCCCTTAACACATGTGAAAATACCTTAGCACTTTCTGATAATGACCCCCTCTGTGGTTTCCTTTAGTTGCCAGCTTGCAGGATAAGTTGGAAGATGTAGAGGAGAAAAACAAATTTTAGTGACCGCTGCGGCTGAACCTTGGGTCATGAGCTCCATGTGGCCAGAGCTGATGAGGTCTACCATCTTTGGATCAGGCTGGCAAGTTACCAAACAACTGTCATTCCCACCAGCCATCCAGCTATCTACCTTACATTTGATTGAATTGCCAACTACAATACCATCCTAAGCCTTCCCTCCTGGGCACATGCTCTTGGAGACACGTCCTTGGTGAGAGAGATTACCGCATCACCTGGAGAGCAGGTCCTATCTACAGGATAATTTTCTGCCACAATAGGATGATGCTGTCCTTCTCAGTGCTTCTGTAGCAGTAACTATCATGCCTTACCTGCAAGTTGGAATAGTAAGCCATTTTGTTGGAAGGGGTCACCAAGCTATGGTAAAAACTGGGGAATGTTTGTCACAAATCCAAAGAACAGTATAAATGAGCAGTGGTGCTTTTCTGGGACAGATGAACTGATCCTAAGGTGCTGTTTCATTACCCAAGCATCTTCCTTAGTGATTTCATACCTTCCTTTTGAAGAAGTGAAAAGGGCTTAGTTTTCACCAGAAGCTCTGTTATGTTTTATTGAGACAGAATTGCCTTCCAAGCACTGCAACCAGTAATGGCTTTGGCCTTACACTGTGCAACTTTGTTTAAATTCTGCAAGATTATAAAAAAAAATATTTTGTTTGAAGATGGTCTACCTTATATACCGTATGGCTGGTAAAACAACATAATATATAATTACTTCAAGATAATTGCTGTTGAACAAATTTTGGAGTCCTTGCAAGCATACAATCTGTGGTGTCTTGATTTGCATGCAAAACTTTAAAGCAAAATGTGTCCACCTGTAGGGTCTTGTAGCTTTAGCTCCTTCCCAAAGAAAAACCCTTGTACAGCCTATCTCAGGACCTATGAGGCCTACCAGGCTACATGTGCACAAATTACCAGCTGCTGGTGCTGAGCATGCCTCGGGATAGGAGGATGGTGGTGCAGTTCATCCCAGTGTGACTGCCACAGACAGTGCCAGTGGAAGGGCGTCCATCCACTCTAGGTGGTGATGTCATCACATGATCTCTCTCATCACACATGCCCCCAGCTCCTAAATACTTACTGAAAATGGAAAACACCCTCCAGCTCCATGCCTCACGTACTTCTCATCTCATCTGTCCTTTCAAAACTGCCGCCCTTACCAGTAACTCTGCTCCTCTGTCCACTTCCGGCATCCTAGGCCACCACCTACCTCACCGTAATATTTTCCCCAGCCCTGGCCATAGACCACATCACACTGCACTCTTTCTTTCCCCCACTTACCATTTCTGCGTGATCTTCCCCAGGCCTGGCAAAACAGCATGCTGCATCGACACCTCACACTCAAATGCCAACAAAATGTTTCCTGGCACATATGCCTCCCTCTCCCCCCCATACTCTTGGTACAATATAGACTATACTGCACATCAATCTATAGATGTACCTAATGGGTTCTTTCCTAATTTTTTTATTTCAAAAACTCGGTGTTCCTTATAGTTCAATGTGTCATATAGTCCAAGAAATATGGTAACCTGCTGTAACGTTCCTTGATTTAGGGCATTGAATAAACAATTAATTCCAATGCTACAATTTAATGGACAGGATTAATTGTTCAGATTAGTAATCAGTCAGCTAGATTGCTTTCTTTCAAAATTCCTTTACATAACTAAACATGCCAGTCTATAATCTTGGGTTTCTGTGTTAAATGTTGCATGACAAAGACCACATGCAGTTTAATTCTTTACGAGATGTATTCTCCTGAATCAATGAACAGCAGTACAGTAACACCAATAGAAGAAACATGATATGAAATTCATGTAGGCCTTCATCATACCCAGTTCCTGAACTGGATAAATGATTAAATATCTGGAGATGTTTTAATTTATTTATCTTGATTTCTCAATCGCCTGTCCTCAGCTCTAGATGATGAACAACAAACTACAAAACATTTTTAAAATCCAAATATAATAAAATCATATGACACATGCATACAAAATGTAAATACATGCAAAATAAAACAAAACAGTAAATAATATCTGCTTCCTTTAGCTCGTAAAATAGTTCAAAACATAACTAAGCATAGGTTAACTGAAATATATTTGCAGGAGGCATTTAAACTTCAGATATTGTTATTCTATGTGCAAGTCTATTGGTAGAGAGTTGCAAAGAACCTGAATTATACACCTATAAGCCTGGTCTTAAGTTTTTACCAGCCTGCTAATGATTGGAACCACAAGAAGACCCTTAGGGTTTTTGTTTTTTTTAAATCTCAGATGCCTACCAGAGCCACACCTTCTTAATTTATCAGCAAGATATATAGTGGCCTAACCATAAAGCACCTTAAAACTTAGGCAGATAAGCTTAAACTGACATCTGTAAAAAAAAAAGAAAAGTGGTAGGCAATGAAGCTGGTACTGGAATGGTGTGATATGGCCTTTCATCTCATATCTAGAAATTAACCTAGACGCTACATACTGAACCATGTGAATACCTCTAAAACCTTTCAAGGGTAGCCCCACAATAAAGGTATTGCAATAATATAATGAAGTGTAAGCACTAAGAAATGGAACCAGGTTTGCAATTGCTGTGTGCAAAAGAATAGTTTTAGTGAGCATAACAAATGGAGACTATAGCAAGCCTTCTTACAGATACACATTCCAAGATAGGGTGAGTATTCAAAGTTACTTCCAAACTAAACATTCATATGTAGAAAAATCTTAAAATCTGGCAGATTAACCCCAACTTTATTGATCATCAAAATCTCTGTTTTTTGAGACATTCAGGAATAAATGACTGTTTTATATAAACTGGAACTCTTACCAAAGAATCATTAGCCATTTGCACAGACTTATCCCCATTACTGTCTATAGGGCAATGAATCTGTAGGTAATTGGCATAACACTATGTACCTTGACAGTTTTTTTTCTCATGCTGCAAAAAAGCTATATATCCTATCCTTTGTAAAATCTCGTGAGCATACTTTTTGTAGCTCTCCATATTTTTCAAATTAAAAACAAATATATATGCACTATTAGGGTCCAGTTTTCATAGTCTTATTTTACTAGATAGATCTTTTAAATTAATAAAGTACAAATATGTTTTATTTCCTTAGAAAAATATGCCACACTGCATATCATCACAAGCCTTCTAGAAGCCAAAAATAGGGGATTACTGAACTATAATATTGTACTCTAGTGGTTTATTAAATTTCCCCTGCCTGGCTAGATTAAATTAAATTACAAAGGAAATACTCCTTTGTCACTTGCCTTTTGAAGTCAGAAATGCCAGAGTAGACCAGCAAATGTTATTTTGAAGCCCACAGTAGACACATTATCACTTTGTTGAGATGTTTATTACCTTTGTTTATTACCTTTGTTGATATCAGCAGAGAGGTGCCTTTGATTGGAAGCCAGTGCTATATTATTTGCCTGGACAGCAGAGACACCAGGTAGTCTTCAATGGAGGTGGAGATGCTAGTATTTATTATAATTAACTTTCCATGAAATATTAAGTTATATTTGAAATGGCAAATGGTATATCTTTGCATCAGAACTTGGGTAGGTGATACTTGTCTGGAGCCAAAGAGGAGCAAGGGATTGAATACTAATTAGCATGTTTTATTATGTCTAAAAGGTGGCTGCTTTGTTTTGAGAGAGAAAGGGAGAGATAGAGAGATGTAATCATGAGGTGAGGCTTTAATTGCAGCTTTCTTTCGGCTGCTTTGCTTATAACAAAGAAAGTTTCAATTTCTTAGTATTAAGACATATTTGTTTGTTATTCTGTAGTGAGGGAAAGGAAAGTGATTTTCAGATATCTCCTGACTATATTTTATTTCAGTCTACATTAAGGGGCAGATTTTAAGAGCCCTGCTCGCGTAAATCCGCCCGGATTTACGCGAGCAGGGCCCTGCGCGCCGGTGCGCCTATGTTCAATAGGCCTACCGGCGCGCGCAGAGCCCCGGGACTCGCGTAAGTCCCGGGGTTTTCCGAGGGGGGCGTGTCGGGGGCATGTCGGGGCGGGGCCGAGCGGCACGCCGTTTTCGGGGGGGGACGCGGCGTTTCGGGGACGGGCCCGGGGGCGTGGTTTCGGCCCGGGGCAGTCCGGGGGCGTAGCCGCGCCCTCCGGAACCGCCCCTGGGTTGCGTCTCGGTGCGCCAGTGGCCCGCTGGCGCGCAGGGATTTACTTCTCCCTCTGGGAGGCGTAAATCCCCCAACAAAGGTAGGGGGGGGTTTAGACAGGGCTGGGGGGGGTGGGTTAGGTAGAGGAAGGGAGGGGAAGGTGAGGGGAGGGCGTTAGCGAATTCCCTCCGAGGCCGCTCCGATTTCGGAGCGGCCTCGGAGGGGACGGAGGCAGGCTGCATGGCTTGGCGCGCGCCGGCTACACGAAATCGGTAGCCTTGCGCTCGCCGATCCAGGATTTTAGCGGATACGCGCGGCTACACGCGTATCTACTAAAATCCCGTGTACTTTTGTTGGCGCCTGGAGCGCCAACAAAAGTACGCCAACGCGCCGTTTTTGAAAATCTACCCCTAATAGTATTAAGAATAGTTGCTTACACACTATTAGTAATAGATAAATTAATTGCAGGGAATTTTGGAAGATTTGTCACCATTTTATTTAGAAAAGAGAGAATATTTCTTTTTGTGAGAGTTTCTCCATGGGGCAAATTGATTTTCTGTTTTATTCATCATTCCCTTCCTAATAGTTCCTAACATTCCGTTTGCTTTTTTGACTGCCGCAGCACACTGAGCCAACGATTTCAAGTTATTATCTACTATGACACCTAGATCTCTTTTCTGGGTGGTAGCTCCTAATATGGAACCTAACATCATGTAAGTATAGCATGAGTTATTTTTCCCTATGTACATCACCTTGCACTTATCCACATTCAATTTCATCTGCCATTTCGATGCCCAATTTTCCAGTCTCACAAGGTCCTCCTGCAATTTATCACAATCTGCTTGTGATTTAACTACTCTGAATAATTTTGTATTAACTAGGGATCTGAATCGTTTTTTGACGATTTAAAATATCGTCCGATATATTTTAAATCGTCAAAAATCGTTAGGGCCACGATACAATACCAATTCCCCAGATTTATTGTCAAAAAATCGTAAATCGGGGGAAGGGGGAGGGCAGGAAAACCGGCACACTAAAACACCCTAAAACCCACCCCGACCCTTTAAATTAAATCCCCCCACCCTCCCGAACCCCCCCCCCAAATGCCTTAAATTACCTGGGGGTCCAGCGGCGGTCCGTAGTTAAATCGGGGGAAGGGGGAGGGCAGGAAAACCGGCACACTAAAACACCCTAAAACCCACCCCCGACCCTTTAAATTAAATCCCCCACCCTCCCGAACCCCCCCCCAAATGCCTTAAATTACCTGGGGGTCCAGCGGCGGTCCGAACGGTCTCCTGCAATTGAATCGTGTTGTCTTCAGCTGGCGCCATTCTGCGCCGCCATTTTGCAAAATGGCGGCGCAAAATGGCGGCGACCATAGACCAACACGATTCGACTGCAGGAGATCGTTCCGGACCCCCGCTGGACTTTAGCAAGTCGGGGTCCCCGCTGAACGACCTCCTGCAGTCGATCTCCTGCCGGCGCCATTTTCCGTACGGAAAACGATTCGCAGCAGGAGATCGCTCTCGGACCCCCGCTGGACCCCCAGGGACTTTTGGCCAGCTTGGGGGGGCCTCCTGACCCCCACAAGACTTGCCAAAAGTCCAGCGGGGGTCCGGAACGACCTCCTGCAGTCGAATCGTGTTGGTCTATGGCCGCCGCCATTTTGCGCCGCCATTTTGCAAAATGGCGGCGCAGAATGGCTCCGGCTGAAGACAACACGATTCAATTGCAGGAGACCGTTCCGGACCGCCGCTGGACCCCCAGGTAATTTAAGGCATTTGGGGGGGGGGGGTTCAGGAGGGTGGGGGATTTAATTTAAAGGGTCGGGGTGGGTTTTAGGGTGTTTTAGTGTGCCGGTTTTCCTGCCCTCCCCCTTCCCCCGATTTAGCTACGGACCGCCGCTGGACCCTCAGGTAATTTAAGGCATTTGGGGGGGGGGGTTCGGGAGGGTGGGGGATTTAATTTAAAGGGTCGGGGTGGGTTTTAGGGGGTTTTAGTGTGCCGGTTCACGATTTTAACGATTTTCACGATACTCTAAACACCCAAACGGCGACGATACGATTCCCTCCCCCTCCCAGCCGAAATCGATCGTTAAGACGATCGAGGACACGATTCACATCTCTAGAATTAACTGCAAATTTGATTTCCTCACTCGTTGTATAGCTTTCCAGATCATTTATAAATATATTGAAAAGCATGAGTCCCAGTACAGATCGCTGAGGCACTTCACTGCCCACCCCCCTCCACAGAGAAAATTGTTCATTGAATCCTACTCTCTGTTTCCTGTCTTTTAGCCTCAATTAAAAAATATTTCACTCACAGATGACAGCCCAGTACTCCACTGGCCCTATCAAAAGGCTACCTGCTCCCACAGCATCTCTCATAGGCTGAGCAGAGATTAAGAGACCAGTTGAGTGGTGTTCACCCATACGGAATTCCTTTCCTATAGAGAAATTAACTTTTTATTTAACTATTTCCTTTTGGGCCTTTGGAGTTTGGAGCTTAGCTTACTTTTGATTTACTTAAGTTGAGTTAACTTTGCTCTGCATTGTTTCTATCTCTCATTTTCTCAAATCCAAAAATATTTTTGTCTTAGGGCCTGCATTCTTTAAGCTTTCTCCTATTCTGTGTCTATGGGGAGAAAAGCTGAGTAAATCAAGCCCTTAATATCTACTTCTTTAATATCAACCATCCTTCCTTCCCCTCCTAGTGCTGTTTAAAATATTGCAATTTTCTATGAAATAGTTATTGTTGAAATTATGGCACTATATTGAGCAAATGGTTGAATACAAAGCTATTGTATAATTTTTAAAACTTTGCCAGCAGCTATTAAGTTCAAATATCCAGTTTAACTCTTGTCAAATAAGTACAATTAGCAGTTTTTCAAGTACTGAAGCTCTTTAAATGATTTAGGCTTGTTACTATCAGAAATAAAATTCTCATAATTAAGAATGAGTATTCTTAATGGGTCTAGGGTTGCCAACTGGCTCTAGATTTTCAGGACAGGTTGATCCAGTCCTGGTTTTACCTCATTATATGCTGGGACTTTTTCTGATTTCCTTATTGCATTCCCTAAGAAAGTCAAGACTATAAGTACTTGCATGCAGAGGAGTTAAACCAAGAGTGGAACAAACTGTCCTGAAAATCTGGAGCCAGTTGGCAACTCTATCTGGACAGAACAGTTCACAATATATCAAAGTGACTTTTGAAGTGGTTAGTAAAAGTTAGAGTCAACTCTGACTTTTACTTTGACCCAGTAGTGAGCCAGGTTATTAGGATACACCATAAAACAAGTCATATTTTAATCCTTAATAAGGATTTATGAAGCATTTTATATACAAACAGCATCCCAGTGTGCTCTATTGAAACAATGGTTCCTAATCTGTATTTAGCTACTGCTTTGAGAATTTAAGAAAGTCATGGGCAAAACTGGAAGTACTGAGACACTGAATAAATTGTTGCGGGAGCTCTAGGAATCGGTCCCAATTCCGGGGAAGTTGGTGTGCCCTTGGACCACGGTGCGACTGCAGAGGAGCTCAGAGGAAGCACTGAGGCAGGCAATACGTGTCCAAGCACAGGCGGACAGGCTGAAGACCAGGAGCTCTGACCTCTGCCGAACCTGAACGCACCAGAAGAGACCCAACAATGCAATGCTAGTCTCTGGGGTAGCCCTTCGGCCACTCAATAGCCCTTTCAGACGTGCTGCCTGGAATCAGCAGATGCGAAGGGACAGACAGAGGTTGAGGACAGGCAATGGTACTGGAACAATATGAAGACACTTGGAGACATGGTCGAGACGAGGGTACTTGGAGACTTGGACGATACATGGGCACATGGAGATTTAGGCAGGCACTTCCCCTCAGAGTGCCTTACACAGCCCCCTGTGGGCTGGTCACGGACCACCCTGTCCCACTGTGTGCCCTACACAAGCTGAGGAGGCTGGTTACGGATCACACGGAGAGCGGGACGTGCGCAAGATTGAAGCTCAGGATGAAGGAGGGATCCAGACAGCACTCGAAGAAGGATCCAACTGGAAGAGGACACCAGTGTCCCGAAATGGACACCAGATCAGATATGGATTTACTCCCAGGAAGGTCGGCTGGAGGCGAGGTCCGGCAGGCAAGGCAAGGCTTGAACCCGGAGCTAGGAACTAGCGGATCAATGACCATCGAACACAGGAACAGAGGAGCTGGAACAACTGGAGACAGGTATCGAAGAATTGGACCATCCGAGGACTGGGACATATGAAGAGAGGAGCCGGAGGGAACAAGGACATCTGGAGACATGACATCTGAAGACAAGAACATGAGGGACATCTGAAGATGAGGATATCTGAAGACAGGAACATCTGGACATCTGAAGACAAGGAGAGGAGATCCGACAAGGGACCAGGAACCATGGACGAAGACAGGACAAAGGACTAGGAACCACAGACAATGGCAAGGGAATTCCCATGAAGAATGGAGTGCCTTGAAGAAGCTGGACTCGACGAGAAGTCCAGGAGTGGACTGGCTCCTTGTGAGGGCACTGAAGGACTGGCGAAGGGCCCTTTTGTAGGGCTGAAGAGGAGACACACGGATGACATCATCAAGAGGCGCCACAGGGCTACTCCCACTGTGGGCCCTTTAAGAAGGCAGGAAAGGTGCGGCCGCGCACCTAGGAGGCAGGACCATGGACAGCAGCATCCATGCCGTGAAGAGGAGGGCTGGAAGTGGCACTAGACTGCAGAACAGGTCCCCGCATTGGCGGCCCCAAGCCGTGAGGAAAACAGGGTGGGAGGCGGCTTTTGGGCCGCATGGGAGGACAGCGGCGGCAGCTCAGCCTGCCGCAGGAGAGAGGATGACATCAGCGGCCTCCGGGCCGTGAAGGTGCCAGAGACGACAGCGGCTCCCTGCCGCAGGACGAATGACGGCGATGGTCACTGGGCCGCGAAGAGGAGGGCTGGAGGCAGCACAGGCCACAAAGCAGGTCCTGGCAAGTGACTCCATGCCGCAGAAGAAATGACGGTGGCAGCTCCCTGACACCGCACAGCGGAAGATGACGTTGGCGGCCTCTGGGCTGCGGAGGCAGAACGGCGGCGGCTTTGACCGCTGTGGATCACAGGCAGCAGCCTTCAGGCTGCGAGAGACGGCATCGTGGCGGCAGGCAGCAGAGGTAAGAGGCTGCTCGTGGCTAGGCCCATGAGCAGCTTCGCAACACAAATTCCCCACCTCAGGCTCTGGCCATGTTGGCAATGACTGATAGCAGAGATGATAGACAATCAGTAATGATGAGATGATAATGATAGTGCCCCTGTTATAAGCTGCTTTGAAGAACTATTCTCAGGCCCAGAAACAAACAAAATATTCAGGCTACCAAAATAATTTTATAAAGCTGATATTTCCGGGCCCTTCATTTCCAGGCACCTGCTACAATTACCAGGCTCAAGGGAACTACACTCTTCTCTTACTCTGAATAAGAATTTTAACCCATTGTCAGAGCAAGAAGGAGTTTGATGGGTCTTGCAAGTGAGGCTTCAGAATGACTTAAACTGAGGCAGCCTCACACCTGTGGTAGCCAGAGACATGGCCCCCATCTCAGAGGATCCAGATTGGTCCTCTGGGGGTTCAAAAGGGGTTGCTGGGAAAGGTCCACTGTTCAGGCAGCTTGAGGGCTGAAGGCTGCACAGTGGACTGGAAAAAAGAAGCTCCATGTCTGCAGAGTAGGCCTGGACTCCGAACGGGAAGTACCAGTGAAGTAACTTGGTATGGCCAGACCTAGACACAACACCCGGTACGTGCAATACACTGCTGAACCAGGCTCTTTGTGATTTGTACGGGAAAGTTGTGTCTGTAAATAAAATCCCTGATATTTGAAAATGAAGGAGAACTGTGTCTGTGTCCAGGATGGGCCCTAACGTGACATCCTCTGATCCTATGGGACTTCCACCTGGAGGGGGATGGGATTACCGCTCAAAAGGACAAATGTATTATTTTGGTCAGAGTTCAGGACAGTCCTGTCAGCAAATAAGGTGCTGCATTGTAGGGTCTTTACTTTCTTTTTTAGAAAGTCTGCATCATATTTGCTAAATGCCATCTCTTTAATCAGTTTGTTCTGATAGGGATACTATTTTGTGGTTTTTATGTTTCATTAATTTCTAGGTAATATCTTATTTATTTGGAGGTCAGTTATATTCTGTTGTCTGTAGGACGTTATTTTGGAAATGCTCCTCTTGCAAGCAAAGGAGACAGCTGAGTTCTCAATCATGGCAATCTGCACTTTGAGAGATTAACTGATGAGTGGTCATAGAGTGTTTATAGGGATATTGCATTGTAGGCTGCATAGTAAATGATTAATGATCTGGAAAAAGGAGCAATGAGTGAAGTGATCTGAATTGCAGATGACACCAAATTATTCACTGTAGCTAATGAGCAGGCTATCGAATGGCAGATGAAATTTAAAGTGGACAAGTGGAGTGCTATGCACATTATGAAAAATAATTCTAACTATGGGGGTCATTTTCAGACTGGCTGCACATCTGAAAAGTCTGTGGATATTTTTTACCCACAGACTTTGCACTAATTTTTAAAGTGAAAGTTGCCACAGGAAAAATTACCCCCGCACATCTGCTTTTATGTGGCTAATTTTCCTGACTAAAGTATACAATCCCCACCTCAGCTCCACTTACCAGAACATGTCCCTCTACTACAGCTAAAAGTATGTGCTAGTGGTACTATGCTTGTAAGATTACCAGCATATATAGGGCTGGATTTCAGAGGCATGCACCCACAGGCAATGGGGGGAGGGGATGATCCCCACATCCACCCCTTTCATGGTGTCCCTCCCCCTTCAACTTGCCTCATCTCACCTCATGCTGGCTCCATTACAATGCTAGCAGCAGCAGCAGTGATTGGAAATTAAAAAAAATTAACATGGGCCCCACGGTTTCCTGCTCCTTGCATGGGTTTCCAAGATAACCAGGAAGCCTATGAGAGAGGAGGCAGAGGGGTATTGCAGGCCTTGTTAGTATGGAAAAGCAGTAGGAGGCCCCCCTGCTGAATTTTTTTATTTCCATTTACTGCTTCCGCTGCCGCTGCCATGGACCTGGTACCACTAGAAAAGATAAGCCATCGCAGCAGGGCCTAGATGAAGGCGTGGCAGTGGCAGTGATGCTCCGGCTCCTTCAAAGATTTGGTGCTGGATGCTTGGCCTTTGCTTGAACCTGGGCCTGGGCATGTAGGGTGGGCACATTTACATGGCTAAAGTGCTGCTTTCCCTATGGAAATGGGATTTTTTTGAAAACTGCCTTCACGGTATGCAGGTAAAGTTATGTGCATCGTGTCTTTATACGTGGAATTTTGCACAGTGAGAGGATGTATTACCAGGGGCAGGACCAGGGAAGGCTTGCACTTAATGTGCACAAAAGACTTGCTTATGTTTTTCCAGGTAAACTCCTTACACAAAGAAAAGCAGGAATAATTGTGTGAGGGCAGCTTTCCCTGAGATAATTATCAAAGTGAAACTTTGTGGGTACTTTTACTTTGAAAAAGTACTCACGGACCTTGCACCAATGTGGGCAGATAGAAAACGATCCCCTATGTGTACACAATGCTGGGTTTCACATTAGGCGTTACTACCCAGGAAAAAGGACATTGAAATTTTTGGTTCAGTGTGTGCTGGTGGTCAAAAAAGTAAATCGAATTTTAGGAATTATTCTGAAAGAAACAGTAAACAAAACTGCCATTATTGTAATATCTTTGTATGGATCCATGGAGTGACCAGATCTTGAGTATTGGAGATCTGGTCATCCTATCTCAAAAAAGGTAGAGAGAAACTAGAAAAGGTAGAGTGAAGGCATTTAAGAAAGCTTGCAGGGTGATTAAAAGTATGGAAGCAAACATTTACTTCAAATACATGCAGATTCATAAATTTGGAGCACAGAAACCAAGGGAAGGCCTACATAAACAGTCTACATTCACAGTCTGATCTAGATAACCTTAGTCTTTATCATTTTGTATCCCAAACCTTCCTTACTAAGAATTAGAGATGTGAATCGGAACTGAAATCCGAACCGATTCAGGTTCCGATTCACATCTATAGAGATGTGAATCGGAACTGAAATCCGAACCGATTCTGGTTCCGATTCACATCAGAATCATCTAAATTGATTTGTAAATTGTTATCTACTAATCTGTTATACTCGGCCTTTACCGAGATGTTAACTACCACTTATTTGTACTTGCGTTATAACATGTTTCATGTATGAAGTTGTTTTGCTGTAAACCGGGGTGAAGGCACTCTGCTATACTTCGGTATAAAAAAGAATCTAAATAAAAATAAATAAATAAAGGATCAGGTTCAAGCAGGAGAATCCTGAGGTTCGCGATATCATATGACTTCAAGGTTGCTAAATAGTGTGGCAGGACAGTGGGAAGAGCCAGAAGCAAATTAGACTGCAACTGGAGCAGTACCACTTGCAGAGAAAAAGATAAAAAGGAGGTGAGGAACTATGTTTAACTAAGAAAAGAGAGGCACATTCAAAAACCTTAAGGCACGGCTTCCCAAATGCTGTCCTGGGGACCCTACAACCAGTCAGGTTTTCAGGATATTCGTAATGAATATGCATCATTCTCATCACGCCTCTCATCATTTCTTCCCCTAACCCTTTACCACTTCCTTTGACCCCCGGGCCAGTTGCCTCCTGAGCCTGGCACCATATTACATTGGCCACGCAAGCACAAGACCTGCTTAGCCTCCCATACTTGAAGTTTATTTTAAAACAATAGGGATGGGGAAAACAAGGTCCACAATCAACTGTTTTCTCAATTGGGCTGTTTCAGGTTTATTTATGAACTGGAAACATGTAAAAGATTTGGTTTCCGTGAGCATCGCAACAAAGACTAATGCTCATCAGATTTTACAGGAATTAGTCTTTTTTTTTCATTTAAATGTAATCGCCCATTGAAGTTTAACTTGTGTTTGTTAGGGATGAGGCAGATGAAGATGGTCTTATGGTTAAAACACATAATAATGATTCAGGAACTGGAGCCAAAAGGCATCTGCAGAAAGGAAGAGAATTGTTCCCTTGGTTACATTTAAAATACTTTAGGGTCAAAAGTGGCTTGAATTGTAGCTTTTCTTGGCTTTGTATGGCCTCTAATGTATCAGGAGTTATACAGTAAACATAATCATTAAAGTTAATATGTTTTATTTCAAGACGAGGCTTTGCATTTTTTCACCCTCTTGCACTCTGTAGCTTTGTTTTTATGTCTCGGGCTTCCATTTTTTCCAGTTTGCAGGACTTGCCTATGATATAAAATGTCACCGTGAAGTTTAATATGACAAATATTATGACACTGCTCTTCTCCGTGAAACTAAGTCAAAGCGGATTAAACTTAAAAGCAAAGCAATTTGTACATCCCACAAAAACAGATGCAAATCAACTATTACATACAGTATGAGTTACAACATAAAAGTGATAACATTTTATATAAAATACTTTTCATATAAAACTACTTTTGATATAATTAATGGCAGAAAATTAAATAATCCATGCAGAACAACATAAAATAATACAAACCATTTATGTTGCATATAAGCTTTAGATAATATAGAAGTAAGGCAGTGAGCCCCACTGAACTGAACAACATAATTTTTAGTATCTGTATAAAATTAAGATTACATTTATTTGTATGCCTCTCTTATCTGGGGCAGCTTACAACATACAAAATAAAAGCATAAGTTTATAAAACATTATTAAAAAATCAATAAAACATGAAAATAACCAATCAACAAAGTCTTAAAAACTAACAAGTCATCAAAGAACAGCATTTGCCTCATCTAATGAGAGAGTTTAGACAGATGAGTGAATGCTAAACACAAAGGAAAGTTAGGAAATGATAAAAATATCATACAGGAATAATAATTAACATAAAAGCAAAATATTTTTTTAATAATAACCTTGTTCAAAAAGTAAGGTTTTCATAGTTTCTTAAAAGTTTTCAGACAGGTCACGGATCTCAACCCATCTGGTAAGTTATTCCAAAAGTCTGGACCTGCCACTGAAAATGCAGTTTTTCAAATTTCACATGGTTGAACCTGCTTGAGGGGTGGTACTTCATGCAGAATTCTCTGAGATGAGTGCAAAGATCTCAGAGGGGGGGGGGGGGGGGGGGGGGGGCGCAATAGGGCTTAATAAGGGCAGAAATCCATGACGTTGATGTGTGAGCTTGTAAATTATGCACTAGACAAGCTGTCTTAAATTTGATTTGAGATGTGATGAGGAGCCAAAGTAAAGCTTCCAGGATGGGGGTTATATGGCCCTAACTGGAAGGCCAGATATGAGATGGGGATTCACATTCCGCAGAAGATGCAGGAACTTAATTGCCCAAGCAGGAATACCTAAAAATAGGATGTTGCAATAGTCAATCAGAGGTGCTAGTGATTGGACTACTAGCCAGTAGTCTGTGGATTGCAGGAGGACTTTCAATGGCTGAAGTAATCATAGCTTATAACATCCAGATTTAACTACTGTTCTGATTTGCAGAATAAAAGACAATTTTGACTCAATAATAACTCCTAAACCTTTTGCTTGATCTAGGATATTTATCACATTCCCATTAATGGACATCGACAATGGGATGGAAAATGATGGGCAATGTTGCAGGAACACAATCTCTGTCTTCGATAAGTTCAATGCTAATTTATTTGATTGTGACCATGCTAGCTGAAATCATGGTCTGCATCTCTGGCCAAGATCCCTTCACTGGCATATAGAATTGTAAATTGTCTGCATAGATTCAGAAGCCCTCACAGATGTCAACCAAAATCAGACAGATAGCAGCTAAGTAGATGTTAAACAGTAAGGCTTGATCAAAGCCTTGTTTGATCAAGTCAATCAGGGAAACCAGCAGGATCTCAGTATTTAAAGATTTTCTGAAACCTTATTGAAATTGGCTCAGTACCATATAATCTTCTACAAAATCCTCTAATCGAGTCAATACTACAGAATACTCAAGAATCTTCACCAAAAATAGGCAAGGAGGAAATAGATCTATAATTTGAGAGGTCACTGTGGTCAAAGTCATGTTTTTAGGAATGGCAGAACAGCAGCTGATTTAAGAGAGATAGGAAAGTGACCTTCCAACAATGATAGGTTGACCAGATGACTAACTGAGGGGGCAGTGGTCTCACTAACCCTTTTTAGTGCATTTACCTTACAGATGTTCAAAGGGCAGTTAGCTGCATTCATGGATATTATGACATTAGATATCTCCATATTAAAGGATGTCTCAAACGAGTCCCATTTAACTGCTATCTCCTCTTGGTTCCTTACATCAGGGATGGAGGGACTGGCTAGTGATGCAGAAATCTGAGCTAATTTTAAAGCTAAAAAAATACATAAATGCATTACCCTCCATTACTTGGGCAGCCCTATTGTGCCATTCATAGGATAGAGGTCCAGTAGTTGTCAAAGTTTTGACAATATTAAACATTATCTTCGGGTTATTCCTTGCCACTTGGATCATTGACAAGAAATAACGCCTTTTTGCTTTATCAGTTTGTTGCCGGTATTCTAGCAAAACATTCCTAAAGACTGTTAAGTTGTTTGCAGTGCTGTTCATCTGCCATTTCTTCTCATATTGTCTCAATTGACGCCTCTTAGATGTAAGCTCTTGAGACATCATCCACCTTGCCTTTCTAATATGCTTAAACTTTCTTGCATGCACTAGTGCAATCTTATTCAAAATATTTGTCAGGGTATTACTCCATTTTAATAAAGCCAATGCACTGTCTAGACAGGAAGTCAGATCTAATTCGAGCTCTAGAGCAGAGATAAATGTATATTGACCCTCCCAACTTTAAGGCCTATTTATTAAAATGTGTCAACATACGTTGACATGCATTGTTAGTAAATAGATTCTATAGGGAGCAAGCCTTTTGAGAAAAACCTACCAGCGCTGATGGATCTGCTCCTTTCCCATTCTGGTGGTTCCCTTGACATCATCTGAAGGAACCGAAGTACCTATAAATCTCCTGCCTTGTGCTGTGCAGCCACAGGTGTGCTGCCAAAGGAGCACACCCCTATGCAAGGAGTTCTGTTTGTTGAAGATATCTGTGGTTCTAGATAAGCAGAAAATGGAAAAGTAAGATTTCATGTTTGAACAGGTTTATGGTCCTATAGTTCTCCACATGCAGCATGTTGCTAAGCATTCCCAGGGTGACTATGTGGCCTCTTTGAGTCTGGGAGTTAATTCTCCACCTTCTCAACCAGCTGTATATTTCAATCCTGGGATTGTTATTTCACTAAACCTTTCTAATTCAGCTAGGGCTAGTTTGATCGCCATCATGGATGTGGTTGAGGAACTCATCAGGTTAGGAGGGAAGAGTCAGTCTTTAAGGTATCAGGCATATTTTCCTGTACAGGTCAAGCCTGATCCCATATCAAGTGATCTTTAAATTCTGCTTTGAATGTTTCCTCTCCTAGGATTGATAACCTCCTCTTTAAAAATCTCAAAAGTTCCAGTTCCACCAATTATCCCTCCTCCTTGTGAAGTTGTTGGAGACAGAAGAACCTGTAACTGTCACCTTCCTTGATATATGGAGGGGTGGTGACCAGAGTGAAGAAGTCCTTATCTAATTCTGTTGCAGACTTGTATAATTTTACTGGAGGTATACATTTTAAGCTGGAAGAACATGATTCAAGGATTGCATTTCTGGCGATATCTTTTTCTTCTATGAATGCTAGGATTACTTCATTGCAAAACTCTAATGTTAATAATCACATTAAGGATAGTTTGATTAATCATAGACAATTGGAATTTATGGCAAATAGCCTTAGAGTTAAGAACTTGTGGCTGTTAAACTTTCCTATTTCTAGACTCTTGTCAGCATAGGAACTGTTTGTAAAGTATGTTCGTGAAAAATTAAGCTTTGTAGAAAAGAAACTTCCTACTTTATCTAAGATTTACTATTTGTCTAAAGCTGAAGTTATTACAGATGGACTTGAGGGTGGTGCTGTTGTTTTACAGCCTGAAAGTCTGAACTTGTGTACTTTTTTTTAGAAGCTTCTCTGGTTGATAATCCTGTGCATGCAACTCTATCAGTTTCTTTTTGCTTAGAATAGGATAAAGACCTAATATTTCAAAAACAAAGATTTCCTTTATTGTGGCTATAAGGTACAAATATTTTCTCAAGCTTGAGGAAGCAATTTCTTCCTCAAGTTTGCTTGTAAATACATTATTATCTTTCAAAAAATAAGTTAATTTGTACCCACTTGGAAACTTTTTCATTAGATAAAAGTGCTGAGTCTTAGTTAATTGGACCTCTAGTTATTAATTTAGGGTAGGCTATGAAGTTTAAGTAGTAATGTCAGCTAATTTGTTTATCTTCATTTATGTGAATTTCTTTTTCCTTTTTCCTTCTTTATATTTATTCCCCTTTTTCTTTATAATGAGAATTGATATTTAAATTGCTAAGTGCATTTTTTCTTTTATATTTACTTGTGTTAATTTTACATGGATCAAATAATTCTTGAACGCTTTCATTATTGTGAATGGTTTAAACCTCAATAAAAATTAAATTATATGAAAAAGATAGGCCCTATAGTAGTGAGGATTCAAGACAGCTGCTGAAGTAGCAAATCCAAGCTATGAGACTAGAGGAGACATCATAGTGTTGTCTGCCATTTTTCCCTGCAATGGACAAGCCAAAATGAGAATTTACCCCTCAGCATTCTCTCAGATTTCCTGGCTTACATAGATAAGCCTTGACAGATTTGTAGCTTCCACTGCTGGAGGTTTTTTTTCTGGACCTGTAGCTAGGTAGTGGAGCAACCATCCCTAGTACTGATGACGTTTTGCTAAGCTTGAACCTTTGTACTCTACCTCTGGGCTGAGAAGGACAATGCAGTTTTGCTTCTAGGACTGGTGGCAATGATGGAAGCCACACCGAACCCTGAGTAAAGATAAGATGGTGATTCATTGGAAATTAGAGGTATTGTTGAATCAGAGCTGAAAACTAAGGGGGTCATTCTCTACAAGGATCGCACGTGAAAAGGGACTTTTTGTGTGCAAAAAGTCCCTTTTCACGTGCGATACCTAAATCGGGGCGGAGTTGGGTGGAGTCGGCCCCGGAAGAGGAGGAGTCGGGGCGGCATCAGGGCTAACGCTGCGGAGACATCACTGGCGGCGAAAGGTAAGGACCCTTATCGCCGCCAGTTTCGCACCGCAGTGGTGCAATGGCTGCTGGCTTTTGCAGGCCCGCCCCCTGCTTCGCTCCCTCGCCCCCTGTTACTGCCGGATTCTCTAAGGTCTGCGACCTTAGAGAATCAAGGCCTACATTTGTGTTTTTCTTAACTTTACTAAGACCTCCCCATCTCAAGAAGTATCAAGAAATTCTAAAAGATTCCAGAACAGTCTGATCCATTGGTTACCAGAGTGCTTTATTTGCCATGTAGACAGCATAAAGAACAAGAGGAAGTGTCTAAGGGGAATGGTAGTTTAGATCTTATAGTGATACTGAAAATTCCAACAACTAGTGTCACCCTTTTGGTTACAGATTTGAACCGAATATTGAAAATTTATTTCTGTTTTAAAGATACGTTCTCAGCCATAAGATATTGAATATTTGTATTTTTGTAGAAGTACTCGGCAAAGATTTTTTCTGGTTAAGCAGCAGGATATTGTCTACTTGAGAGCAATCTTCCCATTACATTTTCCTTGTAGGTGTATTGTTAGATTTGAAAATAAGAAGTTTTTTTATGAACTGATTCACTTACTCATATTTTTGTATAGTAGGGCTAAACCTGATGCAGTGGTAGTAATTATTAGCACCAATTAGATCCCTTGGTGTCTACTTGAGCTGGTAGGAGGTAATTGAAGTTATAATTGTGTTGCGTTCGTGGCTGCTCTAAGCTCTCACTCCACCCTCTCTACCTCTGTGGAGACTCCCTCCGGGCTTGATGGACAGCTTGCTGCCGTGGCATCTCCATGCCGCTTCTCTCCGGCGTACCCAGACCGGCTCGACGCTGCAGCTCCGCCATGTTCCTGATGACGTAGGGCATGCGCGCATGTTTATTTATTTATTTATTTAAAACATTTTATATACCAGCATTCGTTGTGGACATGATGTCGGTTTACAGTCAACAAGTTAAGTTAGGAAAATTACATTTTAACAGGGAAGTTCAAACTGGGAGAGGGGGTAACGATAGGCAGCTAAGAAAAGACAGGGTAAACAAAACAAGGATCCTCGCGGTGAGGAGATGGAATATAACAAAACATAGTTCCTCAATATGAGAAAAAGGGAGTAGACGTATTGTGGTCTACATTGGCACGGGTTGATGACTTTTTATTCTGGGTAAGCTTGGTTGAACAACCATGTTTTCAATTTCTTTTTGAAGTTGTTCATACAGGGTTCAAGGCGTATGTCAGGCGGTAGTGTGTTCCAGTGGGTGGGCCCTGCAATCGAGAGAGCACGGTCGCGTGTGGAGGAGAGATGCGCTGTTTTCAAGGAGGGCACAAGTAGGGTGCCAGCTTTTGCTGTTCTGGTGGGTCGACTGGACTTCTGAAGTATGTACCAGAAAGGGCGCGAACCTCAGGGGCGTCCCCCTGTATTGATGTCATCCGCTTCCAACATAAAAGGTCTTCACTTTCGCTTACGATTTGAGTTAGCAAGGACGGATTCATAGCGGGGATTGTTTAGACCCGCTTGTCTCTCTAAGCTACTCTGCCTCCTCTGACTTACCAGAGGTACCTGCTCCTCGGGGGCCTCTCTCTCTTTTCTCTATTTCAGATTGCAGATAGGAACCGGTACTCGCTCCTCGAGGGCCCATGTTCCTGAATACTCTGAAGATTCGCTACTGCCTGGAAGCTATCACAGATACAGACATTTGTGAGTTACTATTTCAGTTTGCAGATAGGAACCGGTACTCACTCCTCGAGGGCCCATGTTCCTAAACACTCTGGAGATTCTCTACTGCCTGGAAGCGATTGCAGATACATACATTTCTGAGTTACCACTGCTCTCTCAGAGCTTTCACTGGAGCCAGGTACTCGCTCCTCAAGGTCCTAACTCTTTCCAGCTACTGAGCCTCTTTAAGAACATATGTGAGATTGTCATCTATTACTGGCTGTGTATACAGCATACCCTGTCTACTCACTATCTATAGTCTTTCTACAGCTCAGCAACCTTGGGATCGCAGTTCCAGTGTCTGAGGGACTTCAGCCCTGCCGGGCATATCAGATCACTACTGCCACCTCTGGTGGTTCTACTAACCTGTCTAATAAAAGAACTATCTGTGTCTGTCTCCATACCCAAGCCTAGCCTGTGGTCCCTCTCAGGATATCCTCCTGGGGGCGCTGTCGTCTGCCATCGGCCCAAGGATTCACCTATTTACATTCCTTTCCAGCTGAGTACCCTCTCTAGCACTCCGCTGGTACAGATTGCCAACACAGCAGTCTATATCATAACAAGATTTCTAATTCCACCTATTGAGCATATCAGATTGCTAAACTCCTCCTTCCACGGGAGACAGTCCATAACAGATTGCAACACCGCATGGTGACTCAACAGATTGCGAACTCCTTCCATTACAGGAGTATCCAGCAGCAGACTACAATAGATTGATATCTCCTCTCCTTTGGAGGAGCAAAACCTAACAGACTGCTAACTCCTCCCACTTCAGGAGCTGAGCATAACTCCCATCTGCTTGCTCCTCCCATCAGCATAGCAGATTCTAACAAAATGGCAGTATCCTATTGACTTTCAGATCAGTCTTTTTTCCATTTTATACATTTTCTTGGCCATTTCGAATAGATATGCTCTATTTTCATTCAGTTATTGTGTTTTTTGGATCACTCTTACAGTGATCTACCTTAAATGTGTTCATTTGGTTGACTTATATACTGTTTTCCCATGCTTCTTTCCCCTTTATCTGTGATTATATCCAATTAAGATTTAATTATGATTATATTATTTTCAGGCAACATTTATTTTGTTGGTTTACATGGCAAATAAATTTGTATAAGCCTTATACTTGCAAATATTACTATGGAGATAACTATGGTATTAAAAATAAATACTTCAGTAAAAAAAAAAGGGTAAAAAGACAAAGAGAAGAAAGAAAGCAACATAATTAATTATAATGTGTAATGAAAGAAGGAGCAGTGGATTTGACATAAAACTTGCCATACTGGGTCAGACCAAGGATCCTTCAAGTCCCGAATCCTGTTTCCAACAGTGGCCAATCCAGATCACAAGTACCTGACAGGATCCCAAGGGGTAGACAGATTCCAAACTGCTTATCCCAAGAATTCTGCCTTAATAATTGTTTATGGACTTTTCCTCCAGGAACCATTTTTAAATGCAGCTACACTAATAGCTTTCACCATATCCTCTGGCAATGAATTCCAGAGCTTAATTATGTATTGAGTAAAAAATATTTTCTCATATAGTTTTAAATGTATTGCCTAGTAACTTCATTGTTATACATATATATATATATATAGTCCCCTAGTCTTTGTATTTTTTGTTGCACTTCAGGTAGTACATTTTTTGGTAATGGAATGAGAAGCATTGCATTAGACCCTAAGAAACTTCAGAGCGAAAGCAGTTGCTTGTGCAAGGGATCAGTAGAACATGTGTGTATACTTGATAGTGGTGCTAAACAAATATACTATTGGTAGTGCTCTGAGTCTCTTCTCTGTGCATGAAGGGAAAGCAATATTAAAACATTTCTTTTGGGGGAGCAGTAAATTAAACATGTTAATGTTTTCATTGCTCTCATTTTCTATATTCTGGGTAGACATAAGAAACAACAGCATTTGCACCAGGCACTTGTTTTTCTTTTCCATGAAATAACTGCAGATCTAAAACGTCATTTCATATTTGATCCTGTTTGCATGCCAAGATGGAAACACTGATGAACATTCTTACTTTCTGGTCAGCTGCTGAGAAAACCATTTTTCAACAGTCATGTGTATGTAGGGTATGTGTTGGGTAGAAGAGGTACTTTGATACAGTAGTCTCCAAAGAGGAGCAGCCTAAGCCTAGTAGTTAAAGCAGCAAACTCTAAGTCAGGGAAGGCAGGGTTAAAATTCCACTGATGATCTTTGTGACCTTAGGCAAATCATTTTATTTTTTATTATTATTATTTTATTTAACAGCTTTTCTATACCGATATTAGAATGCACATCATATTGGTTTACATCAGAACAAAAAGGTGGAAAATACAATGAACAGGGACGGGGGAAAAGAGGAACAACAAGCGTAACAGGTTGCAACAAGAGGTTGCGGTTAGGAGAAGGCTCTATTGGTGAGCCAGGAAGATTATAACAAAGGGGGATAACAAAGGGGATTAACATTTTAACATGGAACTTAGGAACAGTATAAGGTTATCAATTAGGGGAGGGGGAGGGGGAGCGTTGCAGGTGGCAGCGGTTATCCTCTATTGCCTCAAGTACAAAATTAGGGGGTCATTTTCCAAGCCACATTAGTCATTTACTATACAGTGAACCGCATTAACCGCAGAGTAAAAACTTTACGGTAATGCACAGCATTTTACCCCGATAACTCTAGTATAGTAATGAGCTACTTTACATGCACATGCATTGAAGGCATCTCATTACTAGACAATTTCATGTAACTAAAATAATGCGACTTGCCTGAAAAATCACAAGCTGAGCTATTTTAATGAAAGTTAGCTGCAACTCAGAAGCTGGAGTTAACTTTTTCCAGGAGCATCGGAACCTCCATGATAGGGACATAAGCGGCCAACTGGTACCATTTTTCCTCAGCTGACGCAGGGTCCAGAGGGTAAGTGGTGTTCTGGGTCCCACTACAACACCAGGCTTCTCCAAGTCTTTCTAATAGAGCAGATCTTACAATTCACTCTTCAGTACAAACTTCCTTCTACTAATGGTTTTAACTCAGAACATCATGATCACGGTTTGCAATTCAATAATAAAATTATTGATACAACTTACTCCAACTTTAGGTAGGCTAGTCAGAGTAAGGCTCTGGAATTGTAAAGGATGTGTTTTCTCTCCAACTGACCCAAGAAAAGGATTTTCTAACTCATCCACTACAGAACAATTCCTTCTTAGGTAGCATCCTATGTATCCCTCTTGTTCCAGCAGTAATATAAGAGAGGGTCTAGTTCAATCCATAGAATGTATATGTTGAAAATTTCTGTTTGAGTGACTGTTCCAAGTCCTTATTACTAAGACATTTATAGGTAGGAGTGCATACCTCTCCCAGAAGCTTGGGGTTTGTCTAGGGGATTGGATTCCACACTACTGCCATCTCTTCTGGAAGTCTCTTTATCTCAGCTCCATCTACACAGCTAAGGTTTTAAGGTTTAAGGTTTATTGGTACTTATATACCGTTGTCTCAGCATAGCCTTCACAGCAGTTAACATAGTAATAAAATACAATAAAAGAAAATTACAAACGATAATAATAATAGGAGATAAAATTTAACAAGTAAAAATAAAAGATATCCTAATAAAATAATGTCAGAAGCCATAAATATTAAACCAATAAATACTAAAAGACATAAAACATCCCGCGGACACAGCTATTTTCTTACACTTCTTCACACACTAAGCACTGAAAAAAACTGTCCTTAGCATGCTCACCACATTTCTTGGGCATCACCACTAGCGCTCAAATTATAGGTGTTCACACTGTCTGGATATATACAATGTGGCACAGGGGCCACAACAGTAACAAAATTGATAATGGCAGAAAAAGACCAGTTGGCTAATACAGTTATTCATGTCTACATGGCAAGATATATCCCAGCCAAAGATGCTTGACTCCTTGTAGGATGTTGCTCCTAAAGCCAATCAGTTTGTTTTCTTCCTCATTAGTTTTCTACCATCTTATAGGGTCATTTATAGAGAGAGACAAACAGACAGACAGACAGACTAGCCATAATACTCTTATCCTAGATAGGTATTTATATCTCTATAGGAGACCCACCTAGCTCTCTCTCTCTCCTCAGTGGCCCTGATAGTAAACATGGTCCCCCCAGTGGTTGTATGTAGGAAATAACACAATTCTGGCACTAACCCTAGGACTCGAGACCTTCGTCCGGCTCTGCCCTTTTCTCCCCCTCCCCCCTTCCGCAAATAATACAACATACATCTGTATGGTGATAAACAAAGGCCGCAGTTTATTAAACTTAACCCGAGCCAAAATCTTAACAACAATCCAAATACCCCCACCTTCCACTTCCCCCGCCGTATCCCCCTCTTCGCTTACACCGCGGCCCGGTGATAAGCTAGCGCTTTGCCCCCCTTTCCCCTACTTCCCCCGCCGCGTCACCAGCGAGGGTAAGCTTGCGGCCTGAGCATCGCCCCCCCCCCCCCCTTGCTCTTTAGGCCTTCCCGTGTAGCAGCCCCAAGCTACACGGGCATTCCTCCCCCCCTCCGAACATTCAATTACAATTGCACGATATACAATACAACATATGGCTCGGGTTTACCGCCACCACTGCGACATGCACAAAACCAAAACAACCAATAAACATTGCATCTAAGGGAGGGAGGGCGGGAAGCACGAACCCCTGCTTGATCCGCCGCCTGGTTCCCAACTGCCACGCTCCCTGCTCTACCCCCCCCTTTATCCCTATCCCCTACCCAATGGCGAGGCAGCGTTTGAATTTGCTGCCTCCCCATTGGTGCCCTCTCTATTTTCCTCCCCCCCTCCCCTGCTTACCCAGCCCCACTCGCCGCCTCCCGCGCTCGATCCCGGGTTACCAGCGGCAACCCCGGACCAGCCCGTGTCGCCTTCTTTTATCTCAAAGTGCAAAAAAGTTATCACAATTTGTGGTAACTTAGCGCTTTGCATAGGTAATAGCGCAAATTGTGACAAACTGCCAATTACCATAAAACACGCCCCTTTTTCTATCGCATGCGATATTTAGTGCATTTTGATAAATCTACGCCCAAGGTAGATAAGCACACAAGATCATTTACATAATTCAACACTCAGCCCCCTCCCCCCTTGTCTTACCAGTAAGCTTTGCAATAGTCTAAACAGCTACCAAAATTAGTAAGACAGACTGTTGCTGGCACATCCAGCCTCCTTGGTCCCCATGACCTTACTGGAAAATATGCTGCCATCACTACCAATCTGCATAGTAACCTGCTGGCTATAGCCAGGGCCTGCAGTATCACTAGGCTATGCTTCTTTTCTTCTCCTTTTATTTTGTTCTTATATTTGCTGCACCATTTTGAAAGTACCCACCGGTTTGCAAGCACTGCACCTATTTTGAAAATTGCCTCCTGAATGCATTTATGCAGTGAATGGTCTGATATCATATTTCTGTATTTCTAGTATTAAGCAAGGTAAGAAGAAAGTTAAAACTTGCCATAATTAAAGTATTTTCAACTTGGTTCTAATGTCTTAGGGCTTCAATACATATGTGTGCTGCATATTGTAGAAAAAATATGATGCATGCTGTGGTGTGGATCATTCAGCCAGGAGATTTCTGTTTGCAATTTTATTTCTGCCAGAAGAGTACCATTGCCCAAATTTCCTGATTCCTATTATTTTAGTCAAAATTATGCTCCAAGGTATTGAAAAGGAGGGGTGCAAGACAACCCATAAAGAAAACACAGCAGGGTAGATTGGTGTAAGCTTGTGAATTTAGAGATGTGGCTTATTTAAAAAATGTATTTGCTTATTCTTCCATTTATTTGCTTGGCAGTTTCTGCCTGTTCTTTTTGTTTTCCAGCTTATTCAGAGCTAGAGCTGGGATGTAGGCACCATAAGCCTTCATTCCCAGCTTCCTGGGAAAATGTTTCCGCTATTTTATATAGCCCTCCAAAGTCACATGGTGGCTGCATTCTTTAGCCAGGAATCATGCACCATGGCTCTCTCTGGAACCCTGTAATTATGGTCCCTGAATCCGGCCACTAGGTGTCATTGCTGTGCAATGATGAGGGTGCCTTCTCCACAGGGACTGTGAAAGGTATCTCTGCAGCATCTGCAGACAACCCAGGGAACAGAAGCCCTGATTCAGGAATTGAATCTATGGCAGTGTGTGTAACACTGAAGCACTGAGCCAGTCCAATGTTTATTTAATATCCATCTCTCTTTCAGTTTTCATAGTAGCAACCAGAACAGATATTTGGAGATATGCTTGAGCACTTTTACATTGAATTCTGGATTTCAGAATGCCTGGCTTTTCATTGTATGTTCGGGGTGAACAAGTCACTGAGTTTGATTTATTATGGTTCAGGTTCCTAGGACTGTCTTTTCCTGTTTGGCTTATGTATTATCATAGAAAGATGTGATGTTTACCTTTCCATTCCCTATGATTTGTGACAGTCTCATGTAGTCCCCAGAGTACCAAGAAACTACAAAGATCCCTTCTGTTGTTTGCATTATTCATGCTAAGTAGCAAATTTATGACCGATGAGCTACTGACCACATTCTTGGTTACTTTTCTGACAAATCTTTCCCTTTCTTCTTGCAGCATTGTCAATAAGTACTCAATTATATAATGTGCTTTTCAGGAATTATGCTATCTGAATTGTCACTTTTAACAAAAACAAACCACTTATGTCAAGGGAGGGATATTTACAAAATTGGAGGTGTGCGTTACTCTGTACAACAGTGGCTGAATATCCTCTCTAGCTGTTTTATTCCTTGTTTGCCCTATATAACTTTTTTCTTCTTTCTCAATGAAGCATAAACAATTACAACTGTTACCTTGAGTTTTTTCTTTATTTTTTGGCTAGTTTCCTTGAAGAAAACTGACCTTATAAGATCACTGTTAGTGTATCTGTCTGTCTGTCCCCTCATGATCATTTTTGAACCATTCTTCCAATGTCATTCAAATTTGTGTCACATATAGTAGAGCTCCCAGTGACCTCTACTCATACTTTTCATGTGTCCTCAATGCTTCTGATTCGTAGAATCTTATTTTTCTTTTAGATTCCTATCGGGAGACACATCAGCTCAATTCAGGGAGGTCAGAGCACATTGTGGTGTCACTGAACATTTGTAAAGTTGTTCCACCTTTGGTTGACATCAAGCATTTTTTAAATTGTCCTGCAATTGCTTAGTGCCTATGCTCACCAGTTAACTTTATTTCTTGCCTAGAGGAAAAGGTGTCTCTAATGTTGAAATTTACATTGCAAACATTGTCAAAACTGTGCACAATTTTCTGTACCAGAGAAGAACATTAAACATCATGAAATGTTCATGCATCTTCTTGATTTTTTTTAGTTTGTTTTTTCTCAGGTTTAATTTTTGTCACATTTGTCGCATTTGCTTGCCCATTTTCTTTAAAGGTAATCTACAAGTGTACTAGTTTTGTTTATAATTTATTATTAGGCTTATATTCTATGTACAGTGTAGAAAATGTACCACTTCTTTGCCTAAATCCTGCTCCGAAACAACCTCTATATTGCCTCATTTTTCCCTGAAAATATGTCTAATTTTGACATTTATAAAATAGCATATTTTCACTCCATTCTACTTACGCACATATATGCTATTTTTACGCACAGATATCCTTTAATTTTAAAAGTATGCATGTACACTTACGCACATAAGTTATGCCATCTGAAGAGAAGCTGTAACTTTATGTGAGTGAATGTGTGCGTGTATTTGGTAAATTACGTATTCTCAAAGCAAACTTTTGTTTCAGTTTGTTTATTCATTTTGTAGGTCACAGCCATTCATTTGGGGTCAATATTTAGCCAGGTATCTAAGACAGCCAGATAGACGTATATGGCTAACTTAGTTGGGATATTCAGCAGCATGGCTATGCTGCTGAATATCCCCATAGACAACACTACTTAGATGGATATGTCTTATCCATCTAAGTTTAGACGTGCTATTGAACAGATCTAACTTAGGGGGTTATTTTCCAAGCCACATTATGGACTTTTTGCATGTGAAAAGCACCATAATGGAATGCTAATTTGAAAAAGAGGGAGGAGTTCTCTCCAAGTGGGCTGGCTTTACAAATTGCAAAGCCATATCACACAGTTTTAAGGTCAGAAATAACTACACCTTTTTCATTAAGCTGTGCAATATGGCTTGATCACACATTGCAATCTTTTCACAAATAGCATTTTAAGCTAGCGAGAGGGAGAGGGAGAGCCAAGCTACAAGGCCCTTATAGTAGTTAGGTATTTATACCTCTATATGGCCCACCTAGTTACTCGAGGTGAGGTTTAGGTAGGAGTGTAGGGGTTATGGGCTGCTTTGACATGCAGAGTGCGACGTATGAACAGAACAGTACACTCTTGTGAAGATTTGATGTCCTTCGGAGTGAGAAAACTCACACAAAGATGAGATTTGTAAAGTGTTATCTCAGTCTAGCTTGATGTCACCCAGGTATAGAGTCCATCAAGCTGGTTGAGAGAACATTGTACAAATATATCGCATTAAATGAGCCCTGTCATTGCATTTATTAAAATGAGCTCATTAGCAAGCAATGAGCTCATTAAACTACCCTAAACTATGCAAATCAAAAAATGCAGCTTGACGAAAAAATTTGCAAGCCACATTATTTGTAGCTAAATTCTCCCTGAAGCATCGGGAAGTTAACCCATGCCCCAAGGCTCCCGGATCACTGTCTTAAAGGGGCCATTTGGCCCTGAGAATGCACCCCCCCTCCAAAGTAGAAAAAGCCCTGGGGTTCTGCATAGATCCCCTGTCCTGCCCTCTGCTGCACTTGCAAGTGGCCTGTAGTTGTAAAAAACAAAAAACAAACCCCAAAACATTTTAAGAATGACACAGGCCCTGTCCTCCACCCCCACCCCCACCCCCACCCCACCCCTTTGCTCAAAGAATTGGACTTCAAGAGGACCTCCAAACCAGCCTATCCCCAGTCCCTACTTTTTCAAATACTCTAGTGGTCCTGTGGTCTGATCTATCCCCACACCTCAAACACCCTCCTTATACATACAAAGATTCCTGATGGTCTACTCTAATGGACCCCTGACCCCCTTCCCCCCAGATTTCTCTTACCTAAAAAAGCCACTCTGCTGGTTCAGTGGGGGGCCTGGAGTGCCCTCTAAGCTTTGGGCCTGGGTGACAGCCATTTTCCAAAACGGTATCATCTGGCCTTTGCCCCATCACATGCCATGGTATTTTCCTACAGGAAAAAAACCACGGGAGTCACAAAATTGCAAGGTCATGTACCCTTGGAGAAAAAATATTAGGGCATAATAATGACCCCTTAGGTATGTACTTGAGGCAGTGGAGGGTGAAGAGATAAATATATCACTTGAGTACATTTACCTAAGTGGAGCTATATGAGATTCTGTAGGAAGACCTCATGCCAAGCTGCTGAGCACTTTACATTTTCTAGCCTCTACTTCTTTAAAAACCACTGCAGCTGTGGTTAGTGGAATGCAGGTATTTATTTTATATTTATATTTGGCTCATGCTTTTTCATTGGTTGCTGAATGTAAGTTACATTCAGGTGCAGTAGGTATTTCCCTGTCTCCAGAAGGCTTATAATCTCAGGAGGTAATTTCTAATTCAATTTAAGATAATAGCATGTGAAAATGGGTGTTACTGTACACAGCATTAGAAATTTTTCACAAATGTTTATGGAAATGAGAAAATCTTAATCAAATTGTGCAAATGAGCTTTGAGTTCATCTCTATGCAAAATATTATAATGCACAATATTCAAAGAAATTCCATGTGAAGCTGACAAAAATAGTTGTAGCTATTCCCTTTTTGCCCTTCAAAAATTGTGCAAAATGGACAATTTTGTATGCTATTCTTTCACCCAACTGCAGACACACCCACCCAGCCCTGAACCTATTAAAACTCCTCACCTATTTGCACATGTTTGCTCTGGGAAGAATGTTTGGCCAGTATAATATGATTGGCATACCAGATAACTGAAGCAGTAAGTGAGTAGTGATGAGAGGGAAGAAAGGCTGAGATGACACCTTTGCTGGAATATATGCAGGAGCCAGTGCTGAAGGCAGGCCAGCAACAGAGGCAGGTGAGCCAGCAGCTGGCACATCAAATGTTGTACTGCAGACAGTGAAACAGGGCCCACTGGGAGTGATTATTTCATTCCTGCACCACATTGCTGGTTCTTCTGGAGGATGAGGTGATCAGCAGGTACTGCTTGAGCTCTGTGGCCATATTGGTTTTATATGAGGATCTCCATCAGAAATGGAGTCCCTGCCAGGTTCCTGGTGGCCATACCAGGCCTTGTGAAATTGCTGGGCTCCCTCCATGTCATGGTTTCTGACTAATTCCAAACAATAGTCATCATAGTAGGGCAGATTTTGCAAGGTGCTTTCATCAGTTACTACAAAACATGCGCAGCTGGGTTTGCAATTACATCAGCTTCCCCACACGTGGGCAAGAATGGCAGGCCCTAAAAAAGAGATTTCTATGTCATGACACTTCGCCAGTGTCCTGGGGGTGATTAACTGCAGTCATCTAGGCTTCATCCCATCCCATCAGAAGGAAGAATCCTACCACAACTGTAAGCTCTTTCCCTCCATCTACATGCAAATGATGTGTGATGCATACATGCGCATTCTCAGTGTGGTGCCCACGTATCCGAGAGTCACCCGTGATGCCTACATTCTGCAGCAATTGGCACTTTTCCAGCAGTTTGAGAAGGGGAGGTATGGCAATGGATGACTCCTGGGTAAGTACCTTACAAGCTTCTTTAATTGAAATCTTTGTTCACTGTCTTTCATGCACATGCCTGGGAGATATGTGTATGCCTATCATGTTATTCTCATTTATAATCATTCTTTCTACATATCTGTCACTGCCTTACCCTGGCATCCTGCTTTGATAATGGGGAGTAGAGGGGGCCGAGGGAGGTCAAAGAGCTGGTCCTACCACCTTTCCATCACAACTCCTGATTATCTCACAGCTATTTCAATTTTAGCCATTAGGCTCATACATTCCATTTTGTACCACTCATGTACACTGTATGTTTGTCGTCATTACATAGTAAGTTCTACTGAGAAGGGACAGTCAATAATCTGTTTTAGTATAGTGTACCATTTATTTATAGTATTTAATATTGTTGTATTCCCCAACATCCAAAATCATTTGACCAGTGCGGATAACCAAATAACCAATCATACAGCAAGTAGTGCTATAGAAGTGATTAGTAGATGTAGTAATAGTAGTAGTAGGCATAGCAACAACAGTCTGCATGTACAGAGTCCAGCTGCTTTTTGCTGAGTCCCACAATATCACATATACAAGCTCCTGTTCCATTAACCAATACTTACAAAAACCTACTTGCATATGTTAGGAGACGAGCCACACTGCATCTGACTGAACATTCATTATGTGCTTCTTAAGATTCTGGGTGCTGTGCAACCTCCTTACCACCAGAGGTCCTCCTCGAGCACTCTCCCCTGGCTGTCCCAGCCTTCCTTACCTGCTTGCCCTATGCCCAGACTCCAGTATTTAACCCTGCCTAGCCCATGCCTTAATGCTTTGGCATCAGATTCCTTTGGGCTCCCTGATCTAGCCATCCATTTCTTGTCTTGCTCTGTGGCCTATGGGTCTTCTAGTTTCCTGCTTGTTTTGCTTTGTGGCCTGTGGACCTTCTGGATTCCCTCTTGCCTAGCAGCCTTCTAGAGCCCTTGTTCATCCTGAGACTTCCTGGTCTCCCCTTGAGGCTAGGCCTCTTGCTCTGTTTTCTTGTCCCTGCCTTTCCCTTGGAGCTTCTCTTGCCTCACTGCCTTTGGGCATTCTGTTTCATGTTCATTGTAGTCCTTGTCCTGGTTTGTCCTGTCTTGTCATTGTTTGTCTTCTTAGTCCTGGTTCCCTTCCTCCAGTACCATGCTTATCTGCATTCAGTATCATGCTTACTGGCATTCTGTTCCTGTGACCTGGTTATACCCATACCTACTCCCAGTTCCAGTGCTCTAGCTTCACTCTTTCCTGCACCCACTTCCATGCATACCCACACTCTCTTCTAGTGTTCCTGAAGTTTACTCTTACCTCCATGTACCTCAGTCCATTCCAGAGACTCAGCCCAGCTTGTCAGCCCAGCTTGTACCTCACTCCAGAGACTCAGCACAGCTAGTTCCACATTCCAGAGACATTGCCCAGCCTTACTGGACCACCCTCACTTGCTCCAGTCCTTCTGTCCCGTGCCACTCCTGAGGTGTTGTTCACTTCACCTTGCTCTGCCCTCAGAGACAAGTTCCTCTATAGCAGAGAACACTAATTGAGCCAAACAGAGCTCTGCCTTTTGCAGCTGCAGGTCTATCACAGCTGACAAGCTGCTTCCTAAGATGTCTCAGAGCAGCAATTGTTTTTGCTAGTCTGCAACCCCGCACACCAGAGCCAGGAACCCGAGGTCAGAAGATCTGCAGCTTGGTTCTATCTACCGTCTGCTCTGTAGCCAGGTCTATACAGACTCCTTGGTCAATCATGGCCAGTTCAGTCACAGACAGCCCTCTACCTCGTGACCAATCAGCATCAGCCTCCTACATCCAGCCAGCTTATTCATCATGAGATGTCTTCCCTCAGCAAATGCTTCTAGCAGAGAGCATCTGCTCTTAGCTTATTCCCAGCCAGCCAGTCCTGAAAGGGACATCAGTTCCAGTTGAGCCCTGTAATCCCAGGAGGGGTCCATTCTACCTACTAAGCTTCAGGCAGAGCTCCCATCAGTCCAGAAGGCCCAGGAGGAGTTCAAGCTTGCTGTTCAGCCCCTGGAGGGGATCAGGACTGTCTCACAACCCCTGGGAGGACTCAAGCCTATCTCTCAGCCCCAGTGGGACCCTGACTCAGTCGCTCAGGCCCAGGAGGGGCTCAAGCCTGCCATTCCACTCCAGGAGGGGCTCAAGCCTGCTGTTCATCCCCAGGAGGGAGTCAAGCCTGACATTCAGCCCCAGGAGGGGCTCAAGCCTGCTGTTCAGCACCAGGAGGGCCTCAAACCTGCCAATTAGCTCCAGGAGGGGCTCAAGCCTGTCTTATAACCACCAGAAGGGCTCAAGCTTATCGCTCATCTCCAGGGAGACTCTTCTGCTGATCAGCCCTAGGAGAGGTTCAAGTCTGCCATTTATCCCCAGGAGGGGCTCAAACCAATTGTGCCGCTCTATCGGGAGCCAAAGCAACCTCATTCTGCGGGAGGCACCTACTTTCAGCAAGTCTGCTCAACTACAGGAATTTGCCCCCACCAACCCACAGCATCCTCCTTCAGCCAGTACTCCTGAAGAGATGGGACCCAGGAGGAGAAGGACTTGAAAGGGAGGGGGTACTAAGATTCTGGCTGCTGCGCAGCCTCCTTACCACCAGAGGTCCTCCTCGAGCACAGTCCCCTGGCTGGCCCAGCCTTCTTTGCCTACCTGCCCTATGCCCAGACTCCAGTATTTAACCCTGCCTAGCCCATGCTTCGGTGCTTCGGCATTGAGTTCCTTTTTCTCCCTGATCTAGCCATCCATTTCTTGCCTTGCTCTGTGGCCTGCGGACCTTCTGGTTTCCCCTCTTGCCTTACTCTGTACCCTAAGGCCCTTCCGATTCCCTCCTTACCTAGTGGCCTATCCTAAGCCTTCTAGACCCCTTGCCCATCCTGAGACTTCTTGGTCTCCTCCTTGAGGCTAGGTCTCTTGCTCTGTTTTCTTGCCCCTGCCTTTCCTTTGGGGCTTCTCTTGCCTCGCTGCCTTACTGTGTTTCATGTTCAGTGTCGTCCTTGTCCTGGTTTGTTCTTGTCATAATTCTTAGTCCCGGTTCCCTTCCTCCAGTACCAAGCTTACCTGCTTTTAGTACCATGCTTACCTGTATCAAGTATCACGCTTACCGGCATTCTGTTCCTGCGTTCTGGTTATACACATATCTGCACCCAGTTCCAGTGCTGTAGCTCCACACTTACCCGCACCCACTCACACGCCTACTCACACTCTGTTCCAGTGTTCCTGAAGTTCACTTTTACCTCCATGCACCTCAGTCTGTTCTAGAGACTCAGCCCAGTTTGTACCTCACTCCAGAGACTCAGCCCAGCTAGTTCCTCACTCCAGAGACTCAGCCCAGCTAGTTCCTCATTCCAGAGACTCTGCCCAGGCTCACCGGACCACCCGCCATTACTCTAGTCCTTCTGTTCTGTACCACTCTTGGAGGTGGTGTTCACCTCACCTTGCTACTGCTGCAACTGCCCAAATTCCTAACAGCGCTCTGGAATGCTGTATCTGTTTCACCTTTGACATATTGCTTATATGTATATATACAGCCAACCTCATGGTATGGAATGCTGAAGAAGCAGTTATCTGGCACTTAACAGGAGCTGATGAGATCTTCAACATGAAGCATCAATAAATTTAGCATATTATTCCCTGAATCAATCAGAGAAGCTTTTGCTATTAGGGATAGTCAACTTTCATAATTTTCAAGGTAGACAATATTCTGTAATCCAATGACAAAATATAGTAAAAGATAATATTCTGTAAATCTATGCATGTGGTGCATTTTGTTTTCTTTGTCTATTTGTCTTGCCCATTAACATTGTTGATAGTTACCTGCATACACGTGGTGCCACTTAGCTATACTAATGGGCGGATGCTAGGGTAGGTAACAGGCTCCAGATTTTCAAGACAAACCGATCCATTCCTTATTTTTCCTTGCTGATTGCAGGAATGCTAATCTGGTTTTTCTTACAGAATGCAATAAGAAAATCAGAACTACAAGTCCCTGAATGTAATATAACATTAAAATGCTAAAATTCAATCAAAAACCCCAAAAACAAAACAGGTCCTCCCCAGGCTCCCGGTCACCCCTTCACCTCCCCCAAAAACGTCCTGTGGCCAGGAACCATCCCAGCCCCCACATTCCCCATCCGTGGGGTCCATCATTCTAGAGAGGCAGGATGGATGCCAACTCAATTCCTGCCCCTAGGTCCTCTGAAATTCAATGGCGTCAGTTGGTCTTGAGACCGGTGCCATATTGTGATATAAATTAGTGTGTTCTCAGGATAGGCTGGCAACATATTTTTTATCAGCTGGAACTTTTCCACCTTAGTAGTGCTGCATTGTTGTACACATGTATTTAAATTTTCAGTTTTAAAAATATACATGTGGAAATTTTACATGCATTTTTTAAATTGCAGTTAACCTCCTGTAAGTCGCTTTTTATTTGTATAACTTTGTAACATGCGTGCGTAAAGAAAATTACCAAGTTTACCAATTAGTCCACCAGTTTGCCCAGTATATGTGCAGGTAACTGAGATTCCCTCCAGTTCTCCCAAATCCTCTCCCTCCCCCCCACTCAGTACTTCACAATAAAGATGTTTAACATCACTTATGACACATAATGAACAGGTGTATATATATGCGAGTAAGCTGCCAAATCTACATGTATATGTCTCTTATAAAATAGCAACTTACATGCTTAACTGTTGGCCCATTTGTGCCAGAATTTTAAAATACCGGTGCAGAGCAGCACAGCTTAATGGAAAACTGGACCGTCACAGGCCCTGCTGACTTTTCCTGCAAGGGCTTTCTGTAATCAAGAAGGCCTTTGCAGGAAGGCTGGGCATTACAGGGCCTGCCAGGGCAAACACACTGGCTCTGGCCTCATGCTGTATTTCCTTTTTGTTATTGCTATTGTTGCTGTGGCCACTGATGCCCATAGCAAACATAAAAGGTGAGGGAAAGGAGAGAAAAATTGTTAAAGGAATGATGTTGCAGTAGGGGAAAAAAAGCCAGTAAGGGGCCATTGGGGGAAGGGATAATTATGTGGGAGGGAACAGAGAAGGAAGGGAAAGTGATTATATCAGGAAAGGGTATAGGGGAGGGGGAGGGGGAAGAAAGAGGGGATTGTGATTATGACAAGTGGGTGAGGAAGAAAGGGAAGGTCATTATGTCAGGAAGGCATGATGAGGATTGGGAAGGGAGCAGAATGTGATTATGCCAGGATGGTGTGGGGAAAAAATATAGGAGAGGAGAGGAAATGTTGTTAGGCCTATCGGCCTCTGGACGTTTCCTTGCTCCTCCTCCGCCGCTCCTGCTTCTTCGGCGGCAGGGCTGACACTCTCCCGGTGCTGCTGGGGCTGCTCCGCTCCTGCCACAGGCACAGACGCCGCCGAGGTGCGCGCTCGCACAGCCTGCAAGGATTTAAAGGGCCCGCAGCTGAGAGACACTGCGGACCCTTCCTGGTCATTTCGGGAGCAGCCCTATTTAATCTCAAGTAGTACCTTTGCCAGATGACTTGGCAAAAGGTTTCCCTTGCATACGTTGCTTGCTCCAGCGTTTGGACCCTGCTTCCGCCTTCTATTCCTGCCTTGCCCACCTGTGCCCGCTCTTGTTCCTGCCTCTGCCTTCCTTCACCTCTTCCAGACCCCAGCTTCCCTCTCTTCCTTCGGATGGATTTCCCTGGCTTGACCTTTGGATCGGACCTCACGTTGCCTGATTGCCGCCTACCACCGGCCCTTGGACCGGACCTCTCGTTGCCTAATTGCCGCCTGCCACCGACCCTTGGACCGGACCTCACGTCACCTGATTGCCGCCTACCATCGACCCTTGGACCGGACCTCACGTCACCTGATTGCCGCCTGCCACCGACCCTTGGACCAGACCTCACGTTGCCTGATTGCCACCTACCACCGGCCCTTGGACCGGACCTCACATTGCCTGATTGCCGCCTGCCACTGACCCTTGGACTGGACCTCACGTTGCCTGATTGCCGCCTGCCACCGACCCTTGGACCGGACCTCACGTCGCCTGATTGCCATCTGCCAACAACCCTTGGAACAGATCTCATGTCGCCTGATTGCTGCCTGCCACCGACCATTGGACCGGATCTCACGTCGCCTGATTGCTGCCTGCCACCGACCATTGGACCGGATCTCACGTCGCCTGATTGCCGCCTGCCACCGACCCTTGGACTGAACCTCACTTCACCTGATTGCCGCCTGCCACCGACCCTTGGACCGGACCTCATGTCACCTGATTGCCATCTGCCACCAACCCTTGGAACGGACCTCATGTCGCCTGATTGCTGCCTGCCACTGACCCTTGGACCGGACCTCATGTTGCCTGATTGCTGCCTGCCACCGACCATTGGACCGGACCTCACATTGCCTGATTGCCACCTGCCACCGACCACCAGACTGGATCCTGTCTCTGCAGCGGCCCCTCCTAAGCCCAGCCGGTCCCGGCACCCAAAGACTCAACCCGCGGGGAACGGGGTTGGTATTGGTGAAGCTCCAGTCAGCCCCTGCCTTCCGTCAGCCTTGCCTCCAGTGACTGGGAACCTGTAGCAGGTCTTCCTCCCAGCACAGGCCAAGGGTCCTCCCAGCACAGGCCAAGGGTCCACATTTCCACCGGTCACAACAGGAAAATGTGTATGCAAGGGAGGTGTAGAGGGGGAGGGAAGGAGATTAGATCGGGTTGATGCAGAGGTTGAAGTAAATGAGGATAGGGTAGGGAAAAGAAGGTGATTGTGCAGGAGGATGGGTGGACAAGGGGGGAAGGGGAAAGGAAGGGAAAGGAATATGAATTATCCCAGAAGGGGTGAGGAGGAGAGAGAAAGGAGGGGAAAGTAATTTCACTAAGAGAATGGGAAGGGAAAGTGATATGGATGTGCATTTTGTTTGAAACAAATGGGTATGATGCAATGGAAAGTCCATTTTTGTTTCATTTGTGGACCCCTGAAATGACTGGAGGGTACACATGAATTTAAACCAAAATTTTTGTTTCATTTGTTATGTTTTTCATTCAGTTCTATGGCCCATTCAAGTCTATGTCTGTGCTGAGCAAATAAACAATGGTGTAGGTTCTAACTGGTAACTATAGCAACCAACTCTTGCCTGTGTGATATCACAGCCTCCTGAGAACTGATGCAGGAATAGATGGCAAGGAGATCATATGGAGGACAAATTATGATAAAGCATCTTTTTAACTAGTTTATAGCTACTATCTGGGTCAAGTGACGCTGACATCTGAGAATGTGCAAGAAACTCTATTTGCTTTCTAGCATTTTGTAGAGAAGGATCTCTTTTCACAAGCTCTCTCGGAGGTTAAAAAAAAAGCTTTAAAAAGTAGGCTATGGCACTGGTAAAGGGCTTTTTCTGATCTCTGCTGCAGTCAGTGATCTCTTTTCTGTTGCAGTCAGTGAGAGACTGCTGACTGCCAAAGCCTACTTTTTCTAAAGGTTTTTCTTAAACTCTGAGAGAGCTTCTGAAAAGAGATCCTTCTCTGCAAACTACTAGAAATCAAATAGAGAATGACAGAAACTGACAGGCAGTGGCACAACTTTCTGTTGAGTGGGACTAGTGTAGGAGAAGAGTGGAGATTGAAGCAATGCCAGTTATTTTTCTGTCTCTATATGATGTAGCAGTGCAGTGAGCCTATCTGCAGCTAGATTTAAGAGAATAAGAACCTTGCTAACTTTCTTGGTTCTGTTTCTAACAGTATTTTTTTTATATGTGCAAAGAAGTTAGTCAGCAGGGTACACACATACACTGTATGTTGTGTGTTTGTGGAATAGACACTAAAGTGGTACTGTGAGTGGTGATGTAGTATCAGTAAATTATTTTGTGATATAAAAAGCTTAAGTAGGCACTTCAAATTTCATCATGCCACTATGAGGAAAGAGCAGAGGAGGAAATGGGAAGGATAGAGGATTAATTGCAGAGTCAACCCAACTAGTTCCAGTGACAAAAAAAGGCAATCATGCTCCTAAACTTGAAAGAGACTTTTTTAGGTACCGAATACCAGCAGTGGAAGCCAGTTCAAGCCAGAAGATATTGAAATTTGCAACGCATGTTCCACCACAATATGTTCCTCTCTTCTTGTTATGGAATGGGGCAAAAATGTGGAAGAGCTATCTGAGGCTGGCATTAGTAGGGCAGGAGTATGGACAGAGGCATCAGAAGTGCAGCACCCAAAATGAGCAGCACACTTCGCTATGGCTACTGCTTCTGAGGCAATGGATGTACTATTTTCAACAACTGATTCTGAGGAAGAATCTTTTCTGGGAATCCATGAACCAGAAATTGAAGTGCTAGGAGCCGAAGAAAATTTGGGAGGTTTCATTAGTAGAGTGTTAGCATCCAGAGAAATGATAGGAGATATAGATGATACTAATAGTGTTGAGACCAACACTCAGAAAGAACAGGCAGTTCAGGTAGAGAGTATGAGTAATGCCTCTGGAATCTTTCCTCATGGTCCTCAACCACAACTCCAGTGCCAGTAGAAGCTTCCAAGGATGCAGAGAAGAGATTATACAATGCATTCCTGGTCTGGAATGACTTTAAAGTAATTGAGGACCCACATTTTGTTCAGTGTATTCACTATAGGCCATGAGTCAAGGGAAGATACTGGGGCATCTGACAAATATTGGTATACAGCATCACCTGAAGAAGCAGGACCCACTAGCATTGACAACACATAAGAGTAGCAATACTAGCCTGGAGATCCCCTCTGCCAGTCAAAATAAAGCTAGAGGAAAGGGATTGAAAATAAGACTTTTCCCAAGCTGATCATACAGCCTCTTCGCTGATCCCATGCATCTGCAGTGGCAACCCCCTATAGAGGAAATGGGATGGTGTTCTATATCACTGTCCTGGGGCAAGAAGCAGACAGCATTTACAGTAGTAACAAGATGCATCATGGAAATAATTCCACTGGATGATCAGATCCTGCAGTGATTGGAGACCGTGTTCTTTCAGCTTCTCCTGCATCTGTTGGTCTTCAATTAGGAAATGCCCTCCAGAACTACATTTAGTATGCAAGTTATCACCACCCTGTACAACCAGTGCAATAGGCACATACAGGTGCAGCTGACTAAGGCAGAGGGAGTAACATGTATTTCACAAGTGATATCTGAACCAGTGTGAACATTACATATACTTATCTCTCCCTGATAGCACACTAGTGGGACTTGGCTGAGACAGGAGCTGGCAGCAGCTCTAGTGAGGACTGAGTATCAGGATGCAGGTGGACTGTGCTACACAGTCACACATAGGTGATGGATAGCCCTCATATCTTATGCAATATTCTATCAGCCATAAGAAAGATGCTAAAGCATTGGCAGCTAGCTCAGAGAAGCAGGAGTATTCATGCAGGTTTCTTTGTGACAGACAGTGGAAAAAATATGATAAGGGCTGTAGAAGAGGTAAACCCGGTCTGGCCGCAGCGGTAGCAGGTGTCCCTTATGCATGCTGACACTGGGGGCAGTGGGGAATTGCACTGCATGCGCTTCACCCCCTGCGGAATGAGGAGGAAGCCAGAAAGTCGCTGGTGCCAGGTAGGTGAACCCATCTTCCATGTGCCCACCATCCTGGCGAGGTAACCTTGTCAGCAATGCCAAAGGTGCTTGCACTGGGAGGTGTGCGCCCTTGGCACACACACAAAGAAGCAAAACAAAGGAGCTTGCCCCTTTGTGCGCACATGAAGTGCTAATAACATTAATTACTGGCCCTTGGCTGGCTTTACTACCACAATGGAATAAATAAGCAATATTGAACTCACACTAGGACAAGGTCTATATGGAGAGCTAAGAGGGAAAGCCTGAAAAAAGAAACACAGAAGGAACACAAAGATGATCCTCCCCACAATAAGTACCAACTCTTCCTCACTCTTTTCCTGCTTCATGATTACCATGCTCCTATTGAATGCCCAACCTCTATCTAAAAAAGTCCCACTAATTAACGATCGTCTAGAGGACTTCAACCCCTTGATCTGTTGCATAACCGAAACCTGGCTGAATGAGAAAGACAATGTTCTATTAAACTAAATATCCAATGTTAACTGCAACATATTTCACTTTCCAAGACCCAAATGAAAAAGCGGGGGGATTAATAATCAGTAAAAAAGAACTTAACCTAACACCTTACAAGATAGAGATTGACCCACCACATGAGGTTGTAATTCTAAAATCTCCACAATTAAACACAGGACTGGTTTACTGTCCTCCAGGAATAGTCCAAAAAGATTGCTCGCTACTGATCGAATTATTTGCTAAGGTGTTTCCATCACCAGAATCTACATTAATTGTAGGAGACTATAACATCCATGTAGACAAAACTCTGAGAACCTTGGACTGTGAAATCTTTTTAGATGCAATGGAAGCCCTGGGATGGTCACAATTTGTCTCAAAAGCCACCCATAAAGTGGGCCACATTCTAGAGCTAATATTTGCTAATACCAACAACTGCATACATTTTGCACACAATATTGCCCTGTTCTGATCATCAGTTAATAAAAACAGAAATAACATTTACCAACCAAAACCATATTAGAATAGAGAATAAGCATACTTTTACCTTCAGGAAAAAAAATAGAGATGGAAGTACTCACTGAAGCAATAGAAAACAAGCTCCATGAATTAAATCAAACCAACCCAACATCAGCATTTGATTAATGGGATAAGATAGACAATGAACACAGAAAAAAGAAATAGCTAAGTATGTTTTCCACTCAAGAAATCTTCTTCCAAAAAGTAAAACCTCAAAAAATCTTTTTGTTCTCTCAACGCCACTCACGATTATTTCTATAATACACAATACAATTATTTTTATTTTTATTGTTGAAGCCGCATCATCAAGCCTGACAACGTGCCTACCGAATATTCAAAAGGATTTTAAAACATCGTATTTAAATAGAGCTGATGAAAAAACATGTGTTAATACACATCTTATTGAAATAATAGAAATTCTTCTGATATCACCGTGACTGGTTAAATAAGAGTTGATGAAATACCATACTAACATTTGAAACACTACTGTAGCACCGTGACTGTTTAAAGATCTTGATCGCAAATGATTAAAAGACCGGATGGCCTCCTTTTGAATACCGGGTAGGCACGTTGTCATGCTTGATGATGCGGCTTCAACAATAAAAATAATTTTATTGTGTATTTTAGAAATAACCGTGAGTGGCGTTGAGAGAACAAAAAGATTTTTTGAGGTTTTCCTTTTTGGAATAAGATAGTCAATGACATAGCAGAAATGAAATGGAAACTATTAACAAAGATAGGATTAACACTAAAAATATGAAGCCCTGGTACAATGATGAATTAAGAAGCAATAAAAAGAACCTTAGAAAATTAGTGAAACAATGGTGGAAATGCCCATCTGCTGAATCCATAGGAAAATATATATCCTTCCTTACAAAATACTGTACACTAACCAATAAAGTAAAAATTAAATCCACAGGGTCATATTCAATTCTAAACTGTTCTTTGATGTCATTAAACAATTAATTAAAAACCAAACATCCTCCATCTCTAGAAATGACTACTACACAAAAGCCTCCTGGAACGAATGTGCAACCGCACTGTTAGACAAAATCAATAAGCTGAAAACACAATTCCCTAACTGTACCACAGTAAAAACACCTGAAGAATTAAGTGGCATAATTAAGTGGTCTGTGTTTGACAGAGTATCAAAGCTGGAAATTAGTCAAATCATTAGTAAAATTAAACCTGCCACTCACCCATGTGACCCAATTCCAGGCAGCTCCCTGAAACAAATACATGGGGTTATCACTCAGTCAATCACAACATTAATTAACCTGACTCTCTCAGAAGGAACTATCCCCAATGACCTAAAACAAGCAGTGATCAAACCAATTTTTAAAAAAAAAAGTCTGGTAGCATGGACGATTGGGACAACTACTGTCCAATATCCAACCTACCGTTTCTAGCAAAAGTTCTTGAGAAAGCAGTATTAACCCAACTCGATTATCACCTGGAAGATCAAAATATTCTGTTTCCAAATCTATATGGATTTAGAAAACATCACCTGAGACATTACTCCTCTATTAATGGACTTGGTTCTACACGGGCTAGATGCAGACAAATCTTACTGCCTTATACTAATCGACCTAATAGCAGTCTTTGACATAGTGGACCATAACTTGCTATGTCATCAGATAAGAAACATTGGGATCTATGACAAGGTTCCCAGTTGGTTTTTTAAATTTCTATCTAACACATTCTTTCCAATAACACCAGCTTATTAGGGGTCTCTACAACCTTACACACCTCAATGAACATTAAGATCCCAAAATAAAGGACTATTGATTATTCCAACAATAAGGAGCACACATCTAACGCAAATAAGAGATCATGTGTTTCTGTAGCAGGCCCAAAGCTATGGAATTCTCTGTCCCAGACTTTACGTATGCATAGAAAGAGATTTAAATGCGAACTAAAAGCTTGGCTATTCAAAAATGCATATAAATTAACTTAAAACACCAGAAAATAGAGAGTCACAAAGACAAGAATGACTAAAGATAATAATCAAAACATGAAAATGTATCCAATGAGAGAATAAAAGATGTGAAAAATTATCTTATTTGAATTCCCCGTTCTCCTCGCCTTATGTACTAGATCCGTTATTAATATGCAATTGAAAATTCATTAGATGGATATTAATGCCTGTATAGGAATACTACCTCTGTAACCAATCATTGTTTGTTTATTGAGTTATAACTATGAATGTCACATTGTAAACCATTGTGATCTAATCATGGAATGCCGGTATATAAAATGTATAAATAAAAAAATAAAGATGGGGGCTATTAGGAGATCCATTGCTTTGCACACTTGCTGCACCTTTCACTGAGGAATTCCCTGGGCCTGGGGCACAAGGACCATGATACTCCAGTCTTGAAGGACCCTGACCTTCTGTTGCTTGGGTCTTTCTTGCCACTCTTGGTATCACTTTGCCCCTCCTCGTGCTTTGGGCTTTTGATGCCATTCTTCCTAATTTCTCAGCTCTTGAGTTACACCTTAGGGATTTTTCAGATATTTTTGCTCTGCTGCTATTTTTGTTTTTAATCATCACCATTGCTCCAGGCTAGTTTTGATACCTAGGGTGCTTCATCCTCTGCTTCTGCTGTCTTCAAGGTTCTTTCCAAGTCCCCTTTTTCACAGTATGGGGTAGATTTTAATAAAGTATGCCCGCGCGAACAAGAGTACGCCGGATTTTAATAGAGATGCACGTAGCCGCGCGTATCCTTTAACATCCGGGGTCGGCGTGCGCAAGGCTGTGCAAAATCGGCAGCCTACACGCGCCGAGCCATGCAGCCTGCCTCCATTCCCTCCGAGGCCGCTCTGAAATTGGAGCGGCCTCGGAAGGAACTTTCCTTCCACCCCCTGCACCTTCCCCTCCCTTCCCCTACCTAACCCACCCCCCAGCCCTATCTAAACCCCCCCTACCTTTGAAGAGTTACGCCTAGACTGATTCTTGTATTGACCCCTGCTTTGGCTGACTTCTCCTGGACTGATACTCTGGCTCTGAGCCTTGCGCTCCACTCAGACACTCTCTTCTGGCCTACTGTGACCATTACACTGATGTCCATTGTCGGGCCGCACCGCTGTTCTGGCCTAGCCAGAAAGTCTGGCTCAGTACGAAGCTCATTCGACTATGACTGCCATCTCAACGGCTAGCCCCCAGATTCATTGGTCCATTCCCTATCCTTCGACGCATTGGAGCAGTCACTTACCAGCTACAACTTCCTGCCTCCATGGGAATCCACAACACATTCCACATGTCATTACTTAAGCCTTTAGTCCTGTCCTGGCCTTCCTGAAGGCCTCCTCCTCCTACTCAGCATACGGAAGAACCTGAGAACACCCTGCAGGTCAAGGAGGTCCTTGACGTCTGACGCCGTCATGGCCATTGGGAGTACCTCCTGTCATGGGAGGGTTTCGGCCCAGAAGAACACTCTTGGGAACCATCTCACAGCATCTTTGATAAAGACCTGCTTCAAGGATTTCATCGAGACTACCCAGAGAAACCTAGACCTGTAAGGGGGAGGCCTAGAAGGGGGATACTGTTGCGCGTCCTGGCCACATTGGCACCGCGGTCAGGCCTGCTCACCTCTCGCTTCCTTTGACCAGCTCCGGGCATCCCTCCCTTGCTGCTGCAGCCAGTTCATGGCGTCCTTGGTTTCGCCGCTCACCATCTTCCTCGCAGGCATCACGATTGAGCTCCCGTTGGGGCTCCACGCCATTGGCGTCCTCGACCACGCCCCTAGGCGTGCGCGCAACTGACATGCAGCCCTTTAAAGGGCCCAAGGTGGGAACACCCACGAGGAGCCTCTCGATGATGTCACGTAGACTTGCTACTTAAGGCGAGGCCCTGTCCCCAGGACCTCACCTTGGCAATCGGGTTGATACTGTTGATGTGCTAGTTTGCCTTTGTGTTCCAGTGTCTCCTGTTCCAGCGTCTCCGTGTTCCTATGTCTTCCATTCCCAGTGGCTCCGTGTGTTCCTGTATCCTTCTCAGGTAGTACCTGTTCGGACTGACCTTTGGTACTGACCTCTGCCTGCCTGACCATTATTCTTACCTGCCACCTGGAACTGACCACTGCCTGCCTGACCATTCTCTTGCCTGCTGCCTGGAACTGACCACTGCCTGCCTGACCATTCTCTTGTCTGCCACCTGGAACCGACCCTCGTTTGCCTTGACTACGCCCAGACTGATTCTGGTATTGACCCCTGTTTTTGCTGACTTCTCCTGATTGATACTCTGGCTCTGACCCTTGCGCTTCACTCGGATACTCTCTTCTGGCCTACTGTGACTATTAGATCAACCTGCTTGAAAACCAACCATGGCTTCCACTTGGCTAGACCCACAGGTGCTGCCTGTCTCGCCTGGAAAACCTTCCTGAACTGTTAGCTCCCTGAGGTCTTCGGAGCTTCCAGTTCGGGTCTAGCCCATCCACTCTGCATCAGCCGTGCACCTTTGCTCGTGGTGGGTACACCTCTCTGCTACCTCTCCGAGAGACCACCAGAGGCCCACCTAAGTCCAGGCAGTCCGGGTATCCAAGGGCTCAACCTGCGGAAACCTCGGACTGTTATTAGTGAAGATCCAGTTAACCTCTGTCTCCTTGTGTGCTCTGCCTCCTAGTGGCAGGCGCTCTCTGTGTCTGACCAGAGGGCCATGCCAATCCTGCACCAGGCCAAGGGTACACCTCCAGCGCAACACAGGCCACACTTGGTGCCACTTTACCTTTCTCGTACAGCTTTGGAAGGTTCATGCCATTGTTTTTTTGGTGCCCATTGTCCCATTTTTAAAGCCATAGGGGGATTCTGACTATTCTTACTGTAGCCTTGCTCTTCTAATGGTCCCTTGGAGAACTTCTGCCGCTGCTGGTACTGTTTTGCTTCTTTGTAAGTCCTTGGACTCTTCAAGCCATTTTTGGTACTGCATTGACATAATCTACATTTTAGCATGCCTTCACTCTTCTGATGATGTCTACCCATCAGTTTCATTAGAAATGATTAGAAAAGCCCAATTTGGGCTGCTGGACTTTCTCTTTCCTGCTCGCTTACCTTGCTTTTCGGACCCTCGAGGTGTTTTTCTTCATTGGAACTGTTGACATACTTAATTGAAGGTACGCTGAGCAGCTGAAGTTAAATGTGATATTTCTTCCGTGACTGACGTCATAAGGAGGCGCCCAGATTAACGCCCATAAAATCGGCGTTTGTCTGGAGAGACTTTGCTGCTGGACTTTCTCTTTCCTGCTCGCTTACCTTGCTTTTCGGACCCTCGAGGTGTTTTTCTTCATTGGAACTGTTGACATACTTAATTGAAGGTACGCTGAGCAGCTGAAGTTAAATGTGATATTTCTTCCGTGACTGACGTCATAAGGAGGCGCCCAGATTAACGCCCATAAAATCGGCGTCTAGACGGCGCTCCGCCGTCGGCGCGCCGCCAAAGCCGCGCGCCTAAGGGGCGCGGGCTTTGTCGGGCTTCGTCGGAGTTTGTGGAGTAGTGGGGAATTTTAATTCTTTGGATTAATATTTCAAGAGGAGTTGTGCCAGCAGCCACTACGGGCCCTAACTGGAGTTAGTGTGTCGCCAAGGAGCCTATTATCACTTGAGGTATTTTTTTTTTTCTTGATAAAGCTGGCTATCCTCCCTCTCGGGTATGCCCCATACCAAGAGGAAAGGGAGAGTGGCAACCTCAACACCGGTTGTGAGCAATAACCAGCCACGAATCCAGGATATCTTTGGTAAAGCTGTAAACTCAACACCAGGAGTAGAAGTCGCTGGAGTAGAAACCCGGGAGCAGGGCCTAAACTCCCAGACTTGTGAAATATCTTTAAGCCCTGGTGCTCCCCCAACCCCAGATCAACCAACGGGGAAAGGAGGAGGACATTTTTCATTTCTCGATACTGATTTGAAATTGGCCCTATTAACATCTCCTGAGGAAAGAGGAGTAGTGGGGCTAGAATACCCACTACAGAACCCAGAATCTCAGGTTACTCTGGTCCAGAAATTGGAATTTAGTATTATGTCTGACTCTAAAGAGAAAGAGGTGGGAGGAGTGCAAGGTAACGCAGTGTCTGGTTTACCTATTATAGTTCCTTCTAATTTTACTTTGGAAGGGATTGGTAAAATGGTTTATTTAATGCAAAAGTCCATAAACGATCTATCACAAATGGTGCAAGAAAGTTTGAATAATAGTAAAATTTTACAATCTAGAACAGAAAAATTAGAAGAAAAAGTTGTTAATATAGGTCAAAGAGTTGAAGAGGTAGAAAAAATTCAGTTGAATTTAATTAAATCTGAAAAGATGCAATTAAATAAAATTGAACAATTAGAAAATCAAATCAGAAGACCCAATTTACGTATTTTAAACTTTCCTAGGACTCATTTATTGTCACCTAGAGAGCTTTTCAAGAGTTATCTTGTAAAAGTATTGAAGATTTCTGAAGGATCACTACCTATGATAACTAGAATATACTATATCTCTCAAAAAGTTTCAAGCAGTGATGTATTAACACAAGGCCTAGGGGAACAGAAAGAGGATACTGATTTATCTGAACTCCTCGAAAAATCGTCTGAAATGGAAATCAAAGTACGTGCTACTTTGTTAGTACAATTTGCAGATTTAACTCAGAGAGATACTGTTCTTAAATTATATTTTAAGAACTTAGATTCTAAATTTCATGGTTTTCCCATCAGGATATTTCCTGATGTTTCTCTTAACACGCAAATAAGAAGGAAAGAATTTCTAACTATGAAAGAAAAAGTAATTCAGAGAGGAGCTAAATTCTTATTGCGTTTCCCATGCAAATGTGTTGTTATATACCAAGGCACGAGATATGTATTTAGCGACCCAGAACAATTGCGTGTATACCTTGACTCCTGATCTTCCATCTCTCTGGGGGAATGGAATGAAATGTTTAAATACAGCTGAGACACAATTCTTGTATTTTTATAATGGTATTAGTTTATTGCTCCCTTATTTCTTTACAGTTAGGTCCTGTAATTACTGTTATAGATTGTTTCTTTTAGGTTACATAGATGAATATGCAGTAATTTCCTTTATTTTCTTGTGTAAAGTTATTCAGTTATGAGCATATAAATTGTGTGTATCTTTAAAAAAAAAAATTTGTAAAGTTTAATAAAAATAAAATTAAAAAAAAAAAAAAAAAAAGAAAAGCCCAATTTGGGAGCCCAAAATATTTTTTTTAATTTATTTTTTATTTTAAACTTTTCTACCCCACTAAATCCAAGGTCCTAAGCAGCTTACAGAGGAACATCCATAATATAAGTTAAATGTAGTACAAAGACTAACAATTTCAAAAGTTAAAAACAGAATAGAAACAATAAAAACAAAGAATAGAGAATAAGAACACATTTAAAAGTAAGAAAAGTATATACTGCATGATATAGTATATATTAAGATAGGAAAAAGAAAGTATTTACATGAACCTGAAGGCCTCAGTAAAAAGAAATACTTTGAATTGTTTCCTAAATAATTTCACGCGCCTTTCTTTCCCTTACAGCCTCTGATAATTTATTCCTCAGTGTTGGAGCCATTGTAGCAAATATCCTTTCCCGAGACTCATTTAGCCTGATTAACTGGGGGTTAGGAATATCCAAGAGTAATTTGTCTGCTGATCGGAGTGCCCTTGAAAGGCGATATAAATTTAAGAGTGAGATGACGCATAAAGGAGCCTCATTACTGAGGGCTTTATACACCAGCATCAGGACCTTAAGCTACATTCTCCAACTGCCAGGGAGCCAACGTAAAGTATAGAGGACTGGTGAAATATGCTCATATCATGATGTCCTGGTCAGAATTTGAGCAGCGGAATTCTGGATCATTTGCAGAGCTTCAGTAGTATAGTGCTGGAGACCAAAATAAAGAGAGTTGCAATAGTCCAGACATTTAATAATAACTTGTTTTTAATGATCTGGACTATTGCAACTCTCTTTATAAGTGCCTGAAGGATGGTTCTAAATTAGCAAACCCAAATTATGGTTTAATTTTTCTCAATATGCAGAGTTTAAAGTAAGCTTCTTTTCACTACGTCTTTGATTTGTGGTATGAAGGAGAGTTCAGCAACTAATATTACCGTACATCCAAGTTCTTGTCTTTGCTGACAATAGGAATACAAACTGTTTTCAAACTGGAAAACAGAAGGAAAAGCTGGAGATGGGCAGTGGCTCAACTTGATAATCTCAATAATTTTAGCAATATTAAGGCTCAGTTTATTATGGAATAGCCATCTTTTGACTGCATTCAGATAAATAGATAAAAATGCCATTTATGACAGAGTGAACGAGAAAGAAAAACAGAATATCATCAGCTTAAATGGAGTAATGTAATTCTCAGCCAGAAAGAAATTTTGAAATAATTAATAATATGGATGCTGATAATGAATATCCTTGTGAAACTCCGGTATTAAGGGGGTACCAGGATGAGGCTTCTTGACCACAGAAATCCTACTGGGATCGATCTGAAGGATAGGAACGAAACCAGGAGAGAACTGGGCCAGCAATACCAGTTTCATATAAGCACTGGATATAAGCTGCTTTGCTTCCCCTATTGACTCTAATGATAAACACATGAGCTAATAAAACAAATAAACACATTTTTTTGTTTGAAACAAACCAAATGAATGTCTGCGACCTACAAAATGAGTGAATAAAGCAAAATCAATTTTTTGATTCTGCACATGCCTAGAAGACGATGGCGTGTATTTACTGAATCCCCTATTTTGAATTTTACTATTGCCCTCGGCAATTTCCATTGTTGCTGCTGCTACTATGAGGGCCTATGAGGGCTGGTCCACCTCTGCTCCTGCTTTCTTTCTTTGCTCAACAGGAATAAATCAAATAATGGTTGAATAAAAAGAATACCAATCGGTCTCCACTTCTTTGAATCCTTCTATAGACAGTCTATCTATGTCCACGAGCAAGCAAATGGCATCTCAGCATTAAAACATGATTAGTAGAAAGCATAATCGTGAGCAAGTTCTTCAAAGTCCCAAGAAGTTCTAACCAGAACTAAAATGCTTATTTTCCAGGATGTGCGAATGTCCATGGTCCATGCATATGTATGGATTGGAAGAAAAATACCTGTCAGTCCTGATAGTTCCTAAAATTTGTTGTGGACAGGACATCAAACAAAGAAGTTATTAGGGACACACACAAACCCAAATATAGTGATCTTTTAAGCTTTCTTTTCATTTAAAAAATAATTAAAAATGATAACATCAGAGCTAGTCGCCAACTTGAATAAAGAGGTATGCAGGCAAGCAGTTGTAAGACAACTTTAATATGAATTAATAACGGCTGCAAATAAAAACAAACCCATAAAATCAGAGTTTCACCTAGTCTGCAGCAGAGGCAGCAAAATGAAGCACAATTAGTGTCTTCATGGCAAAAGTTGACATGATTCATGCATGTAAGATGGAACAGCAGCTGTGACTTTACATGAGCATGAAGTTGTGAAGCTAATTACCCAGGTCAGACTTCAAAAACCCTGGACCCCCTCTAATGTATTTGACAAATAATGAGGCAGATATAGGAGCTCAATGACATTTATTATGCAAGCTGCAAACTTCTTTACCATATTGAGTATCACTAATTAGTTACCATATAAACTAATTAAAGACACAGGATTGTTCTCACTGAAAATCTTGGATTGCTAAGGACTCCAGTGGCCAGCTAGACTCCTCAGTAAAGCGGATCCTAGTGCTGTCCCTCTCTCTTTGATGTCTTCTGTTTTTAGCTCTTCTCATTGTCTCTTGTGAACTGAGCTGCAGAGTCCTGGTATCCACAATTTAAATTTCAAGTTAAAATTGTTCCACCTAATCTGGTGGGTGGTGTCAGGCACTGAGACTGGCTAGTGCTTTACTATTGAGCCCTAATAGGCAGGTTAAACCATGGGGCACTGCATGTTCATTTAGCCAAATTCAGAAAGTCATCATTCTCATTAGCCAAGTTCAGCAAGTGGTCATCCATCGCATGCCCCTTTATTCTACAAATGTCCAGATGTCTTTGGTGGTCATTATGGGGTTCTCTTCCCACCTCTTTCATCCTGCAATCTAAGGGGGTTATTTTCTATAGCTTTATCGCGTATGTTAGGGCCTTTTTGCATGCGATATAATGCAAATTAGGGGGAGGGGAGGATTCGGGGAGTGGGCGGAGTTGGCGGTGATTTCGCTGCTGGTGATAATGTTAGTAACGTTATCGTCGGCAGTAGAGCACCGAATAGCACCACCTTTCATGGTGGTGCTATTAGGTGCGAAAGCTGGCAGCCGGAACACAGCCATGGTGCGAAGGCTGCGGGCTTTCGCAGGCCCGCCCCCCCTGCCCCCCGTTTTCACAGGATTCATCATTCTGCGAAGACTTATAACTACACTGTCTCACTCCTTCTCAATTAAAAGTTTCTTCAAAGCTTGCAAATATAAAGTAAAACAAAGACTACAAGGATAAAATATCTGTCAAAGGGAAGAGAAGATGGCTCAAACTTCTGTTGCAAATAAGAAAATATATGAATTTATACTCTATGAAAATAAAGAAAGGAAAAAATAAAATATATTCTGCATTGACCATGACCCATCATAAAGTCACAAATACATAGCATTAAAAATGCTTGAGAGAATATTTTAAAAAATACTTACATAGAAACATAGAAGTGATGGCAGAAGAGACCAAACGTTTCATCCAGTCTGCCCAGCAAGCTTTCACACCTATTTGTTTTCATACTTATCTGTTACTCTGACCGCTGAGGTCAGGGCCCTTATTGGTATCTTTTTGGTTCCAATTCCCTTCCACCCCCACCATCGATGCAGACAGCAGTGCTGGAGCTGCATCTAAGTGAAATAGCTACCGTATTTTTCGCTCCATAAGACGCACTTTTTTTCCCCAAAAAATGGGGGGGAAATGTGGGTGCGTCTTATGGAGCGAAGGTAGTGTCTCTCCCTCTCGCGCGCCGTTCCCCGCCCCCTCCCAATCAGCATGGTGATGCGGGTGTGTCACATTCTGCCGGCGGAACTTGAGCTCCCTGCCGGTCTGCTGTTCCCGGGGTGCATCTCGCTGCGAAGGCCGGCGCCGCGCAGGTCAGGCATCAGCTGTTTGAACTGCGTGGGCTATGGAGGCCCCTCCAGTTCGGATGGCTGGCATTTGACCTGTGCCGCGCCAGCCTTCGCAGTGGGATGCACCCTGGGAACAGCAGACCGGCAGGGAGCTGTTTGAACTGGAAGGGCCTCCGTAGCCCACGCGGTTCAAACAGATGATGACTGACCTGCGCCATGCCGATCTTGCAGTGAGCTGCACCCCGGGACCGGCGGGGAGCTCGGACTCTGCCGGAGGACCTCTCTTGCAGTCCAGAGTAAGAACTTCACTCCTTGTGGTTTGGATGTATTGGAGGGTCATGGGGGGTGTTATACTGCCTGGGATGGAGGACACATGACACAGACCAGCAAATAGAATTACTGCCTGTGCTGATTAAGTGGCTACCTGTTGAAATATTAGGAGCAATTGCTCTCCTAATCAATGTAATATAGCCCTGACTATTTATTATTGAACTTTGGAGCAGTCATGAAAGTTTAAAATAACTGGTGTGAGAGAGCTGTGTGAATGAGGGAGAGAGTCTGAGTGTGTGATTGTCTGTGGGTATGTGTATATGTGAGGGAGAGCCAATGAGTTGAGTGGGGGAGAGTGCTAGTGAGTGTGAAAGAGCCTTGTATGATTGTGAGGGAGAGAAAAGCAGCAAGTACCTGTGTGGATGTTCTCTGCCTTACTATAAAAAAACAAAACCAAAAAAAATCCCATGGACTGCCACCAGCGGGGAGCTCCGTACAGAGCCCATCAAGGGGACAGAATTATTTTTCTTAATTTTCCTCCTCCAAATCCTAGGTGCGTCCTATGGTCAGGTGCGTCTTATAGTGCGAAAAATACGGTAATTGGTTTGGGGTAGTAACCGCCGTAATAAGCAAGCTACTCCCACGCTTGTTTACCCTGCCTGTGCAATTCAGTCCTTGTTGGTTGTCTGAATATACTTGCAGAATGGCAGAAGAGAACCCATCACATGTATCTCCTAAATCCACATGGGCACCCTCAGGTGTAGATTTTTCTCCTACTGATAGTGGACCAGAATAGTGCCATGTAGAGTTTGCATACTGCCTTTAGACAAGAAGCAAGGTGCTGGTTTCTCCTTGAAACATCTGTAAAACAAGAAAGAAGAAACCATCTGTGCATATTAATAACATCTAATACTTTATTACATTTTTTGACCTTTTAACCATATTTCCTAGACATATCTTACTTTTACAAGGGAGTAAGGACAATCTGTTAGCTTACCGAAAACAAAATTAGCCAAAATAAAACTAACAAAGCAGTTGGACAGAAATGGAATCTTTATCAAGCTAAGAAATATTCAAAGGTGCAAACCTTTGGAACAATTAAGGTCTGAAAAAGGGATCATAGTAATACCAAAAGCTTGTCTCTTTATGCATTCATTAGCCTTAGTTAAAATCTCTATCAAAATAGATTACAAAATCATACAAACAATGTACAAACCTGCTGTATTTTCATAGGTTAGAGTCCCGTTTTCATAGGTTAGTGGCCCATTTTGTGTGAGAAATATGTTGCCCTAGGGATTTTGCTATGGCTGTGAGTTTATGCATTACAGAGACATGGCAATCCACGATGCTGCCCCAGGACTCTTGGGGCTACCGCAGCATTAAAGGGGTTGGGTGGTGTGTTTGAATCCCATCCTATGTGTTTCCAAAAGTCATTAGCAATCCATGTGGACCCTCCATCCTTGACCCCAACCCCCAATTTGTGGACCATAAATATAAAAAACGTGTCCTTTATTAAACCTTGCCCCTTCAAGCCCCTCCCTCTTGTCCCCCAAAATAAGTAAAAGCTACAATTTGCAGCTCTCCCCAAACTCTCCTCTCCCCCTTCCTCAAAACATATCCTTTAGATGAGTTAGTCTTCTGGGAAAGAAGAAATCCCTACTTGCTCCTAGCCTACTTAAGAACATAAGAACATAAGAAAATGCCATACTGGGTCAGACGAAGGGTCCATCAAGCCCAGCATCCTGTTTCCAACCACTGTTTTACTTTATATTTGCAAGCTTTGAAGAAACTTTTAATTGAGAAGGAGTGAGACAGTGTAGTTATAAGTCTTAGGTCATAAGAACCTGGCAATCCAGGCCATAAGAACCTGGCAAGTACCCAAAAACTAAGTCTATTCCATGTTACCATTGCTAATGGCAGTGGCTATTCTCTAAGTGAACTTAATAGCAGGTAATGGACTTCTCCTCCAAGAACTTATCCAATCCTTTTTTAAACACAGCTATACTAACTGCACTAACCACATCCTCTGGCAACAAATTCCAGAGTTTAATTGTGCATTGAGTAAAAAAGAACTTTCTCCAATTAGAGAAAATTGCCCATTTAATCCTACTCTCTGTTTCCTGTCTTTTAGCCAGTTTGCAATCCACGAAAGGACATCGCCACCTATCCCATGACTTTTTACTTTTCCTAGAAGCCTCTCATGAGGAACTTTGTCAAACGCCTTCTGAAAATCCAAGTATACTATATCTACCGGTTCACCTTTAGCCACATGTTTATTAACTCCTTCAAAAAAGTGAAGCAGATTTGTGAGGCAAGACTTGCCCTGGGTAAAGCCATGCTGACTTTGTTCCATTAAACCATGTCTTTCTATATGTTCTGTGATTTTGATGTTTAGAACCCTTTCCACTATTTTTCCTGGCACTGAAGTCAGGCTAACCGGTCTGTAGTTTCCCGGATCGCCCCTGGAGCCCTTTTTAAATATTGGAGTTACATTTGCTATCCTCCAGTCTTCAGGTACAATGGATTATTTTAATGATAAGTTACAAATTTTTACTAATAGGTCTGAAATTTCATTTTTTAGTTCCTTCAGAACTCTGGGGTTTATACCATCCGGTATATACCACCTTCTGCATGTATACATTTGGGTCAGCCAATGCCATTTTCCAAGTTTTTTGTCGCAAAAAAGATGCTTTGTATGAAAATAATGCAAAGCACTTTAATTTAGCATTTTTATGCATTTTGTGCTATTTTTTTGCTCAAAGTCCTCTTTTGTGGAAAACTATCTTTGTAACTTAGTACATTTATCTCACTGGAAGCTTGAATTGATAGTAGAATTTTTCATTTACAAAATGAGTATGAGTAATTTAACAGAATGTGAAAAATGTCTTGCATATTCATGGAAAGACCTGTGGAATTCTTGGGTTTTGGTGAAAGTGATAATTGTATCCTCAAACCATTAGAAAAAAATACCTAACAGTAGGATTGTACTGCTTACAAGATTAAAAATGGAAAAAAAATAAAGATTTCTTACTAGTCTGGAAGTAAGGAGTTTTATTTCATAAGCTGATGCTGGACAAGTAAGATGTACAATTTAATGCATTGATCTTTTCAACTGGCGATGAAATGAGACTATTGTAATGCATTCAGCAAATGAATTATGAACTTACTTAGCTTGAGGGAGCAGATGTTATCCCACAGCAATCTTTTGTAGATTTTAAATATAATTTATAATTCTGTACATGTAACAACAGAACTCAAAGACAGAGTGAATTCCACCCTGATGATACTTCCATTTTAGTTGATGTCACTTAAAATAAAAAAAGAACCTTATCCTGACATTTGCCAAAGCAATACTTTTTATATTTTGTTTGATAAGAAATGAATGAAACTGAAATAACAAAATAACATTTGTTCTACATTGCAAAGGTAAATTCAGTACTCAGATCTCATAGTTCCATCATGGAGATTGATTCATAGGGATGTGCATTTGTTTAAATGAAAAGGCATAAAGAAACAAAAGGGACCCCATTTGTTTCTTTTGGAGTCCACAAAATGAATGTAGGGATCCCACAAATTAAACAAATCATATTTGTCCTATTCATTTCATCTGTGATTCATTTTTGTGGGTCATTGAGGTCTATGGGCCATAGAAATCAATGGGAGAGCAGATGCAATTAGGAACTGTTACTTAGTATGGGATAGGAGGCGATGTCCCTTTGTGGATTACAAACTGGTTAAAAGACAGGAAACAGAGAGTAGGATTAAATGGTCAATTTTCTCAGTGGAAAAGGGTAAACTGTGGAGTGCCTCAGGGATCTATACTTGGACTGGTGCTTTTCAATATATTTATAAATGATCTGGAAAGGAATACGAGGATTGAGGTTATCAAATTTGCAGATGATACAAAATTATTCAGAGTAGTTAAATCACAAGCAGATTGTGATAAATTGCATAAGGACCTTGCAAGACTGGAAGATTGGGTATCTAAATGGCAGATGAAATTTAATGTGGACAAGTGCAAAGTGTTGCATATAGGGAAAAATAACCCATGCTGTAGTTACATGATGTTAGGTTCCATATTAGGCGCTGCCAGCCAGAAAAGAGATCTAGGTGACATAGTGGATAATACATCGAAATCTTCGGCTCAGTGTGCTGCGGCAGTCAAAAAAGCAAACAGAATATTAGGAGTTATTAGGTAGGGAATAGTGAATAAAATGGAAAATGTCATAATTCCTCTGTATTGCTCCATGGTGAGACCGTACCTTGAGTACTGTGTACAATTCTGGTCACCGCATCTCAAAAAAGATATAGTTGCACTGGTAAAGGGAAGGGTGACCAAAATGATAAAGGGGATGGAACAGCTCCCCTAGTAGGAAAGGCTGAAGAGGTTAGTAGGGATGTGCAGAGCAAAATTTTATGTTCATATTTTTTATGTCCGAAAGGGGGTCCCACTTGCGGCCAATATGGACATAAAAAAAATCCAATGAGTTGGGTATATGTACATATGTGCAAAAAAAAAAATTAAACCCCCTCACCCTCCTTAATCCCCCCCCCCCCCCAGACTTACCACAACTCCCTGGTGATCGAGCGAGGAGTGAGGACATCATTTCTGCAATCCTTGGCGAGAAGCATGTGACGTCGGTGGCACGTCGAGTGACGCCGCGTCACGTGATTCCCGGCTCGTTCGCGCCGGACGGCTCGTTCGGCCCAAAAAGAACTTTTGGCCAGCTTGGGGGGGCCTCCTGACCCCCCCAAGCTGGCCAAAAGTTCTTTTTGGGCCGAACGAGCCGTCCGGCGCGAACGAGCCGGGAATCACGTGACGCCGGCGTCACTCGACGTGCCGCCGACGTCACATGCTTCTCGCCAAGGATTGCAGAAATGGCGTCCTCACTCCGCTCCATCACCATGGAGTTGTGGTAAGTCGGGGGGGGGGGGGTTAAGGAGGGTGAGGGGGTTTATATTTTTATTTTGGCTCAACAATCGCGATTTCCCACATATCGAACATATCTATGTTCGATATGTGGGAAATCCGATCGTTTATGTCGAATCAATTTTTTAAGTAAAAAAAAAAAATGAGTTGCGTTTCACTAATGCGGTCAATCCGAATGCACACCCCTAGAGGTTAGGTCTGTTCAGCTTGGAGAAGAGATGGCTGAGGTGGGATATGATAGAGGTCTTTAAAATAATGAGAGGTCTAGAACGGGTGTATGTAAATAGGTTATTTACTCTTTTGGATAATAGAAGGACTAGGGGGCATTCCATGAAGTTAGCAAGTAGCACATTCAAAACTAATCAGAGAAAATTCTTTTTCACTCAATGTACAATTAAGCTCTGGAATTTGTTGCCAGAGGATGTGGTTAGTGTAGTTAGTGTAGCTGGATTTAAAAAAGATTTGGATAAGTTTTGGGAAGAGAAGTCCATTAACTGTTATTAATCAAGTTGACTTAGAGAATAGCCACTGCTATTACGGGCATCATTAGCATGGGATCTACTTAGTGTTTGGGTACTTGCTAGGTACTTGTAGCCTAGAATGGCTACTGTTGGTGTTGCGCCCGTCGGTCGCAGGCGGCTGCAACCTTTGCTGCTCACCTCCTTTCTATATGCAGCTCCGAATCTGGGGAGCTTGGGACGGCGTGGGCGCTCCCAGCAGCCATCTTATATCCACTCCTCAGGGGCCTTGCCGCACTCAGGGCTATCTGTTCCTCAGAGAGCCATTTCTCTATCTCTCTCATTCCAGTGAGTCCTGCATCATTCCTGAACGACCCTCGCTATTCCTCAACTGGACCTCCTCAGTGCCTGATCTTCTATCTACAGTACCGGTGTGAATACAGAACCTGCTCTACTACCTTTGTGGCACAGATTCTCGGGTTACCACACTTGCGGGCCCCCTCCGGATACCCTCTGTCTTGTGCATGCCATCAGCTTCCGGCCTACCCCGTGCTGCGGACCACTACTGGAATTGCCAGCACAAGTTACACCTAGAGAAGGTATTCACCGGACCACTCTGCACTGCGGACTTCTATCTGGACTGACTCCATTGATCCGCTCCTCGGATCACCATCAGCTGTATAATAAAGTTATTCCTCTGTTGTCCTTTACTGCTGAGACATTGCCTGTTGTGGTAAGGGCCCACAGGGCTCCTCCCTGTGGGCAGAGTCTCCACTCTCCACAACCCAAGGGTCCACTTCTCGTTCAAAGACACACCGAACATAATAGTTGGAAACAGGATGCTGGGCTTCATGGACCCTTGGTCTGACCCAGTATGGCAATTTCTTATGTTCTTATGTATAGCAGCCAGCCAGCCTTTCCCAGTGACTCATGTGTGACCTCACCACCTTGTCAGATGTTGGGTAAGATGTTGTCAAAGAGACAACAGAGACAGAATATTGCAGTAAAGCATTTTTCTAATCAAATGTATCACTGATCATGTCTAAGACACACTGTGTGCTGCATCGGAGGTGGACCCATGGGCCAAGGTGGGGTTGATGCAACCTATAGATAAGGACCTATGGGTCCCCACCATCAGCAGGCAGAGTGGGCTGATAGACAGAGGCCGCTGGAGCTTCACCTCTACCAGCCCTCTTTTCCGTGGGTTGAGCCTTTGGGTGCCGGGGCCGGCAGCACTTAGGTGGGCCTCTGTATGTAGTTGCAGAAGGAGTAGGTTCAGCCCAGATCAGCAGGTAAGCGATGGTACAGTCTTACTTCGGACTGGGTAATGTCCTGGAAACTTGGGTGCCAATGGAACGAAGGCAGAGCAAAAGTAGGCCGAAGCCTGAAGAAACCACATCCAGGGAGTAAGTTGGAGAGGCATCCAAGGGCAGGCTTGAGTCAGGGCTGGTGGCAATCTAAAGGCAGTGGCAAGCAAGGCTGAGGTCTTATCACGGAGATAGTCAAGAGCATAGTCAAACAAAGCGAAGGTCTGGGTCTGGAGATAGGCAATGCATAGTCAGACGAAGCAGAGGTCGGGGTCTGGAGATAGGCAATGAGTAGTCGGACGAAGTAAAGTCTGGGTCTGGAGATGGGCAATAGCATAGTCAGGCAAAGTAGAGGTCTGGGTCTGGAGATAGGCAGTAGTGTAGTCAGGTGAAGCAGAGGTCTGGGTCTGGAGATAGGCAGTAGTGTAGTCAGGGGAACCAAAGGTCTGGGTCTGGAGATAGGTAGTAGCGTAGTCAGGCGAAGCAAAATCAAAGTCCGTGTAATCATTCTGAAGCATAAGCAGGGTAGGAGTGAAGAGACAGGAACCAGGAACAACAAGGAACAGGAATGCAGGGATGAGACGAATCTCTAGGAGGCAACAAGTACTCGACCAGCGAGGAGACCTGTTGCAAAGGCAACGCTAGGGAGCGGAGCCTGAGCTTAAATACTGTAGTCAGGTTGATGTCATCATCCGGGGCTGCGGCTAGGTTCCCGCTGTGGTCCCTACTTAAGAATCAATGGTGTGCATGCGCGCGCCTAGGGTGGGGCGTAGCGCGAGTAGCAGCGTCTCTCCGCGGGCCATGCGGAGAGGTCCGACGAGAAGTGGAAGCAGGACCAGGAACGCTGGGGTATGTGGCCGAGCTGGAGGTACCGGCGGAGGCCCGAAGATGGAGCTGAAGGCCCACTGCCGCCAGCAAGGAGTAACCAGAGGCTGGAGTCACTGTAGAAAGGTGAGAGGGCCGGGCCGCAGGTCTACCGCAAACGGTATGCATAACACTGTGCAAAGTGTGCATTCTTTCTGTGGACAATGTCTTGGGAGGTGTTTGTTTTTGAGCTCTCACAGAGTTCTTTGATTTGAACTTTTCCCAAATAACTTTTTGGCTGCTGCCAATTTTAGTCTGTGTTCCACTGTGGTCTCACTTACTGTGCCAGTCAGCAGAGTAAGACAGACAGTAGCTCTGTGTTGCAGTCTTGTTCTCCCTTTGGGGAGGGTTTGGGTGTGGGTGGAAGAGAGTGGGGAGAGTTTCTGTACTGCAACTGATTTTATCTCTGTCTGCCTGGGAAGAGGGCACTAGATGAGCAGTGCCAGGTTGTTTTGTGGAGCCTGTCAACTCAGCGGTCAGAGTCAGAACAAGTGCACAAAGTACAACACTCAGTGCAGCATTGTCTCTGTGCCTGTGAAAGCTCTCACCCACACCAACACATTTGCATAGCAACGAGTGTACAGTCAGTAACAATACCACTAGGAAATTAAAAAAAAAATAAATTTTAATATCCAATCCCCCAGTGACAAAATCCATCATGCCAGGGATAAGAAAAGGCAGAGAAGGTAAAGGAAATGTTGGCAAGGTTGACAGGAAAAACAAAAGAAGTAGTCTACCTAAGTTGAAGTGGAACTTTTTCAAGCCTAAAATGACAGAGGCAGCTCTAACCAGAAGAAGCTGAAATTTCGAAAGAATGTGTCACTGTAGACTATAGGTGAGCAGGTTTCACTCCCTTCTGATTTGGAGGCAGAAAGTAGCAAGGTGGAAGGGGTAGGAGACCAGCAATGCCCAAAACCAACAGCACTGTCTTCATTCCTCACTCCAGATGATGCTGTAAAGGAAATATTTTCAGCCTCTGATTCAGTGGGTTGTCTGAATCAGAAGATTTTGAAGGGATTCTAGAAGAAGAACATTTGGGAGGAATATACCGTAGTGTCTTAGCATCCATTTCATTGATGGGGGAGCTAGAGCAAAATGAGGTTGGTAATAAAGAGCAGACAGTGCAGGTGGAGAGCAGGACTGATGCCCCTGATATTGTTACTCAGCCGGCCCAGAAAACAACAAGGTAGGCAATCTAAAAACACCGTGAGAAACAACAAAAGAATAGATGCCCAAGGGTCTTTTCCGAATCTTTAATTGGTGGAGACATATGCTATTTGTTAAAAATGCCCGACTCGGGCCAAATTTCGCCACATTCCAGTGGCTGCCTCAGGGGCTTAAATGAGAACGCACTGAATAGATCTCAATTAAATTCAAACAGCCATCCGCAGTACAGACATATCTTAATTGAATCATGTTGCACTTAAGCCTTTCCCGGTTCCATTGAATTGAGTAGAGACTACACACGCTGACCCGCAGAAATACGTATGCGGCGCCATTAGTGAATGGAACCGGGAGAGGCTTAAGTGCAACTCGGTTAGTTAGCAAACGAAGGGCAGGCTAAATACCAGGATGTGATGATGTCAACCGGAGGGGACGCCCCCGAGGTTCCCGCCATGACGTGGATAAAGACGTGGGTGGCATGCGCACGTGCACCCTAGGAGGCCCTCAGGAAAATCATGGCGAACACCGTCGCCATTGCCGTTCCAGGGACGCCGGAGAGAGCGGCATGAAGACGCGGCAGCAGCCATCTTCCCAAGGCTTGAGGAGAGTGAAGAAAGAAAGGTGAGGCACAGAGGTCAAAGCCATCTGAGACCGATGGACACAACAGGGACCTTCACCTATAAGAGCCCTCGTTTCCCTCGGGTTGAGCCTTTGGGTGCCGGGGCTGGCAGGACTTAGGTGGAGTCTCTGTTGATGGTGGAAAAGAAGGTTCATAGTAGTTAGGATCATAGGCAGATGACAGTCAGGCATATCTGCGGTCCAGGCAATGGTCAGAGACAAGTAGTAGTCAATATTATCCGGAGTCCAGGCCGAAGTCAAATCAGGTATCCAAGAGGGACAGATAGATTGGGCAGCAAAGCAAGGATAAGAACAAGTGGACAACTTGGAGAGACTGGAACAAAGACAGAAGACAACCGGAAGACAGAAGGATGACTAAGGCAGATAAACAAGGATTGAAGTCGAGGTTGGAATGAACACTGAAGACAAGGCTGGAGCATAGAAGGGAATGCTGGGAAGCAGCATGCTCTTCTAAGAAGTAACTGACCCTGTTGCTGACACAGAGAGGGAAGGACAGAAGTGCTGCAGGGCTTTTCCCACCATGGGCCCTTTAAAAGGAGTGATGTTGGCGCATGTGCGTCCGGATGGGCCCGGTGGCGTCCTGCCATGCAGGAGTGAGGTGCCTCATGGCAGAGGGACGCAGCAATGTCTAGCTATGATAGGAGCCCATTGGAGTGGTCTGGCTGGGGTTGTGAATGCGGCAGAAGCAATCTGTGAATCGCCATATGTAACATGTAGCTGAATAAATCTTAAAAGTGTTTCTTAAAAGCTTGCTGATGCTTGGGAGCAGGTAAACTTCCTCCTACTCCCTATGATCCCTGCACTGCCTTTGGTTATTGATCTTTTAATAGCTATTAGCAAAATCTGATCTAGGTGTTGCTGCTATCCCTTATTGATGTACATGATTTCAACACTTGCTTTAACACATGACATTATAAATAATATATGCCAATAAGGAATAGTAACAATATCTAGCTCAGACTTTGCTTATTTATTTAAAAACATTTATTACCCACCCTTCCTACGTTCAGAGCGGGGAATAATATGAACATACACAATCGAAAGAATAAGAGAAACTTGACAATACATAGATCATCCAAGAGGGAAGGGAAAACATAATTCTTCATAACAGATCAACAACCAAAGACATTGCTGGGATGGTAGGGAGTAGGAGGACGTCTGCCTGCTCACAAGCAGCAGTAGGTCTCATCACTTTCTGCTTTTATGCAGTGGGGACTCTCTATCCTCTACACTTCCGGGACTCCTCCAGGATGACACTGTGTCCTAGCAGACTGCAAGTAGATAACATATGTCAAACTGTCATACATAAAAAATCTAATCTAATTCCAACCTTTTAGATGGATTGAAGGCAAATGTAATGACCCTAGTGTTATCTTTTGTGGGGGTCATTTATATTATTTCACCTAAGATCAGACAAGGATTGCATTTATAATATCTACTGTCTGTGTCTGGCACCTGCAGCTGGAAAAATATGCTCATTATAGATGAAGAAGATTAAGTGGTTTATATAATTTTCAAGTAGACTTCTGGCTAAAGAGTTATGTGATGACAGAATTAGGTTCTACACCTAGATATATCTTCACAATGGAAGATGCCAATGGTTGGTTATAGCTGCGCTATGACATGAGTATAGCTATACAACCTATTGGTCACCAATAGAGTGAAGACATTGCTACATCACCACTAGACAAGCTTTTCTATATCTAGTCCACTTGATTGTTTATGGAGGTGAACACTAGCTAGATAGTTAGCAAAGAATATGCTCTTTGGAGAAGGTAACAAGCCTCTTGTGAAGCTCCACAGTAAGGAGTTTCATGTTTGGCTCTTGCTGCCCTTCCTGGGGAGCATACAATTGGCTTTCCTTTTTAAGGTCTAGGCCACATGGTCCTTCATGTGAGAAATTTGCCTAGTTGGAATGGCCAATGGCACTCTTGTATGCAAGGTCATGTGGAACCCAAACATCTAACCTAGTGAAACCTTATGACAAAAAGCACACAATAAAAAGACACAACCCAGAGAGTAAAATTTCAAAATATGTGGCCTCTTTATTAAACAACATTTATAGTCACAAACATTCAAAGTAATTCAACATCTTTGGTATTCTTCTGCAAGGTCAAGATCTCAAATAGACAAGACATTGTAACTAAAATAACTAAAATAACCAGCACATGTTGTGGATACATGTACATACATTGTTACAAATGTTAACACTACGTATACAGAAAAATGATCTGATCCTTTGGCAAAATGATGATTACAACAAAGAACCTAGGAAGTAAAGTGGCAATTCAATTTCTACAGTACAATTCTAATGTTAAAACTTATGCCAGCACAACAATGAGATAGCAAGAAAAAGACCCAAAGGTCCATGTTGAAAGAATGCACTCAAAAGAGACAACAAAGGGCCATGGCAGCAGAGTTCAAGAGAAGGTCCCCAACAGTCCAGGTTGAAAAAGTGCTCTCAAAAGAGACAACAAATGGCCATGGCAGCAGAGTTGACATAGTAGGCAGCAGGACTAAGACTGGAGTGCACAGCATGGAGGCAGCAACCCCAGGAGATGAGACAGCAGTATGAAATGAGATGAGACCCCAGCAACAGGAGGAGGTGAGACAAGATGAGATGAGACAGCAGCAGGACTGTGACTGGAGACCACAGCAAGGAGGCAGAACTATGGGGAAAGTATAGAGGAGGGCATAAGAAGTAAATAGCAGGACAGCACTTTCAGACTGCAGACCATCCACATCAGTAAGCTGGCACAGGATCTTTGTCAGCAGGATGAGCCCAGCAGTCTTCTTCCATCTAGCTGGCACAGGAACCCTGTACAGAGGACCAGTCTGGCTTGTTTGGACAAGTCAACTTTGAGTGAACTTTTGGAGCATTTACAATTGTGTGCCTTATGCGCCTTTTCCTCCCTGGGGCTTTTTGGTGATTGAGGGTGGCATTTCTTTCAGATGCCTACCCCTGGACCATCCTGAGAGCCAGTGTCTGCTCCATGGATTGGCCTCCTGTGAGGATGGGGTTGTCATGGATGCAGACTGAGGCAGGTGCTGAATGAGCTGCAGTACTGCTGTTGTCAAATTATTGGTTGAAATGGAGACGGTGATTAAGTCCTGTGTTAGGGCTGCTGTTTCTGCTGCATGGCATTGGTGTGGTTGATCTGAGCCCTCCTCAAGTGGACCAGCTTTGACAGTATATGGTGTAGCTGTAGCCCATGCCTCCTTTCTATGCAGTCAGGTGTGGCCTGCACATTTGGATCTACTGCTGGTGCTGCTGGTGTTGCTGGTTGTGGGGTTGCAGGTTGCTGCGGCAATGCTGGCATTGCTGGGCTGATGGGCTGAGCTGGCTTGTATCTTGGTCAAAATTCTGCAGAACATATGGGGTGCTAGAGGCAGCTGGTGACTGGACCTGTTCTTCCCATGGAGAGCAGATCCCTCCATTAGGCTTGAGAGGTTGAGGCTAGCGTTATGGGTTATGGGCAACCAAAGCTGTGCAAGAAGCTGCTTCTGTGGCTGTTGCTGCTCCTCCTCCTCTTCCTCTATCCACTGCATCTCAGTCTCCATGAGAAAGGGGCCACTGAGAGTTGGGGCTGCACTGGTACCTGGGGCTGCATGGCTGGGACCAGGGGCTTCAGGGGCTACAGCTGTGGATATAAAGAAGAAGACATAAGTTTGAATGCTAAGAAGTGCACTTGTTCTGTTTTGCATAAGATGTGCAATTTGTATCATTCAATGTGAGCATCCTATGCAAAAATAGTATGGACATCTGTAGCAGACTTCACATTTACAGGTGATGTGACTTACTGGCCCTGGCTCGTGTTGTGTCCAGCTTCTCGTCCATGCCCTTAAAGATGTCTGGTCTCAGCCGTTGAATGAGCCACTCCTCCATCAGCATCAGGACAATTGGGCAAGGGGCTCCTCCTCCAGTCTGGAACATGTATTTGTTCCTTCTGACCACCTTGTTTTTCAACTGCATCTTTATGTCCCTGTAGTGGTGGGCCATCTGCTCTCCGATCCTCTTGATGCCACTGCATCAGGATATAGCCTGGGCGATGGTGCACCTTATCTGGTTCTTGGTAGCCTGGAAATCATCACAGCCAGTTGCCAAAGAGCAGGTTATAATTCTCCAGTATGTTGGCAATGAGCTGCTCATTATCCTCCATGTTGAACTAGTAGGTACTTAGCTGCAGATGAACTGCTACCTGGCTGCCAGAGGATCGGGTTGCCACTTCTATTTCTGGAGAGGTGATGTCATTCTCCTGACTCTCACTCCCAGTCCCCGCACCCTTCCCTTCCTGCCCTCTCCTGCACCAGCCTTGACAACTCTCCCACCCTCTGTACTCTCTGTCTAGCCCTACCCTGCCATCCTTCTCCCTGCACACGCACCTGCCTAGACCCTTCCTCCTCCTTCCCCCTCCTGCCTCCTCCTGCCTCCTCCTATCCTACTTTTTCTCCAACCACTCCTACTCTCCTCCTCCTTCCTCTCCTCTCTCCATCCTCTCCTCACACCTTGCTTGCCTCTCCTCTCTACTCAAGCCTTCCACACACAACCTTTTCATACCACTCCTCTCCACACCACTCCTCTACTCTTCTATTCCTCCACCATCTCCTCCACACAAAAGAACAGACAGACAAACTAGACAAATGCAGAAAACCTAATACTCTTCTTTCACATACAGATAAACACAATAGACAAATGAAAAGGTAAACAGATGAAACACAAAAAACAGGACAATGCAATCAGGTAATCAAAAAATGAACTCCACTAACCAACACCAATGCCTCCAACTACTCACCAAACTCCTCTCCTCCTCCAATCCCTGACAAATCCTCAAAGAGGTAGCTGCAGGAAGTCTATATATATATATATATATATATATATATATATATATAAACAAAGAAAATAATGCCATGCGTAAAATGACGTGCCATGCGTAAAATGACATGTGATGCGTAAAGTGACATGCAACGTGATAGAGTATGATGCAATGCAATATTTAAATATGCAATTTTGTTAATTTCCCTAACCACACCCATCTTTTTATCTTGGGACACTACATGCCATATTTCTGCTATTTTTACCACAGCTTGATGAATCTAGGGGTTGGCTGGATACGTAGCACTTTTTAAGGCTTATTCAATTATCTTGAATATCTAGTCATGTGTATTTTTCACATATGTGCAAATGCTGTAAGAAAATGTTTACATGTATTTTATAACCCACGTGTATATGATACATGTATGTTATAAAATAGTGGGGTAGATCTGTGCGGGGCTATATACATGAAAATATACACAGTTCTTTTAAAGTTTTCATCCCTATGTTGAGCGGCCAGTAATAAACAGTTTACTAAGATAGAAAAAAAAAATCAAATAGTGGAATGTATAGCTATTGATTAGATTATTCCAGATTATGGTCTCAAAATTACTATAAAGACTCAATAGAAAATGTCTGGCTTCTTGTCTGAAATATTCCACTGGAATAAGAAAGCTCTGCGGAGATTCCTTTTCATACACTAGTGAAATATATCCTTTACCCCAAGGAACCAGTTGTTTAATTATGCATAAAAAATGACAAGAAACATGATGGCAGAAAAAGACCACATGGCCCATCCATTCTGCTCATCGTCCAATTTATCTAGCCATTACAATTCCCATCACTTCCTCACAGATCCCATTTGTTTCTCCTATGCTCTCTTCAATTCAGACACTGTTTTTTGCCTCCACCACCACTGGGAGGCCGTTCCACACATCCACCATTCTCTCTGTAAAGAAATATTTCCTAAGATTACTCCTGAGTCTACCCCCCTCATTGCATACTGTGTACAGCAAAGCTTCCCAAACCTGCTCTGGTAACCCTGCAGCCATAAAGTTTTTAGGGTATATCCACAATTAAAGTGTAAGGTCCATGATTTGCAGTGGGTCTTTAGCAAATTTAGATTCTCTTGATGACCTTCTGCGGTAGGAGACAGAATGACCAAATTATCTGCATTTAGCAGGCATATGACTTCTGAGTAATTTAGTTTTAGCCCTGGAGCTGATGAGCACCCTAGTACTGTGGGGAGATCATAGAGTGTAGGGCTCAGGTTACATCCCTGCTTCACTCCTTGCTCCCATCTCATCTATCTGCATATTGTTTATTTTTACCTTACAGCTGATGGATGAATGAATGCATGGGTTTAATTCATACATTTCCACCCTCCCCTCCCATGTTAGGAAATGTCGTATTCATTTGTTGAGGACATTACAGAACAGTTTGCTCATTTTACTGTTGACACAGATCCCTCTGTAGTTATTTGCTTTAGATTGATGCAATTAACCCCTCTGACCATGTCTTAGTGAAATGACCAGAATGTAAAATCAGATTAAATAGATTTTGTACATTGCTGGATTTAAGAACATAAGAAATTGCCATGCTGGGTCAGACCAAGCCCAGCATCCTGTTTCCAACAGAGGCCAAACCAGGCCACAAGAACCTGGCAATTGCCCAAACACCAAGAAGATCCCATGTTACTGATGCAATTAATAGCTTGAGCTATTCCCTAAATAAACTTGATTAATAGCAATTAATGGAATTCTCCTCCAAGAACTTATCCAAACCTTTTTTGAACCCAGCTACACTAACTGCAATAACCACATCCTCTGGCAACAAATTCCAGAGCTTAATTGTGCATTGAGTGAAAAAGAATTTTCTTCGATTGGTCTTAAATCTGCTCCTTGCTAACTTCATGGAATGCCCCCAGTCCTTCTATTATCCGAAAGTGTAAATAACCGATTCACATCTACTAGTTCAAGACCTCTCATGATCTTAAAGACCTCTATCACATCCCCCATCAGCCATCTCTTCTCCAAGCTGAACAGTCCTAACCTCTTCAGGCTTTCCTCATAGGGGTGCTGTTCCATCTCCTTTATCATTTTGGTTGTCCTTCTCTGTACCTTCTCCATTGCAACTGTATCCTTTTTGAGATGCGGGACCAGAATTGTACACAGTATTCAAGGTGCGGTCTCACCATGGAGCGATATAGAGGCATTATGACAATTTCCATTTTATTAACCATTCCCTTCCTAATAATTCCTAACATTCTGTTTGCTTTTTTGACTGCTGCAGCACACTGAGCCGATGATTTTAAAGTATTATTCACTATGATGCCTAGATCTTTTTCCTGGGTGGTACTTCCTAATATGGAACCTAGCATCGTGTAACTACAGCAAGAGTTATTTTTCCCTATGTGCAACACCTTGCACTTGTCCACATTAAATTTCAGCTGCCATTTGGATGCCCAGTCTTCCAGTCTTGCAAGGTCCTCCTGTAATGTATCACAATCTGCTTGTGATTTAACTACTCTGAATATTTTTGTATTGTCCGCAAATTTGATAACCTCACTCGTCGTATTCCTTTCCAGATCATTTATATATATATTGAAAAGCACCAGTCCAAGTATAGATCCCTGGTTTACCCTTTTCCACTGAGAAAATTGACCATTTAATCCTACTCTCTGTTTCCTGTCTTTTAACCAGTTTGTAATCCACGAAAAGACATCACCTCCTATCCCATGACTTTTTTGTTTTCTTAGAAACCTCTCATGAGGGACTTTGTCAAACGCCTTCTGAAAATCCAAATACACTACATATACCGGTTCACCTTTATCCACATGTTTATTAACCCCTTCAAAAAAATGAAGCAGATTTGTTAGGCAAGACTTCCCTTGGGTAAATCCATGTTAACTGTGTTCCATTAAACCATGTCTTTCTATATGCTCTACGATTTTGATCTTTAGAATAGTTTCCAGTATTTTTCCCGGCACTGAAGTCAGGCTCACTGGTCTATAGTTACCCGGATCACCCCTGGAGCCCTTTTTAAATATTGGAGTTACATTGGCCACCCTCCAGTCTTCAGGTACAATGGATGATTTTAATGATAGGTTACAAATTTTAACTAATAGATCAGAAATTTCAATTTTGAGTTCCTTTAGTACCCTAGGATGCATACCATCTGCTCCAGGTGATTTGCTACTCTTTAGTTTGTCAATCTGGCCTACTACATCTTCCAGCTTCACAGTGATTTCGTTCAGTTCATCTGACTCATCACCCTTAAAAACCATTGCTGGACCTGGTATCTCCCCAACATCCTCATTAGTAAACACGGAAGCAAAGAATTCATTTAGTCTTTCTGCAATGGCCTTATCTTTGCTAAGAGCCCCTTTAACCCCTCGGTCATCTAATGGTCCAACCGATTCTCACAGGTTTCTTGCTTCGGATATATTATAAAAAGCTTTTATTATGAGTTTTTGCCTCTATGGCCAACTTCATTTCAAATTCTCTCTTCGCCTGTCTTATCAATATTTTACACTTAACTTGGCAATGCTTATGTTTTATCGTATTTTCTTCAGATGGATCTTTTCGATTTTTGAAGGATATTTTTTTTGGATAAAATAGCCTCCTTCACCTCACCTTTTAACCATGATGGTAATCATTTTGCCTTCCTTCCACCTTTCTTAATGCATGGAATACATCTGGACTGCGCCTCTAGGATTGTATTTTTAAACAATGTCCATGCCTGTTGAACACTTTTAACCTTTGCAGCTTCACCTTTCAGTTTTTTCTATTTTCCTCATTTTATCAAAGTTTCCCTTTTGAAAGTTTAGTGTTAGAGCTGTAGATTTACTTATTATCCCCCTTCCAGTTATTAGTTTAAATTTGATCATGTTATGATCACTATTGCCAAGTGGCCCCATCACCGTTACCTCTCTCATGAAATCCTGCTTTCCACTAAGAATTGAATCTAAAATAGCTCCCTCTCTTGGTTCCTGAACCAATTGCTCCATGAAGCAGTCATTTATTACATCCAAGAACTTTGACTCTAGCAAGTCCTGATGTTACATTTACCACGGCCAAATTGGTTAGCTTCCCTGATATCTCTTAGCATTTCATCATCTGTCTGACCATTTTGTCCAGGTGGACGGTAGTATACTCCTATCACTATACTCTTAACCAACACACATGGGATTTCTACCCATATAGATTCTACTGAGCATTTAGTCTCTTGTTATCTTTATCCTGTTGGACTCTATACCCTCCCGGACATATAGTGCCACACCCCCACCAAGTTGATCCTCCCTATCATTGAGATATAATTTGTACCCTGATATAGCACTGTCCCATTGGTTATCCTCCTTCCACCAAGTCTGTGATGCCATTTATGTCAATCTCATCATTTACTGCTATACACTCTAACTCTCCCATCTTACTTCTTAGTCTTCTGGCATTGGCATACAGACATTTCAGAGTGTGTTTTTTGTTTGTATTAAATAACCTGCTTTTCAGTTTTTAGGGATAATTTGGAACAACATGACACCTGAATTGCGTCAAGAAACCTGCCCAATAAAATTCAAGCAAAAACTGAAAACATGGATATTCCTACAAGCATATACCTAATTTATACATTTTCACATCAATGCACTCCCACCTCTTCCTCATTAAAACTCACATAAGTGCTCAACCCTACCCCCAGTTTTTCACAGCCTAGCAATGTTCTAACAGCTTCCCTCCATTTGTTCTAGCAACCACTTTCCAATCTGTATATAAGATCCATGATATTGCTTTATATGTAGCCAAGCCCCCTTACACCCACAATGGTTATCTCTCTCATTTTCTTTCTTCAGTTCCCAAGTTTTATCTCCTTGTTAAATGTAACTTTGCCTCCTGTGAATGATCTATTGTTAAATGGTTGTTAACAATGTTAACCCTCTAGTTCCATGTAAACCGATTTGATATGACTCTTGTTATGAAGGTCGGTATATAAAAGAATTAAAAAATAAATAAATAAATAATTTATTTAAGTTGCATCTCACTGCAATCTAATTTGTATCTCTTTTGTTCATCTTATCTTATTTAATCCTGTTTACGCTCAATTATTTTCATATAGTTATGCTCTTTTCTTCCCCTGCCCTTCTCCCCTTAATTAATATGTTAACTGTATTGCTACATTAATGTTAATGTGTCAGATGTAATGCTCTGTTGCTAACCCTATGTTCTTTAGCACGGTTGCAATTTTATGTTCTCTGTGAACCGATGTGAAGTTACTAAACAAATGTCGGTATATAAAAACTGCAAATAAATAAATTATAAATAAATCATTAGCTTCGGTGATGTTTTATATATAGGCACATGGGCTACATTTTCTTTTATTGGAACCTCTCTGTTGGGATGCCCTAACTCTCCTGTTTCATTAGTAATCCTTCAAGGATACGTTGCTCCGAACCATGCACTGTTGAGTGACTGTCGGCTTTCCCCCCTGAGCATTTCATTTAGTATCCTATCCGGGCCACTTGCTTTTCTGGGTTGAAGTGTTTGCAGGCATTCTTTGATTTCCTGTATTGTTATAGGTGTGTCAAGGGGTGTTTGATATCCTTTAGTTGCCCTTGCCAGCAAGTATAATCTTTCCAGGGCGTGTTTTTGATCTCGTGTGAGATCTTCAGGTTTGATCTCTTTATACAGATGGTGCAGGCGCTCAGTCCATAATTTTCCATTTTGGGTTAGTAGTCCTGGTTTGGCTTTGGGTTTAAGTCTCTTCCACATGTCTCAGAAGGATTATCTATGGCCTCCTCTATTTCAGATAGTTTTATCTTCATGTGTTCAGATTTTCTCCCATTTTAGGGTCAATTTGTAATTTCTAAAATTGTGAAAATAGATGCTGCTTAAATCTTCTCTGAGGGACTCTCTTTGTTTTCGTTAGAGTTTTCTTACCTTTTGTCTTAAGTTTTTCCATTCCTTATCAAACCAGGCTGTCTTTGATGTATTTTGTTTGATCTCTTTTTAAATTCTGTTTTGGTGGGGAATTGTATTTATATCAATAACTGTTTGGTCTGTGTCTTGTTGTGCATGACTGCAGTTCTTAGGAAGGTGTGAATTACTTACTAATTATTTCAATTACTTTCTTGCCCTTCTAGTGCTAGCTCAGGCCTTCAAGTGCTGCCTGTTTTCCATGATGAATGTAGCAACCCCCCTCCTTCTTCAGTTTCCCCTATCCTCTACCCAGACTGCACTAATATCCCATTGAAGTTAAAATTCTCCACCTTAGAATAAGCAGCTTCATTATTCAGAAGGCATTCATCATATTTATTCATTTGTTTTGAATGCCCAAGTTTGTGAGGTAACTAGGGGGACGGATTGCTTATGAAAGATAAATAACTAGACAGTAACAGTTTGGAGCATTGATGAAACCGTGATACTTCGTATTTGTGTGTGTGTGTGTGTGTACAGTGCATTAAATGTACTTCTCAGTGTGGTCCTACTTTATCAATATAAAATGAAGAGCTACAAAAAAGCAGTTGTAAGTTTAGAAAAGGGAACAGGCTCAATCACTCCTAGGGTACTAAAGTTAGTTTAGAGGTTTATGCAGATGTAACTGCAGAATTCTAGAGCCTGTCCTAAGCACTTTTGCAAACATGCTTTATTTTTTTTTTTGTCCGTTACCACAAGGTGGCAAAGTTGATTTGTAATATAAAAGAAACTGTAATGGGAATGACTTAAGAGATTCTATAAGAGATGAATGCCTTGGATTGCACTGTAGTCCAACTAAGAGCAGGCACTGAAGACACCTGAGCTGTATACTTGGACTATGTTTTGTCCCATTAGAAAGGCTTCATACACTTGGAGACTCAAGATAGCCTGTTCTCTATATATTGCCCCTCTAAGATACAATACAGCCCTCAATTTAAATTCTTCACAAATGAATTTGAAATGTATTCCATTCACAATTCTTGAAGTTCAGATAGAATGTATTTCATATTTATTTGCAAGCAAATTAATTGAATACTGTACAATATCCAAAGGCAAGATATATTCTACATACATGCAGAGCTCATCAGCACATTGCAAGTATGCGCCCCTCTATGACAATTCTAGTTCTCATTTTCTGAATTTGCTTGATGTGTCATTGTGATTGTACCTGATTAAAGCAATCGTGCTAGATATTTTATTTTGTAACCCTTTCATGGCTTTTAAGCATATCAAGTGATTATACATATTTGAGAATATGGACATTTTTTCTGGAATTTCTGTATAAACATAGGAATGCTGCCAAAAATGTTACTATTACTTAAGAGATAAAAAATATTTAGTGTACCTCGGATGCCTAATATCTTTTGAGATTATATAAGGTCCTCTTGTCTTGTGAGCAGTTTGGACAACCAACCTCTGCTTTCATAAACCAGAATGCTAAACTGATTGAATAAGGGTTCCTTCTCACTTTACATTGCAACAATTTAAAACTGGTTGAAGCTGTTGTGCCTTCAACCTATTAAAAAAATAAATTTATGCTATAAGTTTCTTTATTTAAATATTTCTTACTCACTTAGGTCAAAAAAGAACTCAAAGTGAAGAACAAGCCCAAAACAGGTAAGCAAAGTAGAAATACAGATAATTAGGAATCCAGTGTATTATAAGAATTCAAGCCCCAAGATAAAAATAAGATGTAAATAATTATATATAGAATGCATAGTAAAATAATACATCCAAACCTAGGCAAACAATAAAATAAATTCTCAACTTTTGCCTAGTCAGAGAACCTTTTCCACTAAGCCATGTTTTTGCCTCTGTTTTTTTTTTCTATATTGCCTGCTTACCTTTCTATTATGATGAAGAGAAAAAATAAAATCAAATTCCAGCTGAAACAGCAATAGCCCCCACTCCTGAGCCCATCAATTGATTTACTTGTGGGAAAAGTCAGCCTACTCCCTCTGTCTTTATTCTCAGTCCAAAATGTATCATGAACTTATCTCTCCTCATGATCCTTCTAGTGACCTTTTAGTGCATGCGCTCCTTCTCTCAATGGTAGAGATGAGATGCCATTTGAAAGATGCTGTCTGTACCTGACATGGATCCATGTTTCGAATTCGATGTTCTTAATCAGGGAACAGTCAATCGTATGTATCCTAGAGTTTTTTCAGCTTTACAATTCCTCAAACATGGCAGGACAACTGGATTTTTAACTGCAAATTTTTTTTTTTTTAAAAAAGAGCAATTTGCTAGTGATGTGTTATAAATCATTGCTGATCTATGACGGTATATAAGGCAGATGGAGTCCCAGTGTGGCAGCACATCTGATGATGCCTCGTATGAAAGTCGCCATTCTAAATAAGATATCACTTTGAGGGTAATGTGTGAGGGATATTTAATTTGATAGTAACTCGCAAGTTATCCATCTAAATGGCAAGTTTTGCGATATTCAGCCACTTATCTGGCTAGATTTTAGCCAGATAAGTCATTATTCAGCTAAAAATTTAGCCAGATAAAAGTATCTTGGGGAGAAGTTGTTATCTGGCTAACTTAGCTGATTTTCAGTTCTATCCAGCTAAGTTATCTGGCATTTTGTGGCTGGATAACTTCCTATTTAACCAAATATCTTTAAAAAATATCCAGTTAAGTTGCACTGTGAAAGTAAAAATAACCAGAACAGCCCAATTTTCACTCTGCCTTCCTTCAAACTTCGGGCCGGGCAGTCCCCACCCCTCATCCTCTTCTAAATGGTAAAATTGCCTTGCTGTCCCCTCCATCTCCCGTTCAATCTATATTGAAAATGCATCTGCCGCCAGACCCTCCCCCCCCCCCCCATGATCTTAAAGAGCAGCAGCATATCCCGCATCCCCGGACTGCACTTAGATCCTCCCCATCCCCCAAATCTTAAAAATCTTCATCGGGAGCAGGGTAGGCATTTATCTGCTCCCAGGGCGCTTCAGTGCTGCTGGGAGAGGATATGCAGTTTATGTGGTTCTTGTAGGCTCGGGTAAAGCAACAGTATTCACTTCAGGAGTTTGGGGAAAGGCTGCAAGCCATACGCTGTTATAAATAACTAGGTCTTCAGTGATTTGCTAAAGATCAGCAGGTCTGGGACTTATGTGATGTCAAATGGAAGTGAGTTCCAGAGGGTAGGGGCTGAGCATGTGAAAGTTATTTTCCTAATAGTTGACAGCTTCATTACTCTGGGGTCTGGCAATACTAGACTAAACTGAGGTAACACATGCAGTGGATGTGCAGGTGTGCGTGGAATGAGATGGTTGTTCAGAAATAAAGGGCTAAGCAGGCTTTGAGAACCTTAAATGTAAGGACCAGGTTTTTGAATATGGCCCGGTAATGTGTTGGGAACCACTGAGGAGATCTGAGTAGAGAGATAATGCGATCACATTTTCTGAATTTTAATATGCTTCGAGCAACTGTATTTTGAATGAGCTTTAGGCGATGGTTGAATTTCTTGGGCAGTCTGATGTATAGAGCGTTGCACTTGTCCAGGCAGGAAATAATTCAGGCCTGAATCACCATTGTAAATGCTGGGCTGTCAAAGAAGGGGTGGAGATGGCACAGTTGATGGAAGTGGAAGAAAGTGGATTTGGTTACAGAAAGTATTTGGGTGTCAGAGGTGAGTTTAGAGTCCATGAGGAAGCCCAAGGTTCTAACCTCGTGGGAAAATGGAAGGCTTGAACATTCTAGGATTACCTTGATGCGGATGTGGGTATGATCCTGTTTCCCATTCCAGAGGACCTCTCTTTTCTTGAGCCTGAGTTTCAGTATTTTGTGGAACAGACTTTCTCCAGGCTGGAATTGAATCAATAAATAGTCAGATCAGGATCTGGGCCAATGTGGTCATAGTCATTGAATGTCATCAGCATATGTGTAGTAGAGAATGCTGGAGTCCTGGAGTAGCTTACAGAATGGGCCATATATATATCAGTTAAATAGGGTAGGAGAGAGGATGGAGCCCTGAGGGACTCCATACAGGAGGGCTGGGGATATGAGGATGCCCAAGAGAGACAGTTTTGGTGAGGTCTTGGAGGAAGGATTTAAGCCATCTTAGTATAGAGCCCAAGATATCCAGGTCCAATATGCAGGTGATAAGGATATGGTGGTTGTTGCTGTTGAAAGCTGCTGAGAGCCTGAGAAGCACTAAGGGGCAGACTTTCAAAGCCCTACGTGCGTAAATCCAGGAGGATTTATACGGGTCGGGGGGTTACGCGTGCCAGGAGTATTTTCAAAATGCCCAGCGGTGCGCATAAAGCCCCGGGATGTGTGTATGTCCCAGGGCTTGAAAAAATGGGCAGTCTGGGGGCAGGGCGGAGGCGTGGCCAGAAGCCTCTCCACAGTCACTGGACTGGGGGATCGCGCGCTGGCAGTAGGCCAGTGGGGCGGATTTTCAGAGCCCTGCTCGCGTAAATCCGCCCAAAACCGGGCGGATTTACGCGAGCAGGGCCCTGCGCGCCGGGAAGCCTATTTTACATAGGCCTCCCGGCGCGCGCAGAGCCCCGGGACTCGCGTACGTCCCGGGGTTCTCGGAGGGGGGCGTGTCGGGGGGTGGGGCCGGAGCGCGCGGCGTTGCGGGGGCGTGTCGGCAGCGTTTTGGGGGCGGGTACGGGGCGTGGCTACGGCCCGGGGGCGTGGCCGCGCCCTCCGTACCCGCCCCCAGGTCGCGGCCCGGCGCGCAGCAGGCCCGCTGGCGTGCGGGGATTTACGTCTCCCTCCGGGAGGCGTAAATCCCCCGACAAAGGTAAGGGGGGGGTGTAGACAGGGCCGGGTGGGTGGGTTAGGTAGGGGAAGGGAGGGTAAGGTGAGGGGAGGGCAAAGGAAAGTTCCCTCCGAGGCCGCTCCGATTTCGGAGCGGCCTTGGAGGGAACGGGGGGAGGCAGCGCGGCTCGGCGCGCGCAGGCTATACAAAATCGATAGCCTTGCGCGCGCCGATCCAGGATTTTAGTGGATACGCGCGGCTTCGCACGTATCTACTAAAATCCAGCGTACTTTTGCTTGAGTCTGATGCGCAAGCAAAAGTAGGCTGATCGCGCTTCTTTTAAAATCTACCCCAGTGTGCGCAAGTTACACCTGCCTCTGGCAGGTGTAACTTGCGACTGCGCGCGCATGTTATAAAATTGGGTGTAAATTTGTGCGCGCCGGGTAACGCGCACAAATGTAGGCCACGTGCGTACATTTTAAAATCTGCCCCTTAGAGTGCAGGTTTGCCATGATCTAGGCAGAGTCTGAGGTCTTTGACCAGGCTTATCAGTGCTGTTTCCATGCTGTTATGGGTTCTGAGTCCCGATTGAAAAGGGTCCAACAGTTTGGCAGTATGTAGGAAGTTGATGAGTTGTAGCAGGGCTGCTTTCTCAATAATCTTGCTGAGAAATGGGAGGTTTGAGACAGGTCTGTAGTTGCTCAGGTTGTTTGGGTTCTGGCCAAGTTTCTTTAGTGTAGGGTTTACTACTGCTCTTTTTAAGGAGTTTGGAAGGAGGCCTTCTGAGAGTGAGAAAGTGAAGTAACCCAGCTTTGGCTTGTTTGATGATCCAGGAAGGCAGGGTTCTTTTGGGTATCTTGTAGATTTGAGAATTTCCAGGAGGCTGTTGACTTCTACTTCCAACAAAGGGAGGAAAGTTGTGAGGGAGTGAAAGGAAGTGGGACCAGTTTTTATTGCAATCCTTACAATTTCATCAGGATCTCTTCCTGCTATTAAATTAAGAGCTTTTAAGAAAAATTGGAAAGGAGAGGAGCTGGTAGATATGTTTCCCATCTCATCAGGCAGTTTGCATTTAACAACTTTTTTGGAGACATCTAGTGAATCACATGCTAAAAGTGCAACACTGATTATGAAATTTATAATGGAACTGAACAGGGGCTGGATTATGAACTTGTTTTTTAGATACAGGGGAAAGCTGTTTTGTAAATGTAAAATAATCTTTCTGGATATGGCAGGCAGGCATGCACTACTCAAAAAGAAGGGAGCAAATTTTGATGCTTAGTCTGAGAGTACTGCGTATTGGTGTAATTATTTTTTTTAAGTATCCGTCAAAATGCTTGGTTAAACATTGAAAGGCTAGTTATGTTTTTTTATTAACCTAGTCAAGCTTACACTTTTTCTTAATGGTAAATAGGTCTCTGAAGGGATCCGGATGACTGTCCCTTCTGAAGCTCTAGAAATCAACGGTTAATTTCTTTTAGGTTGGGGGGTTTTTTTTTTTTGGCTGATCTTTTAGTGATTTGTTTCTCAAATGCTTGCTGTTTGTTAATTTTCATGGAGTTGTGCTTTCTTTACCCCCATATTCGGGTGGAAGTATTAGAAAATTTTATTTTATTTGTTTAAATTTAGATATGCCATTTATTATTGTTCAAGATTTGGAATTTATGTTAAAATTAATAAAGTTAAAGTCAGAAAAATCTCTGGAGAAATACAGAAAGTAAAGAGCAAGACATTGCTTACTGGCTGCTATATGGTCATCCAGTTGAGAGAACATTGTAATTATTAATATATCTCCCATCATTACCCCAGAACTAAACAATTCAGCCTCATTAAAGTCTATGGGGGAAGCAAGCAATATTTTGTCTTTTTTAACTTCCATCGAGAAAAAGCAATGCCTTTTCAGGACAGAACAAAGAAGGAGCATGACCAATTATGCTTCAGCACTTTTTCAACTAGCTTATCCCAGCTGGCAGCTGCATGGATTGAATTCATGTTATTATAGGTGAAAGTAAAACTATGTTATCTTTGTATGGCTGTTGATATTCTGCCATATATTTTGGTTTTCAATTGTCAACTGACCTAAAGACTGCTCTTTTTTTAATATTTTTGTCCTTGCTCTTTGAGTGATTTTTCAGTGAAAGGTTTGGTGTATATTTTGTTTTTATGTATTTTATGTTGCTTTTCTCTGTCATTTGTATGTTTAGTTTTTTTGTATTTGTTTTTTTTTTTTGTTGTGTGAACCCTTAATAGTGTTCTTTGTGTCTTCATAATTTTTATTTTGCTAAATGAGTAGCCATTTTTGTTCATTTTATTTACTGTTTGTTTATATTTTTATTGTTTTCAATTTTACCTAGTCAGTTGCTGATTATAAGTTAATAAATATTTTGTTTGTTCAAGATTCCTTGTGTTAGTTCATTTATTAGGTCCATCTTTCCCTCGGTTGTGTTAGTGGTTTAATTGTATTTTTGAAACCATATAAGTTTTACCCTGTGTGACCCACAGGTGCAGGTAATATTACTCTCTAGTCAGGCAGCCAGGTATGCTAGAAGGAAAATCTGGTGACTAGAGTACAAGAATGGGAGTACCAGAGGCAGAGGGGCAGTGAGCGTGCAGTGAAGAAAAGAGGAAAGATCCTGTGCAGTACTAGCAGCATAAGCAGCACCCTGAAAACTACCACTTTCTCCTCCTACTTTTATCTGTCACCTTCCCATGACTACCACACATCAGGTTATCCTGCCACAGGCCATAGCTTCAGTGGTTGACAACAGAGAACAATATCCCTTCTTTCCCCAGTAAAGAACATCTCTGCACAAATTATAGTCACATGGTATCTTGGAGACCCCATCAAGGCATGGACACAGATCCATTGCCACATGGACAAACAAGGCTGCAGCCTGGTCACACCTAGCCAAAGTTGTCTAGCATTTCCTTTTCTGGTCACCAACTAATGTGACTAGTTGTGTATTGAGTATTCTCAATGGCTGAGCACAATGTGAGTCCATATTATTCATTGCTGGTACCAGATTTGGTGGAAAGGTTGGTCTTTCTTAAGATAAAGTTACCTATACTCAGTTTCTCCAAATTTCCATACAAATGGCAAGAGGACTAAGTGCACAACTGTCTAATAACCTGTTAGAGGTTTGAGATAGATGTTAATACTGATGACAACAGCAAACCCTGACGCACTCCACAAAACAGAGGAAACTTTGCTGCATGGGAGTCACTTAGGCTGTTGCGCTCAGGGGTGGACCCTTGTCCTGGGACAGTGGAAGGATGTCTCCTGAAAGGGAACAGGAGCTAACTGCCCCCAGGGGGCAGAGCACTGGAGGAGACAGGGGCTGTGAAGAGCTTCACCACTGGAAGCCCAAGGTCCTCCCGGGAGGAGCCTGTAGGGACCCGGGGCGCTTGGACTTAGGTGGGCCTCGCAGTGTCTCCTGAGAGAATGAAAGTCCAGCGTGCTCATGGACACAGGGGGAGCGCGATCGGGTTCAAAGTTGGAGGCTGGTTGGAACAAGGAGAACCAGAACAGAATTGGTGATGACAAGGCGAGGAACAGAGCCAGACTCTGGAGGCAAGGTCAGGCAGGCAAAGGTCAAGATCCAGAGGTCAGTCTGAGGAATGGTCAGCAAAGCAGGGGTCAGGTACCGGAGGTCAGACGAGGTCAAGGGCAGGCTGATGTCTTGAGGCAGGTGGCAGGCAGGCAGATGGGTTAGGAGCAAGCTGAGGTCGTTGAGGCAGGCGACAGGCAGACAGGCAGGTCAGGAGCAAGCTGAGGTCAGTACCAGTAAGACAGTCTGAGGGTACTACTTGGGTAGACAGACAGATGAACACAGGAACAAGCGGGACGCAGGAACTAGGATGCAGGAACAAGTCAGGAACAGAACTGGAACAGAAGGATCCTGGAATGAGACTAGGAACAAGCAGGAACAGGAACAAATGCAGAGGCAATCTTAGAGCAAACCGACCCAATTGTCAAGGCAAGGAAGCATAGACAGAAACTTCGTTATATCAAGGGATCAATCAGGGTGTGCCGCGAAGCTAAGACCCGCCCTTGGCCCTACATGAGTCCGGGTGGTCCGTGCACGTGTATAGGGGCGTGGCTAACATGGCACAGGACGCCGAACCTCGGCGTGAGGCCTGGCACGCAGTAGAAGGCCCAGCGACTGCCGCCGCAGGACACTGGGGCCTGGCAGGACTGGCAACTACCGCGAGGGAGGTCGTCCCGGAGCCCGCTGTGGAACCATGAAGGTGAGCAGGCCTGTGCACGGGACTGCCGAGGGTGGGGCTCGTAACATAGGCCAATCAATTGAAAATGCTCAACCAAAAAGGAGACAAACTATATATCATCCTATGAATATCCAGACCTGTTAATGCTTGCCACAATAGTTGGTGATCTGTAAAATCAAATGATGCAAAAAAATCTAAGAGAATTAATACTGAATATTCTCTCCTATATATACCTCTCAGCAACTCTTCATTCAGTAAACCTACCAGTAAAGTTTCAGTTCCATGACTGGGCCTGCAACCTGACTGACAGATGTCCAGAATGCTTCTTTCCTGAAGAAACTCTAATCTGTGATAGTACTGCATGCTCTATAACCTTAGTCAGGAACAGTAAATTCTAGATAGGTCTAAAATTTTCTACCAGAAGAGAATCTAATGGGGGATCGTGTGAGAGGAGAGAGAAGTGCCACAGCGCGCCTACTTGCAGAGCTGACTCGGAGAGTGCCGGTGAGGAGGACAAACAGCTGCAGCGAGTTAGCTGACGTCATCAGCGCAGGCCCGCGGGACACTTGAAATCCCGCGGTTGAGCAGCGTTCTGTGGGGATCGTGTGAGAGGAGAGAGAAGTGCCACAGCGCGCCTACCTGCAGAGCTGACTCGGAGAGTGCCAGTGAGGAGGACAAACAGCTGCAGCGAGTTAGCTGACGTCATCAGCGCAGGCCCGCGGGACACTTGAAATCCCGAGGTTGAGCGTCGCGCAGCCTAAGCCGCGCGCTCCGAAGGGGCGCGCGCGGCTTTGATCGGCTTCGATCGCCTTCGATTGACTTAACCTTATTGCGTATCCACTTTATTTTGGATTTAATAATTTGAATATATGGGTCGGAAACGCAAGGCAAAAGTCTATACTTCCTCTCCAGTCCCAAACATCGGACCGATGGATGCCCACATAAAGGTTTTGCCAAAGACGGACTGCGAAAGTGCCACTCTAGAAGTGTCCTTGAGTCCGGGCAAGGGCCCGACTACACCTCCGCAACCTCTAGGAGCTCCACTGATGCAAAGTTCCCTCGAGGACAGTCAAGAAAGCGTGAGTAGGGTAGAGAGAGAGAGCTCTCTCCCTGAAAATTCTTTAATAGGAACAGCACTAGGAACTGTAGATGGACTTGCACCACGAGCTCCCAGTGAAAGTCTGATGTGCCATAAAGAGCCACCAGACGTAACGCTGAGAGATTTGTGGAAAATGTTAGTCAGGTTGGACTCTAATGTCTTGCAAGTAAATGAATCGTTAACTTCTCTGGTGAATGTAAATAAAAATTCGATAGAAGATCATGGGAAAAGATTGATTGAGGTAGAAACAGCTATAAAATCTATATCTGGAAAGGTACAAAATGTACAAAATGCAGAAAGTATGCATATAGTAGATAGTCTATCATTACACTCTGAGATAGAAAATGTGGAAAATATGCTGCGTATTAAAAATCTTCGATTGGTGAATTTCCCAATCACTAGACTATTATCACCATATGAAATGTTTAAAAAGTTTTTAATGGAAAATCTAGCATATGAGGATGATAAAATTCCCATTGTATCTAAGATATTTTATTTTCCCTATCAATCTAGAAATTCACAAGATCAAGAAGGAGAGAGAAGTCCAGGGATTTCCTCTTTTTTAGAGGAATCACTTGACATTATAAATAAACGAACTACTTTATTTGTTTCTTTCTCTCTTGAGAGAGAGAAAGATCAAGTTTTTGAGAAGTTTTTCAGGAATAAAGATCGCTCCTTTTGTGGGCAAAGAGTATATTTATTTCCAGATGTCTCGAGGCCTACACAGGCCCGTCGAAGACAATTCCTTGCCCTGAAAAGTAAAACCCTAGAAATAGGGGCAACTTTTTTTTTAAAGTTTCCTGCTAAATGTTATATAAATTTTCAGGGAAATAAATTTATATTCTCGGATCCCATACATTTGGAGACATTTATTGCAGACAAATCTGAGCCCAACAGAGTTAATAACATCTAACAGTAAGGCCAATAGGAATTAAATTGCAATTCTCTCTCCTCTTATTTAGATATATTTGGTTTTATTATGTTATTGTGGGATCCCCCAATTATATTATTTTGTCTTGAACAACATAATTTTGTTTATGGGTAATAATTATTGTATTTTGAAGATATGTATGTTGTATTACAAGATTTCTTATCTTATTTGGAATTATGGTGAAATATATAAAAAAATTTTCAATAAAGTATAAATTAAAAAAAAATAAAAAAAAAAAAAAGAAGAGAATCTAATGATATTTTTGACTATTGTCCAAACAATAGTATGGTTGAATTCTCTCTACCAGTGACATATTAACAATATGGCCAGCCCTTCCTTCATTGGTTTAATCAGAAAACCCAAAATGGAATCTAATGAATAACAAGTAAATTTAAGTCTGATATCAATTTCAGTATTTCAGTTGTGGAGAAGTGTCAGAAAGTATTCCATTCACTTGGTCACAAATTTTTATCATGGGTGCTAGTAGGCAATACTCCTGGTATTACTACTTCTGACTGCTCCAAATTCAAACTGGCAATAGTTAAATAGTGATCTACTTCCTCTACTGCAAAATCAGCTAAGAGATTTGTGAATAGGGTTGTCAGCTGCTCCAGGTTTTCAGGACAGGTTGATCTAGTCTTACTTTTACTTCCCTGCATGCAGGTACTTATAGTCTTGTTTTTCTTAGGGAATGCAATAAGGAAATCAGAATAAGTCCCAGCATGCAGTGGGATCCAGGTTGATCCAACCTGGAAAATCTGGAGCCAGTTGGCAACCTCGTTTGTGAATGATTCAACTTCTAAAGACCTATAAAAGGCACTTAAATCTCCTTGTCAGGGCAAAATAAATGGCTTCAGACTTGAGATCCTATTACTGAAGAGAACCACAAACCTTTCACAGATCTCTACAGATGCTTCCAACCCTTCCTGTGCCTCTGTTTTATGCATGGCATTAACTAGCCAAAAAAACTTCTGTTGCTGGGTCTATGACCTTCCTGATCTTAGGAACAAATAGGAGACTGGAGGTGATTGACTGCTTTTTTAATAGACAGGCAAAGTTGAAAATGGAGTTGGAAGTAAAAAATTACAGTAACTTGGCTGGGAGTTTACAGTATCTCCTTCTACCTTTTAGTACTTGGGCTTCCAATGAGTTATAAGAGAGGAGCTGAGAGGGAATAGGAGATTCTGTAAACTGCTGCCTTGCATTTTTCAACTGGCCAGGTCTCTTGGAGTAACTCGAGAAGTAGGGATAAGAGCCAAGCGAGAACTGGTATCTCCAGGACTTCAGAGTACAATGTAACACCTGAACCTCTGAAATGTGTAAAACATTGTACAAACAGGGCCCGACATGATTGTCAAGGACTAGGGTGAGGTGTGACTTAAGTTTTTCAAACAAATATTCCGAGTTCTTATTTTGAGTGGACAAAGTGAACTTTCCTTTTTTTCCTTACTTTTTCAGAGTAAAAAGGATGAGCAAATATTTTATTAACAAGATTGAAATGGTTCATGTATCTCTGTTACTATATGAAGAATAACCGCATTATTCTATCTAGCTCTTTACCTTGTGTGGCTTGTGCTCAGCCTCAGTCTGCTTGATCGCTCAGCGGCGCAGCTCTACTCTGATCCAAGCACAGAGTGCATTTCTGATTTGAGGATTTGCTCCCCCATAATTACATGAGAAAGAGTTAGTGGCATCCCTCTGCTCAAATTACTACCCAGTCAATGCAGAATAATATATTATAAGTAGTATTTTATTCTATTTATTGTACAGGTATTGATGTGTATTGGATTTGTTCTATTTAAGAGACTTTGCCATGGTAACTGGTTTCCTGACAAAGGCGCTGTGTCAGAGCAGAATCAAAGTAGGCAGAAACTGAACTGCAGGCGGCTAGATTAAGTCTATTGGTGCCAGGCTTCCCTCTGTCACTAGGAGAACAGAAATTACGTCATTAAGATTGCCTGGTCACGTGGGATTTGGGGATGAGGTACATAGGAATAAAGGCTATGAAGAAGTGCTCATGCTCTATTTTACAGCAACTTAAATTGATATAAGGTTTCACTGGTTGTGTGGTCTTTGCAGAGGCAACATTTCGTTTCTTGCTGTTCTTCAAACCGTTTTTATCTATGACATTCTTATGTTAGAATTTATTTTCATTTGTCTTGTGAGCTGCAGGGTGAAGGAGCAGTCCCTAAGGGAGTAACTTCATCTTCTTTCCTATGTCTGCTTCTATAGTTTACTTAACTTCTGGATCCAGATGTGTTAAGAAATTTGAGAATGAAAGCACCCATATACTGTATATATATCACAATAGATTAAACATTGTGTAGATTGTAGATATATTATGGACTAAGTTAATGCCATTTCAGTCCATCAGATTATACATTTGTTATTTCGAAGCAACCATAAAGAACTAATTAATTTGAATACTTTTCGGGGGAAAGGAAAAGTAGCAGTAGAAAACTGTATATAGGCAGCCCATCATTAATGTTTCAACTCTTACTGTAAGGTCATAGGACTGAAAATGTTAATGGTAGGCATTTGAAGGTTAGTGACAGACTCTTAAGTGAATATGTTAAGTGCTGAAAACCAAAACGTATTTTATAAGTGGCAGCGAGAAAGAGAACAAAAGCAAAACATGCTTATGTGTGACACTCACAGTGGCAGTCAGCTCTGTTGGTTTTGTATTTTCCTTCTTAGTTGCTAGGATACAGATCAGCCATGGTTTTGTCGTCCTTAGACATGCTTGGGGTTCAAGAAATTGGTTTGGGTACTGTTTTTGCTTTCTTATTTCCATAATATCTAAAGAATGCTTGGCCATTGTGTGTGTGTGTGTGTGTGTGTGTATATGTGTGTGTGTGTATATGTGTATGTGTGTGTGTGTGTGTATATGTGTGTGTGTGTGTGTATATGTGTGTGTATGTGTGTGTGTGTGTGTGTGTGTGTGTGGAGGGGAGGGGAGGGTTAAAGACCAAATAAAGTAATCTATAGGCACCTTGGGCTGTAGATAAATGCATGAATTTACATCACTGAGGTTTCTGAAGACCTGTGCATGCTATGCCAATCTCAGAGGAAGACAGGCAAATAAAAGAGCATCGTTTTACAATGTTTTGAGGCAATACTCATTTGCTGCTAGGTTTTAAACAGATTTAACTACAAATGCAGAGAAGCAAAGAAAGTCTACGCCACAAAGATCAAAATCCAATCAAAACAATGGGGTCTAATATACCAGATGTCCCTATAAAATATTTAAATAAAGGTATCATAAATGAACGCTACTATTTGTCAAAGAACTGCAAGTACCTGTACTTTAAGATAAAGAGGATCAGTTTTGACAGCATGTGCACAAACATAATAATATATATCATATGAAAAAACCAATTATAAGGATTTCTTTGTTGCATATAGAAGTTCCACCTAGGTTCCAAAATAATAAAATGGTGGCCACGCATATTTAATTTTTATTCATTTATTTTAAAAGATTTATAACCTGCATCCTCCGGAAGTTCCTAGTGGGGTACAACCAACATACCCCTAAAAAAGCCCAAACAAGAATGATCTTCAAATGAAATGTCATTTAAGCAGAAATTTCACAAAAAAAGTGAACAAAGGTTATCAATGAAGCATAAAAAATAATCAGAGAGAGATACACTTGTGACAAGATAAACCTTTGTCAGTATAAGTTGCTTCAAACAACAAGGGTGAGAGAGGAGTCCAGCATAGAAGGTATTAAGAGAAGAATGATGCTAAGTTGAAGCTTTCATACATGGTAAAAATGCCAACTGTGTCAGTCCAAGTTGTGTACATGGCAGCTATGCAAGCCTAACTCTTCTGGTGTTTCAGCACTATCCATGCCAGCTCCAGGTAGCGCTGGAAAATTAGGGATTGAACATTTTTCAATTCATGTAGGGATCATTCTAAATTTTTTTGGAACTGAGGAAAACCTCATCCTACCCTGCCCAACTTTTTTTCTTTTTTCTCAATATAATTTTTCTTTTTTTTCTAATTTTTTTTAGTTTTCTCGTCTTTTTTTTATTTTCTCATGTTTTGATTTGCTTATTTAACTTTTTTGACACTTTAAGGCAGTGATTTTAAAACAAGCACCTGTATGCCCATACATGAGCATATGGGTGCACGAGCTGAGATACTCTATAATTTTAAATCATGTGCACACTTGCACACATATGATTTAAAATACACCTACCAAATGTAAGTATGCTCCTAATTTTAAGAGGTTCCTAGAGCAAACCTACTTCATGGGTCTTCCATAGGACTTTGTCACATTTAATGCGCATATGTAAGCAGATTTTATAATCTGCTCGCCATAGGGACATTCAAGTTTTTCCATTAGTTCACCAGTTTGCCCAATCTCAAGATCACCCAGACCTGAGGCAAGATGGCCACCGAATAGGCAAGATGGCTGCCGAATAGACCTGTCTGTGAACACCGGAGGAGAGACTCTTTATTTCTAACTTGCTGGTTTTCTTCAAAATGTCCCATACTAAGAGAAAAGGTAAACTAAGGGGAGTTAATGTTGACTCACCCTTGGTCGATCCTCGGCAGCCTCAAATCGCGGGTTTCTTCACGGGAGCTGTGATTTCATCGGCAGAGAACTTGGTCACTGGGGGAACGGCAGTGGAGCACACGCCATCCCCCTTGACCCTTAACATCACCCTTAGCCTCGGAGAGCCGCGCAGACCCACTCACCCCAGGAACAGCTTGGGACCTTTTCCATCTTCAGTGGAAGCAGGAGTGACCTCAGCGGTGGCTCGGGAGGAAAGCAGCACAGCCATACAGGAAAGAGACCTGAGTATAATCTGTGAGCTAAAGGAGTTGGGGAGAGTGAGCCCAGGAGATTTGGAAAGATCAGCGATGGCCTCCATGATGTCAGCTCAGTATGCTGCTGGTATACCATCGATTCAAGGTGCAGGGGTGAGAGGGGGCACTGGAACTGAGGTGGGAGAAATGCCACTAGGAGCCTTACCAGTGTGCCTAACACCATCTAAACCTGAAAACATTACTCTAGATGGGATTTGGACAGTACTAAAGTCAATAGAAAATTCAATCAATCAGTTATTCCAAGTCACACTGGATACAAGGAATCAAACAGTTCAAAATAATAATTTTATATCGAATTTCAATAAAAAGGTGGAAGACTTGGATAACAGGATCATCTCTGTAGAAAATATATAACAAAAATTGTTGGTGTCTGAGAAAATTGCAACTTAAAGACTAGAGGTGGTAGAAAACACATTAAGGGCACATAATCTTAGAATATTAAACTTTCCAGTAATAAAATCCATCTCGCCCTTGGAACTCTTTAAGATTATATATGATACAGGTACTAAAAATCCCTGAGACAGCTTTACCGGTGATTGTGAAAGCTTTTTATCTACAACAGCGTGACCAGCTGGAAGTGCAGGAGTCTTCAGGAGGACAAACATCAGTACTGGACTTAACGAATATGCTTGAGATGTCTCTGGAAACAGGGATTAATCTTAGAAAATCTTTACTAGTATTATTTGCTTTTTTATCGGAACGCAACCATGTTATGAGACTTTTCTTTAGAAATAGACAAATTTTGTTCTATGGTTTTCCAATTTGGATTTTTCCTGATGTAATCAAAATTACCCAAACGCATTGAAAAGAATTTTTGGTAATGCATTCCGATGTACTTAAGCTTGGTGCTAGATTTATATTAAAATACCCCTGTGTAGCTTGTGTGAGATATAGGATGTTAACTATGTTTTTCAGGAACCGGAGCACCTTAGAGCGTTCTTAGGGGCATTGTTGTGTTTGTGGCACTGTGGACCCTTGGTCGCTGTGGAGATGACTCCGCCCATGGGGAGGGGCCCCGTGGGGAACCACTGCTATAGGCTGAACTCAGATAGCAGACACAGTATGGATAGAGGCTTTATTGTACTGCTGTAGATAGATGTTGAAGACAGGAAGATAAGGCATTGATCCACAAAGTGCCAGTACATTAAACAGGCTCAGATGTAATATCTCACTTAGATGTTCATGATAGGTGGGAGCCCGCAGTACAGGTAACGCTGTGGCTGGTGGGTGGAGCTGGAGCACTGGATCATAGAGGTACTCACAGGAATGAAGGCATCTTCCTGATGATGGAATGGTGGGACCGATGGTCCATGGGGCAGGATACAATGGCTGGTAGGCCCTCGAGGAGCGAGTACCTGATAGTCCAATATCCTGAAATGTAGAAGAGAGAGAAAGACCCCCGAGGAGCGGTTGTCCTAGTTAGTGAGGACCCTGAAGGGTAGTTGGAAGTGAGAGACCCCTGAGGAGCGGGTATCTAGAGCTTCTACAGGAGCGAGGCCCTTGGAGTGAAAGCGGCGTCTAAGCAAGCAGCTTAGAGCGGTCAGAGTAGCTAAACCGAAGTCCTTGCTAACTCAAGGTGGTAGCGGAAGCAGAGGTTTGATATACCCGGAGGTACTTATATCATGTGGTGGGGCCGCCCCCGAGGTTCCTACCATGACATGAATTTGAGCATAGGAGATGTGCGCGCTTGAGCCCTAGGAGGCCATGGGAGTGAGCATGGCGGACTGGGATGCCCATGCTAGTTTGGAAACGCCGAGACCCTCAGCACTCAGTACCGGAGGCAGCCATCTTGCCTAAGGAGTGTGAAAGAGAAGAAAAAGAGGTAAGGCAGAGCGATCGCAGCCGGCTGCGACCGATGGACGCAACAGTACCCCTCTTCAAAGGGCCCCCGCCAAGACCTCTTCCAGGTGGTCCGGGCTTGCGTGGGTGTGCCAGGTAGAATTGACGTACCATCTCTTTGTCTGTAATATTGGCCAGTGGTTCCCAGGAGTTTTCCTCTGGGCCATAGTTCTCCCATGAGATGAGATACTCCCATGTCTTGCCTCTTTTACATACATCATATGCCATCTACGCATATTCAATGTCATCTTGTGTATCCAGGCTGGTAGGCTCTGGGTCTTTCCTGGAGAACTCGGAGAGTTTCAATGGCTTTAGTAGTGATACATGAAATGCATTGTGAATCTTCATTGATGGAGGCAGTTTTAGGCTGTATGTCAGATTTCCTAATCACCGAAGGATGGCGAAGGGTTCCACAAAGCAAGGTGAAAATCTTGCTGAAGGAAGCTTAAGTCAAAGGTACTTGGTGCTTAACCAAACCTTGTCTCCAGGCTGAAACTGGGGTGCCTTTTGATGATGAGCATCATAGGTTCTCTTATACGCACCAAGTTGTAAGCTCCTTTCAGGAATGACATCTAATAACTGGAGATAATACCCTTATTCAATAGACATACACATGGTTAATGCGACTATGACAGTGCTCTATGCTTCAACGGCAAGAGGAAATGTGGATAAAAGGATTTACTTTCACAAAAAAGTGGGGAGTAGCTTGCTTGTTACAGCAGTTACTACCCCAAACCAAACAAGCCTGATACTTCACTTTCAATGCATATCCAGAGTAGCTCTCTGCTTCAACGGCAGGGGATATGAAGAAAGGTGGATTTATATTCAGATAACAACCAACCAAGGACTAAATTGCACAGGCTGGGTAAACAAATAAGCATGGGAGTAGCTTGCTTATTGTGGCGGTTACTACCCCTAACCAATTAGACTAGATACTTCACTTAGAAGCAGTTCCAGCACTGCTCTCGACATTAATGGCGGGGGTGGAAGGGTAATAGAACCAAAAGGTTACATTAATGGCAGAGGTGGATGGGAACTAGAACCAAAAGGTTACTAAATGCCAAGAGTAACAGATAAGCATGAGAGAGAGAGAGGAAAAAAATGTGAAGCTTGCTGGGCAGATTGGGCCATTTGGTCTTCTTCTGCCGTCATTTCTTTGATTTTATGTTTCTAATTTGGAGAATATTTTGGCTCCTTGGAACCTATCGAACAGTTCATATATTAAGGGCAGGGGTACCTTTCCTTGATGGTAATCTCATTCAGACCCCTGTAGTTGATGCAGGGGCATAAGGTGCAATCCTTTTTCCCTATGAAAAAGAAGCCTGCACCAGCAGGTGATTTGGAAGGTCTGATAAATCCCTTTTGTAGATTTTCTTGTATGTAGGTAGACATAACTTTAGTCTCAGCTACTGAAAGAGGGTAAACTCTTCCTTTGGGAGGTTCTGAATTAGGCTCCAGCTTTATGGCACAGTCGAACTCTCTGTGTGGCAGAAGAACATCAGCTGCTTGCTTTGAGAAAACATCCTGCAAGGAGGCGTATTGTGGAGCTAAGCCAGGTAATGATGGGGTAGTGGGCATGCAGATGACCGGTGAAACTTCCGCAAGACACCGACTGTGATAGTCTGATCCCCACCGGGACAGTTCCAAGATAGCCCAATTAAATTGTGGCATATGGTCTTGAAGCCACTGCAGCCCCAATACCACCGGATGCATGGCTTTTTCCAATACCAGAAAAGAAATCGATTCTGAGTGTAGAGCTCCAGTGCGCAGGCCAATGGCCTGGGTGGTCAATGAAACTTCTCCAGGAAGTGGTTCTCCATGGATAGATGACAAGAGCAGAGGCTTAGCTATTGGTGTGGTAGGAATCCGTAGATGTTCAACCAAGTGCTTCAGAATAAAATTACTTCCGGCACCGGAGTCAATGAGAGCGAGAGTCTGAAATTCGAGACCTCCGCAAAGCAGAGAAACTGGTAATGATAATGGAGGAGTAGGAGAGGTGAGGCCCAGGAGAAGTTCTCCTGCAGATCCCAGGCCCATCAGTTTCCCGGACAAATGGGACAGGTTTGGACTGAGTGACCCGATTAGCCACAGTACATGCACAACCCCATGCGCTTGCGATAATGTCTCTCCTTGGAGGTCAAATGGCTTTGGCCTAATTGCATAAGCTCTTCCTCCTCTAGGGGTGCAGACGGTAATCTGGAAGCAATAGGCATAGGTTTAGGACGGTTAGCCCCCACTGTAGACTTTCGTGGACTCTTAGCCTCCTGAGTACGATCACAGATACGGCAGTCAATTCTCCCCACCAGTTCCATCAGGGACTCAAGGGTATCAGGCAAATCACGAGCCACTAATTCATCCTTTACGCGAGAGTTTAGATCCTCCATGAATATGGCATGTAAGCATCCAGTGTCCCAATGTAGTTTGGATGCTAGAGTCTTAAATTCAATAGCAAAGTCTGTAAGTGGCTTGTTACCTTGCTGAAGGTTGAGCAAGGCAGATCCAGCGATGGTCTGGCGAGCCGGATCATCAAACACAGACTTAAAAAGTTTTAGAAATCCTGGTAGGTCATTCAGGATAGGATCTTCACGTTCCCATAATGGTGAAGCCCAGGCCAGGGCTCGTCCTTCTAGGAATGACAGGATGTAGGTGGTCTTTGAAGCTTCAGTGGGAAAGAGGGTAGGCTGAAATGAAAAATGTATGCTGCATTGATTAACAAACTCTCTGCACATCTTGGCTTTACCCGTAAAGCGGGTAGGTGTGGATAAAGGTACAGTGGTCTTAAGGTTACCACTGGTGACAGCAATTCCTTCACAGGAGGAGTTGAAGAGTTCAGTTGAGCATGTAACTGATTGAAGACAGTAGTTAGACTCTCCAAAGAATTTTATTGTTCCATGATCCGCTGGGCTAGGCCAGGGTTGGCCTGCAGGGCTGCGAGCTGAGCCGAGTCCATGGAGTTAGCAATCTGTTGTGTTTGTGGCATTGTGGACCCTTTATCGCTGTGGAGATGGCTCCACCCATGGGGAGGGGCCCTGTGGGGAACCACTGCGATAGGCTGAACTCAGATAGCAGACACAGTATGGATAGAGGCTTTATTGAACCTCTGTAGATAGATGATGAAGGCAGGAAGATAAGGCACTGATCCACGAAGTGCCAATACGTTCAACAGGCTCAGATGTAATATCTCACCCAGATGTTCATGATAGGCGGGAGCCCGCAGTGTGAGTAATGCCGCGGCTGGTGGGTGGAGCTGGAGCACTGGATCATAGAGGTACTCACAGGAATGAAGGCGTCTTCCTGATGATGGAATGGTGGGACCGACGGTCCGTGGTGCAGGATACAATGGCTGGTAGGCCCTCGAGGAGCGAGTACCTGTTAGTCCGATATCCTGAAATGTAGAAGAGAGAGAAAGACCCCTGAGGAGCGGTTGTCTTAGTTAGTGAGGACACCGAAGGGTAGTTGGAAGCGAGAGACCCCCAAGGAGCGGGTGTCTAGAGCTTCTACAGGAGTGAGGCCCTTGGAGTGAAAGCGGCGTCTAAGCATGCAGCTTAGAGTGGTCAGAGTAGCTAAACCGAAGTCCTTGCTAACTCAAGGTGGTAGCGGAAGTGGAGGCTTGATATACCCAGAGGTACTGACATCCTGCGGTGGGGCCACCCCCAAGGATCCCGCCATGACATGCATTTGAGCTTAGGAGATGTGCACGCTCGCGCCCTAGGAGGCCACGGGAGTGAGCATGGCAGACTGGGACGCCCATGCTAGTTTGGAAATGCCGAGACTCTCGGCACTCGGCACCAGAGACAGCCATCTTGCCCAAGGAGAGTGAAAGAGGAGAAAAAGAGGTAAGGCAGAGCGGTCGCAGCCGTCTGCGACCGACAGATGCAACAGGCACTTTCCCTAGAAGCCAACATTATAGACTCAGCATAAGGAATTAGTCACAGAACTACTCAGCATGTCATTTTTATTTTCTATGAGTGTATTCTTCTAATGTTGTAATCGCTCTTATTTCCATCTCCCATTATGTTTATAATTTAGATATCTGGGATAACCTATATGTTTTTGAATATGATGTATTCTGTTTCCTTGAAAAGATTTGTCTTTTCATTCTTCTTGCTAGACATCGAATTTTCTGTACAAGTATTGTTTCTTGGGATAATTTCAAAAATTTGAAAATAAAGAATTAAAAAAAAAAAAAGATCACCCAGACCCCTTTGGTTCTTCAGCCTGCGTTGATCTGGACCCCTCACCCTGTCGTGTAAGCCCAGTTTCTGCAGACTTGCTCCTCATCAGGAGCAGTAGTAAATATACGCGGCTAACAAGCCGCCATGCGTTCTGGCTTCCGGTTTTAAAATAAAGAATTACGTGCACAACTGCTGGTCCCGCCCCGGAACACCCGTGCCCATGCGCCCCACACCCCTTTTCTGCCCCTTATTTTTGGCTCGTGCATGCGCATAAACGTGCACAATTCATAGCTTTTAAAATCTGCGTTGCTCACCCGCAACCTACATACTTGCATGTATTTGCCTTGTTGTTTGAGCAACGCTTTTAAAATCAACCCTCTTGCCTTTATTCTCTCTTCCTTCTCCTCCATCCCTCCCCCTCCCCCCCGCCCCCCAATTTCTCATTCTTTCTGGCCTCTTTGCCCATTCTCCTCTGTAACCTCATCACTTCTTTTCCTCCACTTGGCAACAGCTGTGATCTCTCGCTTTCCTTAGGTAAAGGGACCTGGTAGCAGCAAGAACTCCTCCTGGGCTGAGACCCAGATTGGCAGATCTTTCTGGGTTTATGGAACACCGCAGTGGCTGTTTCCATGTCCAGCTCTGCTACAGAGTCTGCGGCTTCCCCCCTCACACCCCCCACCACACACCTGGGCCCATCACAGCAGAACCAGTTCTTCTCCCTGGCCCATTAAAAGAGAGACATGGCTAAGCTGCGCCAGACTTACAAAGATGTTACTGCACACTGGCAGCTCCCTCCCTCCTAAGCATGCAGTGCCTCATTCAGGAAAAATGAATGCACATCTCTCTTTATTTCTTTACTGATTGGGCAGTAAGTGTGTCCCCTTTCAGGATTGTTCAAGACACCCCCTGGGAGGCCCACTCCCCAGTTTGCTCACCCCTGCTCTAGACCACCCCTTTTTTACCCCAATAAAATTTGTATGCAATTCTGTAATTATGCATATATTTGCAATTTTTATAAAATAATATCATGAACACCAGTGCATGCTACTTAAGCCTATTTATATTATTTTTACATGTGCAACTACTGCGTTACTCCTTGAAAATTCTCTCCATTATGTTTAAACTCATTTTGGAGTCCATATTCAGCTGCTGTGCGCCTAATTAAGTTATCTGGATACACCTATCCGGCTAACTTACCTGGGATATTCAGCGACTCGGCAGCGCCATGAATATGCCCTGATATCTTAAAGTTAGCCGGATAGGTGTTTCCGGGTAACATTAGACCAGCCCTATGGCAATAGAATATAGCTGGTTAAGCTTTTTAAAATAGCAGCTTAGCCATTTAGATGGATAACTTTTCAGTTATCCATCTAAATGACTTTTGAATATCTATTTCTTTGCATTTACTTTTAGTTAAGTGTCTGTGTGGCCCGTAAAGCAGGCATGAATAGCGCTGAAACATTGGTGGTGTTAGGCTGGCATATCTGGTATTTGCCATGTACAGAACTTGGGCTGACACGGTGTGCATTTTCCCATGTTTGAAAACTTTGGTTCAACACCATTCTCTTCCCTAAAAGTTAATTAAGTATGTTTGAGATAATCTATGATCTGCATGGCCATCATTTTATTATGATTTTGGAATTTATGTAGTGACTTTTAATTTCCACAAAAATCCTTTATTTTCTCTCATCCCATATTGAAAGTTGTGTGCATGGTGTGAGAACTGATCTTCTTAAATTTTGCTTAAAGAGATGTTTGCAGTTCTTTGACAAATAGTAGCACTTACAGTATTTATGATACCATCATTTAAATATTGTATGAGGACATCTGGTATATTAGTCCCCATTCATTTGTTTGGATTTTTTTCATTGTGGTGGTGTTATATGTGCAGAGAGATGTAGGTATCCCCATAGGAGATATAAAGGAATAATCCAGCATTGGGATGTTCCCAGATGGTAATATTTTTTCTTAGGAGTAACAGGATGGTCCATTCCCTAAAGGGTATTTTAGTACCTGAGGACTCTAAAGATTGACTCTACAAGTCATTTGTGGAGGAAGTGCTTTAGAGCAGTAGAAGATACTTGGGAGAGCAGTGAAGAGGCTGGGCTCTACTCCTGGATCCACAGGAGAGTGTGATTTATTGTAAGACTTGTGAAAGTTAGAAAAATGTTGAACGCCAACCAAGAAACTGAGGGGAGAACTGCCTTTTAGAAGCCTGCATGTGAAAATGCCAAGCGGGCTGGCTTTGTAATTTGAAAAGCCCTATTGCATGGCTTTAACTACACCTTGCTCTCTGCTCCTCCTAGCTGCTCAGGTTCATCTCTTCCTCTATCCCACCTCGCCTGCCCAGTGCCTTCTCTCTACATCTTCCTCAACCATCCAGCTTCCTTTCTGTCAGTGCTCCCCACATCTCCCCAGCATCCATTCCCTTCTCTCTTGTGGTTCCTTGCCTTAAAAAGTGGGTCGGCAGCACCTGCAGGTTTCCAGGGATTTTGTACCCCCACCCTGAAAATAATGTAATGCCTAGGTGACCACTTAGTGGAAGACCCGGCCCTGGCTGTTCCATGTATCCCTCATCCTTTCCGTGAAAAAATATTTCCTTATTTTACTCCTCAGACTTCCTTCTGGGAGACTTATATGGTGACCCCCTTGCTCCATAATGACCTTTCTGCTGAAAAATGTTTGCTTTTGGTGTCGTATATATACACCAATGATGCTTTTGATTGTCTAAATCATATTCTCCCTCCCTCCTCTTCTCCCTAGCATGTATGTACATATTTAGGCCCTTGAATATCATTTCACTGGGCCCGATGGGCCAGAACCTGCTCTTTTAGAGGCTAGTGAACAGCCACGGAGAGTTGCCACACAGAGGAGAAGCCATGCTTCTGCCCGTGACCAGAGGAGGTTGGAAGAGGAGGAGCATACGGGATGAAGGGGAAGCAGGCGGCCCTGACCCAACCCATGTGGGGAGGAGAAGAAAGCTTGTCCGCTGCTGCCCTAGATCCTTGGTAGGAGAGGCAGACATGGGAGCTGGAGGAGGGATACCAGGAAAGGATGAAGAAGGAAGGAGAGGGAGGATGCAAAGGATGGACTTGATATGTCAGTACTAACTCAGCCATTTTTTTTTTTTTTGTGTGCAGCTAAAATAGTTAAGCTCAAGCTTCAATATTTTATTTTTGAACCAATAAGCTGTAAAAGAAAGGTGGAAGATGGGGGTGGCTTCAAAGAGATTCAAAACGCCTTGTTAAGTCCTTGCCTCTCCCTCGTCCACCTCTTCTGTGGCTGCTGTTTTAGCCTCCGACCTGCTATTTTTCCTTCTCCTTCCAGACCTCTTCAGACCCCTCCTTCTTTAGAGGCTGAATCATGAAAGTTTGGGGATCAACATTAGAAGTGAATTTTAGGCTATGCTGAGAGGTCTGCTAATGGATCGCCATCATCAGTAAGGCACTATGGGTAGTCTCTGTCACCACCATCTCTTTCTCAGTATATGAAAATGAAGGTTGAGAGAATTATGGCGACTTGAATTCATGTGTTCACTCCAGGGGGTATTAATTATCACTGTAACCTAATAAAGCTTAGTTTATATATGTTTTATGGAATCCTAAATTGTCATTTGAAGTGTAAATTCTGCAGAGCTATGCTCTCTATACTGATCGGGGTCACCACAGTAACCAAGTGCATCATGAGTCCTGCAGCCCCTTCCTTTTCTATGTTTACTTTGCAGTTGTTGCGTTTGGCGGTCAGCAGGATATTTAGGAGCAAGGCTATGCTACTGAATATCTCCGTGTTTGCCGCTACTTAGCCAGATAAGTTATATCCGGCTAAGTTAGACCTGTTCTATGCCAGGTCTACCTTATCCAGTTAACCCGATTAGTACAAATATCGTTATTTTTCTGGCTAATAGGGTCATTTATCAAATTGCGTAAGGGAGTTATCACAGGCGTTAGGGCCCTAAGCTGCTATCAAGCTAGGTTGAGAGTACATTATACAAATCTCATCTTTGTGTACCTGTCATCACTCCAAACCACATAAAATCTTCACTGATGTCTACTATGCTGATCATACCTCTGACTCTGCATGTAAAACTGCCTCCCAAAATGTAGCCCACCACCAAAACAACCTCATCCCGAGTTACTAGTTGCCCTTCTTACAGTGGAATAGTTTACTTATATAAGAGCCTTATAAAGAGTCTCCCTCTCTCTCTCTCTCTCTCATTGTGGTACCCGGAAAATTACCCTAACCATGTCCTTATTGTGGGTGCTATATTTGATAAATCTAGGTTTAAGTTAGCTGGATAAATAGCATCACCCACTAGATATCTGGCTATATACTTAGCCAGAGACGTGACTTATCTGGTTAAGTTGTGGCTGCTGTTTGTAGCTGGATATTTAGCAGCCACTTCTTAACTAGATAAGTGGCGCTGAATATTGGGTTTCATGTGATTTGATCCTGGAGCACTTTGTTAAAGCCAAGGGGGATGCTTGCACAGCTGTACTGCAAGCTGAGTCCCAGCGTGAGCAAGCTTTTAAAAACTTCCATCAACTGCAAACCTTACTTTTAGATATGCAATGATAGCCAATATTAGGCATTTCATTTAATTTTTTAAGTAATATATGCATTTGATGGGAACACACATCTTGGTTTGAACACTAGAATTGGAGAATAGGTGAAAATCTGCATATTTGTTTCTAATTATGAGTTAGTATGATTTTTATTGGACTCTTTTACCAATGAGCTTGGAAATCAGTTCTTAACTTAAACTGCAAAACAAATAATCTTCAGCCATCACAGAATGCATTCAAAATCTGAAATTGATTGTGGATGTACCGGTATTTCATGAAAGCTAAATGAGGGATATATCAGGATGCCTATAGAATGTACACATATAATTCAGTGGCATGGTATGGGGTGAAGGATTAGCCTAGTAGTTGCAGCAGCAGGCTGTACATCTAGAAACCCAGACTTCAAATCCTCCTGATGTCCCTGGGGCCTTGGTCAAGTCACTTTTCCCTCCATTGCCTCAGGTAGAAACTTCAGGTCTTACTTGCTGAACATTTTCCTGATAAATCTAGAATGGGAGAAAAGCCTTAATAAATAATAAGGAAGTACCTACAGTATCTAAATGTAATCTGCTTTTAAGTGTCAACAAAGAAAGAATATAAATATAGAATATTTATTATTAGTGAATGCTGATTCTGATTAACTGTGCATTGCTCTGTTACCTCCCTACACTAGTGGCTCATATATACACATAGCATGCTTACGAGGAAAATATTTAAATCACAGAAATTAGTGTGCATTCCTTCAGGGTGGCTCTTTTTCTGGAATCATAATTGCATTTACACTCCTTCTTTTTGATGATGTTTGTGGTGACTTTTGTTTAATCACTGAATACATCGTACAAGAGATTTTCCGTATGAAGTCGGGAAACTGGTTACATGATCACATACAGAACTTTTCACACTAATATTTAGGTGCCACTTTGAAATCAGTCAAGATGCAATAGAATTCTTTAAGCACTGAAACTCTGTAAGAAACTGCATAAATCAGAGCCACTAGATGTGTGCATAGAGCTATCACACACACACACAAAGAGGATGTGCTTAAAACACCTGGTCATTGTTTTTGTTAAGATTTAGAAGTAGGTAGCAGGACTGGGAAAAATACTGCAGAATCATTTGATTACTTTAAGGGCAAAGTTATCGACTGGCCTTATTTTCTCATAGGGTATACCAGAACCACAAGAATGTGCATTTAGGGGCTGAGTCACAAAGATGCGGTACAGTTTTAACACACACACAAAAAGCATGTTATTTGCTGTGGATTCCATTTTTGTTAATTCACTAATAATGTATATTTTGTACATTGAAACTGTACTGCACCTTTTGGAATCAGTCCTTGTGTGGAGAAAAGCCAGGATAGGATCAATCAGCTGCTACGTCATTTTAGGTGGAATTCCTTAATCTTCTGTATATTACTGAAAAAACTGCATTGGATATAATATACACGGAACATCTGAGCTGTTTTATTTCACTTTTGTTTTATTGATAACACAAATAAAAGGCATACGAATTCAAAAAGATTTTTTGTGAATAAGAAAAAAAATTGTTATTAAACCAATTGATTACTAGAAGCTTCTGTTATGCTGTGGCTATCTGAGGTATCGCAAGCTTTCGTGATGCAGTCTTAGTTCAGAATTATCATCATGGGCCTCCCGTGTGTGAAATTCTGAGGTGAAAAAACATGCACAGGAGGTAATTTCTCTTTGGCAGAATCAAGTATCTCCTGAGCTAGACTGAATATTTTTTTTTCTTCAGCCTGTGGAGGAAAAAAAAAAAAGAACATTTGCCTAGGTATTTGGCCGATTAGGTGACTTGGAAATATGGCAGAATTGAAACTTATTATGTTTAAAAATATTTTGTAGCAAACATGGACCTACAATGGCCATGTGCCTTGACTGTAAAATAGAACTCGTTCTATTTCCCACATTTCTCCTGAGAAATTGTAAGAAGACAGACTAGTAGTCATCTCAGGAGCTCTTTGCAAGTCACAGTGTTTTTCCTGCAAAAATGTAGACCTTTTTTTTTTTCTTCCTATTTGTAAGAAATGTGACCAAAAAATGCTGCATGTTATAAGGGTCAAAACAGAGCAGCCATGGTTTGTCCCAGCTCTGACAACAAGGAAATACAGCTTCCTGTACTGCCAAAGTTTTCAACTAAATCTAGAAGTCCCCCTTTCCTCAAACTGGCTCTGGGAATCCTCGGCTGCCTGTAGTATTACATGGAGGCCAGCGACTAGAGGAACTCTATTCCTGCAGCAAAGGAATTCCTTTATTGTTTTTGTTCATTTAAAAAAGAAAAAAGGGTATCATGTAGCTTCTTCTCAACCATAACAAAAATATTGCAAGAACCTCAGAGAGATCTGGCAGTTATTTATTGAATTGTAGACAATATAGAGATTGCATTGGTTTACAAATCAAAAATGAGCAACAATTGTATTTTATATATATGTGTGTGTGTGTATATGTAATTTATATATACACACATACATATATATATATATATATATATATATATATATATATATATTTATAGGGTACACTCACATTGTACAGCACAGCTTCTCTTGCCATCTGCCTGACAAATGCACCATAAAGCTTGTGGTTGAGTTCTGCTGTTGTACTTAATGGTTATAGAAGAGAATGTGGGAAAATGCCTGCTGCTATACATGACATTCTCTGAAGTGCTCAGCATTTCTTCTTCTACAAAGTGCACACAGGCAGGATATGTTCCCTGGTTCCAGAATTCATTCTTACCATATACAAGTGCAAAAATTCCAACAGAGCACAGCATTAACACTCAGCAGAAGAAACAAAACAATACATACAAATAGTAATCATAAGAATCATAATCATAATATTAAAAAAAAAAAAAAAAAAAAGTTCCCAGGTTGGGAAAGTTGCCAGGAGGGACAGTGTAATCAACTTGTACTCTTCCAAGAAAGAAATCAGTGAATGAGTTGGAAATAGAGAGACTAGTGGTTACTATACAACTGGTTTTTGATACAGATCGTTTCTCGTTCAAAATAAGGATCCCATTACCTTCTCTATCCATGCAGAGCAGCATGCAGCTGAATACATGTCCTCACTGGTGCCGCAATAAATTATTAAATAAATAAAATAAATATGATGCAGAATGCAGTTTTGGTTAGACTAGTTAGTGGCAACCTTCAGCCTACTGATACTGTACCACTGTACCCTAATTGTAAGAATCTATTAGAATCAATGTGTATGTGTAAATGTACATGTTTAAGTTTATACATATACACATACTCACATTTTAATGTGTACATGTATAAATCAAATATATATATATACAGTACACACACACACACATATACTGTATATACACCAAATATAAACACATATATATAATGCATATTATATATATGATCTGTTCTGTAGCATTGTCCAGAAGCCATAAGTAAGTCTGATTGTCATATTTGCTCAGTGTACTGTACAAGCCTTAGCTGAAGTTGCAAGCAAGATGGACATATGTATAATATACTTTACAGTGTGCACTTTCTCACATTTATCATTTTCCACCTTTTCCTTCTGTTTTGTAATCCATTTTCCATACTGCCTTTAGTAAATAAGCTATGCGAATTTAATTGCTTCTTTCCCAGTTGTATGCACTACTGTCTATACTCCTGAGTGATAATAGGCTACCCTCATATGCAGCTAGTGCTGCAGATTTGGCCCTTTTTTGTGTTGTGATATATGCGTGCTAAACAATGGACATTATAACGAAACAATGACCCTTGGATGCCCTTCCATTACTGAAAAAAAATTGATTTTAATAGGTGAGCTTGTTTCATTTGAAGTTTTTTTTTTCTGATCTTTAACTGCTTTGACTGCTTTTACTGGCAAATACCTGTACCTGCTTCTCCGAGAACCTAATGCTGTGGTGTATCTCTCACAAAGAACTATAGTCACTCTGTCTACCAGTGGAGATAATAGAAAGCAGCACTGTGACAGAATTCAAGTGTGGATAGGACAGATGTAAATAACTGGCAGAAAAAGTGTGGGGAAGTTGCAGTATTGCAAACATCTCACTGTTCACTTGAGAGGTAAGAGGAAAGGTGACAAGAACTAAACACAGGGTGGGTGAGGGAAGGCTAGCACAGAATAGAGATACTGCAGTTGATGGGATAGCTGGGTTGGAACCAGCAAGCTCCAGCTTTCCAGGCTGATGCCTGCAGGGTGGTGGTAGCTGGGTACTGTTCAGCAAACTGATAGCGAGAAAACAAGGGACAGATAAAGGAAGCACAACTTAGAGACACCACAGGCCACAGGGTAGCCAGGCTGGAACCAACAGGCTACAATTCCACAGGTTCCAACTGGGTCAGTATGGGATCCATCCACAAGACCACAGGGATCTAGGAGGTTGGATAGTCAGGAAACAACTTCACTAGTTTGGCAGTTTTTAGATTATTACAAAATTCGGTGGGGTCATTTACTAAGCATGCTTCCCATAAACACAGAATGGGAAAACATCTTTAGTAGATACACCCCCTTGGTTGAGAAAAAAGAAGGCTGTGACTTGGATTAAGACTGGAAACATGTGAAGACGTGGAGGACGGTAAGACCATTATTTCCATGCTTCATGATGATTTTTTTTTTTTTTTGTTTCACACTTAATACTGCTGGTCGTTTTAGTTACACAGACACATTACTATGTTATGCATATTCTCTTGATTTGATTCCATGGTGAGACTTGTAACCGTTTTTATGAAAGCAGAATTCTTTTAATTCATGTATCACTGTAACTTATGCCATTGTTTTGTTCTTGAAGCTCTGATTTCTTTATTTGTTACTCAGAATAATATTGCCAATAAAAAGATTTGAACTAAAAAAAAAAAAAGACTGGAAATTTGTATATTCATCTACACATCACTGGTAAATAACCAAGGAAGAAGACCATAAAAACTGATTTGGATAAGTAGTAATAAGCACTCAGGCTTATTCAATCCACAAGTGGGATATACAATTAGCAGGGCAGACTGGACGGGCCCTACCATTTCTCTTTATTACAGTGCAGACGGAAAAGGCTAATTTTCAGCATTGTGCATGGGGATTTCAGTGAGCGCCAAACTTCTGTTTGCTATATGAGGCAGAGTGCCATACTGAAAAACCACGGTGCTGGTCTCCTTTGTCATCTGTTTTATGGATTGATAGTTGTCTTTAAAAAGCTAGCCCATCCTAAAGCCTGCCTTTTGAGTACTCCAAGACGGAACTGACATCTACTAGTGTTTGATTCTAAGAGCTGGGAATACATTTATTGGCGTTTTGTTTTGTATGTAATTGCAGTCATTTTGAGAAATTATTTGGAATAATTGTTAAAGACATTGCACCTTATTGAAAAAGGACTTTTTCCTCAAATGGTGCCCATCCATGGATAAAATCTTTATTCTATAATGTCCATAATCCAGTACATCAGTGAGAATGATGGAATGCTCTATTCTTCCAACAATTAAAGAATCATTTTATGGTGAGGTCCTCATCTGCTAGAAAAAATGCAACTATTTAACTGAACATCTTTTTAACAGGACATTTTTTGGTTTTTTGTTTTATTGTACTTAACTTTGCTGTACACAAAGTGTATGATTTTTGACAGGTTGATCATTTTATCATTGAATGATCGGAAATGGATTCATTGCATCTCTTCATATATATGTAGGTTTGATGTCCGGAAAGGAGAAGAACTTTGCTCCTTTCACACAGTCATTTTTACCCCGATGATCTGGAGCAACAGGATAATTCTCTCATCCTACTAATTGATCATGTTGTAAAAAATAAATCACAGGGGTTTGTCCGGCTAATTTTTGCAGTTAGCCAGACCAAAGCTGAGATTTTAATATTTCCTCCTGCTCCCTAGCTATTTTTGTCTTGGCAACTAATTATCCACATAAAACCTAGCCAGATAAAAGGAAGCGGTGCTGGAGGTGTGCCCAGGACGTGGTTTCACATTATTTGACCAGGTAATTCTTGTCGGACAAGTAAAGTAAATGAGATAACCAAGAGAAAAAAATGTAGCAGGACCAAGCAGCAACAGGTTCTTCTTCCCAAACCCCAGGAGAAAAAAATATAGTGGGACCAAGTCACGCCATATCCCTCCTTCTTCCTGTCTCCCAAGATAAAACATGTAGCAGGCTGAGCTGCATCAATTCCTTCACACCCCCTAACTGTAAAATAGTGAGGTGCGAAATCCCCACCACCCATTCCCATCCCTGAAGCCCCAGAAGTGCCCTGGAAGTCAGGTGGGAGGAGGAAAAGCTCTTACTGGCTCTGGCTGGGCTGAATAGTAAGTGCCGGTACAGCTGACAGGTACTGCACTTATTAGTTTAATCAGTTTATTCCCTGTCAGTGAGTTCTGAATGTGGATTAGGCCTGGATTTTCTAAAATCGCAGGCCTTTGAGAATCGTGCGGTACCGGGGGGCAGGGTGGGGGGTTGAAGCGGGGGGCGGGCCTGTGAAAGCCGGCAGCGATCGCACCACCGCGGTGTTATCGCTGCCAGCTTTCGCACTCAATAGCGCCACCGTGAAAGCTGGCGCTATTGGGTGCGCTACTAGCGGCGATAAGGAGTCTTACCTTTCGCTGTCAGCGAAGTCGTCGCAGAGTCCACCCCGATTCCGCCCCGATCTAGGTATCGCACGCTAAAAGTCCCTTTTCGCATGCGATCCCTTTAGAAAATGACCCCCTTAGTCCCTTCATTGACAGGGAAGGAGCCAAGTCCCAGAGGGAACTCATTGAAAGGGAAAGGACTAATCCAGACCTAGTTTTTGAATGGAGATTATTATTATTATTATTATTATTTACATCAATTTATTTTCTGCCTAATTTCCAGAGCACCTGTTCTAGGCAGATTTCAAAGTCTGCTCCCCCTGGAGTGAAGTGAATAAATGAATTCTAAGTGCCGGTACCCATCAGCTATACTAGCACTTAGCATTCAACCAAGCTGGAGGATGTTAGAGCCTTTCCTCCTCCCGCTTGGCTTCTGGGGCACTTTTTGAGGTTTGCAACTCTTGGGAGTGGGGGCTGGAAATTTGATACCCTACTGTTTTTTATTTAGGGAATTGGCAGGACTAGGCCTGCTCCATTTTTTTTTCTCTTGGTGGAGCAGGAGGAAGGGGGTGATCCAGAGCCTGAAGAGTGGCAAAGTTACCTGAATAACTTAAATTTGGTAATTTTAGCTGAGCCTAGTCAGCAGCAGTGTTGCTGAATATCTGGATAAAATTACCTGAAGAAAGTTACTCAGGTAACTTTACCGCTCACTGGGCTTTTTAATATGGACCTCTGAATTAATGATTAAAGGAAAATAAAATTAGAATTGTATTCTTGAGATTTAGCTCATTGCAAAAATGTGATTCACTAGGTCATGAACCATTACTATAATTTTATTCATTTGAATGCATTCCATGGCACTAAATTTTAGAGAATTATTTTGTAGGTGTCTAATCTTTTTAGCTCCATAGTTGTCTGGCCAAAATGTATTTTCTTAATGTTTCCCGTGAGAGCTTGACTTGATGAAAAAGCACCAAACTAAATAATGTATGTAAGCAAACTTGAAAATAAAATAGTTTATGGGGATACTTATAAATATAAAGGCTTAATTATTAAATAACATAAACCATAAAAGGATAATAAAAATTAAAAGTTCTCTATTTGATCTGGCTCAAACTGTAAAATAAATAAAATATTTCTTCATTGACCCCCCCCCTCATGGAAGGAGCCAAATATCTGTGAATGACAGAGAAGAGTATTTATTTTCTTTGTATAGTCTAGGATGACAATAACCTTGAAACTGAGGTTGGAGAATGTTTCTAAAAATGTCATTTCTTTGTTGATCGCTTTGCTTCAGGACATTGACCATGCAGACTGCTGTTGTCTCCATGCAATGCCTGTCATAAAAATAAAAAATTAACCATCACTGTATGCCTCGAACAATGCCACTTACCCAATTCTGGGTCTCCGACCCATTCCTACAATATCAGATGTTGACCTCACAATCTCTTTTTTTTTTTTCCAGTAATTTGCTGCAGGTACTAATATTAGAATTTCCTCTGATGGAACAAACTTATGATACAACCTTGGTGATTAAACTTAAATTTGCACCAGTCTATCATCTTTATGCCTACATAAAGACATTTTATTATAGCTAATGTCCTACATTAGCTTCACCTAATTAAATAATATCTTATACCTGCATACATTTGTTATGTCTATGGGAAATAATCTTAGTTCAAATCATATTAATGAATGGGACTGATGCACTCACACAATGGAGTTAATTCACCTTCAAAGGTTTTGGCCTCCAGGCGATGAAAATGGCCGAAAATTAGGTTCCCCAAATATCTACTGTTGCTAAAGGGATATGCAGCTGCTACTCGGCGTATTTTTAAACTTTCCGAAAGTTATTTGGAAGGGTCTAAATAAAGATATTTGGAACAAGCAAGAAGCAGAGCCTGACTATAATTTTTATTATCAGCTCCTTTCTGCTCCTGTCACAAAGGCTTATTCACCACCTAGATACATAGCTTTTTTGCCTTTCTGTGTGGCCTCTACTCCAAATAGATTTCTCTAGCTCAGAGCAGGAGTAAGTACAGCTAGCCTCCCCTTTGTCCACAAAACTCATATTATTTCCATTAGGAGGAAAAATACATTTTTAAATTTTCTTTTCCTTCCATGCAAAATCATGGAAGATGGTTGGTGCCACACAATTTCTTTTTTTTTTTTTCTCTATCCCAAAAGTTCCCAATCTTTTTGATTTGCAGACCATTTATCAACCTCCAAAACGTTTGGGGACTGTTATCACTGTCCTTTATGAAAGAGACCTGAAGAATTGTGATTCCATAACAGCAATGCAGGTGTATATAAGCCATAAGTGTGTGACTATTGCCCTCTGAATTCAGTCCCTTCATGGAGAAGATAGCAGTGAATAAAGAATGCAGAATTAAGATTATACCGATGAGAAACTTATTTTTAACTTCTGAACACTTGCTTGGAAGCAGTTCCTCATGTTCTGCAGCTTGCTAATTCATTGGTAGCTAGCTTGTTTTCATACAGTAATAGGCATTTATGTATTCATTTTTTGCATGTGTGTGACTGTTGCTATTTTCGTCATTGATGCCTATGGAACTGGAGTTTTTCACTAGTGGACCAACCTCACCAGAGTGACTTTGCATATCTGAAAAGCATAATGAGGCTGATGCATAGAGAAATGGAGCAGATCATTCCACAGCCCAGGAGCAGAGTGGGCCCAAAATGCCTCATTATAGGCTAATTTTTCACTCTATTTTTCCCTTGTTTGATTTCCCCCATAACATCTTTTACTGCTTTAAAGAGCATGTAATTGTATTTGCTGGACTGCTGGAATAGCTTCAAAATGGGTGAAGTGATCCCATTGTGTTTGCAAAATGTTTGATGGCTGAAAAAGTTTGTTTATATGTGTATGTGTGTATGTATATGTGTGAGGCTAGAGGGAAATGGGGAGGAGGGGTTTGGAGAAAGGGAATGTAGATACTGTCTAACAACCGTGTGTTAAGATAATCTAACTTCCCTCAGCCACTGCAATGCACTCCTTGCTTACTAAGGTTGTTTAGCTTGAGTGTTTCACCTTGAGATTAATTCTATTCATGAATAATTCCATCTCCAGCCTATCACACCAAAAGAAAGATGGATTATACCATCACTGTATCACTGGGATCACAATATTCATATTTATTACAAGGGGGGGTGGAGGGTTGAGCCTATTAGCTTTGTAATGGACGCAATGCAGGCCGTATCTCTCTCACTGTGCCCAATAATATTTGTATCTGGTGATGAACCAGGCTAGAAATTACAGCCAAAGCACAAAAGTTATGCAATTTGCTTTCCCTTCAGAAAGGTTGTCAGGGGAATGTGCTAAATCATTCCAACTTTTCATTTTGCTGAGAGTGGGGAATTGTAAGTGAGAGGACCCCATGTTTTCTACATGAACAGATTATATCACTGCTTTTCCAGCTGGCTTTTTCCTCAAACTAAAATATGCTTCCCATATCGAACATCAGTCTTCCATTTTCATCCCACAATCTGAGGCGGAGATGAATTGAAATCCATAGAAACATTTTATGTACAGAAGAAGTCACAAAGTTCGAGTCAAATATTTTTTCCCTTTTTTTCATCCACATCAAAGGCAGGAAAACAAGAAGGCATTGTTAGATGTGGTAGGCAGGCTTCTATGTCTGTTGATATAACAGATCAGGTTTTAAGGCCTTTTTCAATGCAGAGTTATAATAATGCCAGGTTGGTTCAGAAGAAGAGAGGAAGAATGAGTCTGACAAATAGATGAAGAAATGGAGACAAGAGAAACAGAAGATGGTACCAAAGGCCAGACATGCAGAGAAAAAGAGTAAACAGGAGAGAGAAAGAAGCAGAGTGAGAGAGAGAAGCAGAAAAGAAAAATGATTTGGTGGTCAAAAAGTCAATACGGTGTCTATGGATTGAGAAGTGCATGTTGCTTGCCATTTGATAGCTTCTCCACATATGTTGTAGTTAACGCTGTTGGAGATAAGAACACAGTTCATGGAGCTCATTATCAAGATGAACACATTCATTCCTCCTAACTCTGGAGCCTCTATCCCAGAATATCCAGGTAGACTGGGGAAGCCTTTGCCAAGTTCTGAAGAAGGCTGTGGATTTCTTTGATGTTCAGCCTCATGTGGGGCTCCCTTTGCCAACAACCCAACATCAAGTCATACACTTCCTTCGGGCAGGTACGTGGCCGCTGCAGCACTCGGCCCTGAGTTATGCACTCGATTACCTAATCAAAAAGCAAAGAAGGAAAGTAAATCTAAAGACCCGAGAGTCCAGGGAACAATAATTTTATATTCAATCTAGTCATGTAGGCAAAAACAACATAAAACCATGAAAGCAATGCAGCTTTATCCAGAATATGAAATTATATTTACAACTTGCATGAAAAGAAATGTCAAAGAATTGCTAAACTTTACCAGATATTAATAACCAAATTGAGCAGCAAGCAGTGCATCAACCTACAATTAAGGGCAGATTTTAAATACTTGCGCGATCGCGTACTTTTGTTCACGCACCAGGCGCGAACAAAAGTACGCTGGATTTTATAAGATACGCGCGTAGCCGCGCGTATCTTATAAAATCCGGGGTCGGCGCACACAAGGGGGTGCACATTTGTGCAACCTGCGCGCGCCGAGCCCAGCGCGGCCTGTTTGTTCCCTTCGAGGCCGCAACGATTTCGGAGCGGCCTCGAAGGGAACTTTTCTTCGCCTTCCCCCCACCTTCCCCTCCCTTCCCCTACCTAACCCACCCCCCGGCCCTATCTAAACCCCCCCCTACCTTTGTCGGCAAAGTTACGCCTGCTAAAAGCAGGCGTAACTTTGCGCGCGTCGGCTGGCTGCCCCGCTCTGTCCTCCGGTCCCGGGGGCTGGTCCGGAGGCCTCGACCACGCCCCCGGGCCGGCGCCACGCCCCCGGGCCCGCCCCCGAAATGCAGTGGCACGCCCCCGAAACGCCGCGTCGTTTCGGGAACGCCCCGGACATGCCCCCTCCCTCCCCTTTTCGAAAGCCCCGGGACTTACGCACGTCCCGGGGCTTTACGCGCGCCTGCGGCCTATGCAAAATAGGCCGCAGGCGTGCGCGGGCCTTTTAAAATCCGCCCCTTAGTGAATTAAGCTACACTGTGTGATGTCATCTGAATAGTTTAACATGATACAATACTTTGAGAGAAATCATTTGAATACTCAAAGCTTACACACAGGGGTTCACAGATTTAATGACTTTCCTATTAATTTTTCCGATAGCTACTGTATATTATATTATTATAACCTATGGGGGAGATTTTTAAAAAATACGCGAGCGCGTACTTTTGTTCGCGCATCAGGCGCGAACAAAAGTATGCTGGATTTTATAAGATACACGCGTAGACGCGCGTATCTTATAAAATCCGGGGTCAGTGCGCACAAGGGGGTGCACATTTGTGCAACCTGCACGCGCCGAGCCCAGCACGAGCTGCATGTTCCCTCCGAGGCCGCTCCGATTTCGGAGCGGCCTCGGAGGAAACTTTTCTTCGCCCTCCCCCCACCTTCCCCTCCCTTCCCCTACATAACCCACCCTCCGGCCCTATCTAAATCCCCCCCTTAACTTTGTGCGCGTCGCCGGCAGCCCCGCTCCGTCCTCTGGTCCCGGGGGCTGGTCCGGAGGCCTCCCCACGCCCCCGGGCCAGTGCCACGCCCCCGGGCCTGCCCCCGAAACGCCGGGGCGCGTCCCCAAATGCCGCGTCATTTCGGGAATGCCCCCAGACACGCCCCCTCCCTCCCCTTTTCGAAAGCCCCAGGACTTACGCGCGTCCCGGGGCTTTACGCGCGCCGGCGGCCTATGCAAAATAGGCACGCCGACGCGCGCGGGCCTTTTAAAATCCGCCCCTATGAGAACAGTACATGCATTATATCTAGAAGAATCAGATGGTTCCTTCCAGCCATCTGATTCTTTGTTCTGAATCCGTTTCACCAGATGGAATATGACATGGTACATCTTAGTTCCCAGTTGGTGCTACAGAATACTTACATACATACAAATTCCTCATGTCACAAAAATACATCACAGCTGTTTCTTGCACACAAGGTATTCATGTCTGTACAAACCTCATTGTTTGACAGCTGGTACCAGGGCTGCTTGCCATAGGTGAAGATCTCCCATAATACAACTCCCAGACTCCAGACATCACTTTCTGTGGTAAATTTCCTATACATGATACTCTCAGGAGGCATCCAACGAATAGGCAGCATGGTGTGCCCACCAACCTGAAAGCATAGAGAAAAGTCTGGGCAGTCAGCACGTCTGATTACTTGCAAGAAAGTGGTGCTCAGAGAGTTCAAAAGTTTGGTTTCTGCTGGACATTTCAATTTTTTACCCGCTACCAATATTTTTGAGTTAACGGAAACTTCAAAATATAATTTATTGATGTCTGCCAATTATGACTAGTCAGATGTTCCTATAAACAGAATTTCAACAGTTGCAAAACATTTTTTTTTTAATGGTGATTAATAATATATTGTCTTAGAATGGGCAATCATGTGGATTGTATGTACTGACTGTAGATGCCATTTGTTGATAACCACAGACCTATTAATTACGTGCATTCCTCTGGGCAGTGTAAATTCAGCTTGCTTTTCAGATATCACTATAACATCTATAATTGCTTCTGTCTGATTCTAATTCAAGTTTTCTTAAATTAATGTATCAGAAACATTAACAATAAAGTTAAAAAAAAAAAAAGAAGCACACTAACGCCCATACTTTTCTAAAACTCTGAGCTTTCGCAGGTCTTAGATGTCAAAGTAAATCTGGGGATGTTGATTGGTTATTATCCAACACTATGAAGCAGACATATCAAACTTTTGTTCCACTGCAAAAACTTGTTGCAAAATGAAAGAGGGGAGGAAGAAGAGGAAGAGAAGCGGGAGATAGTAGCACTATGTTGATCCATCTCCCCCTATAGAATATTGCAGAAAATAAACCCCATAGAAAGCTTTTAGTTTTAACATTCTTCACAAAATAATACTTACAGAAGTTAGTTGTATAACAAAGGTTTCTAAGTATCCAGTGTGTAATCTTAGAATGCATGGAAATAGTGTTTGCAATAGTAGGCCAGGCAGGATAGTGCTATAGCAGCATGTAGCAAGCGTGGAGGAGGCAGAAACAGTGACAGAATTCAAGAAAGCCTGGGATAAGCACAGAGGGATCCTCCTGATTGTGAAAAAGTGAGGGGAAAGCAAAAGATCAGCTGAGGATCCAAGGCACTGCAGCAGAAATGGAGCTGGGCAGACCATCTGATGTCAAATTCTATAGTCCTGTAACTGTGGGATCGGGGAATATCATGACCGGTTTAAGGTTCTTCAGTCTAGTAGTCAAGCAGATGATGTCCAATGTTTCAATAGCTGGTCCTGGAGTACCCCTCTAGCCAGTCTGGTTTTCAGAATATCCACAATGAAGATACATGAAATAGATGTTCATACATTGCCTCCATTGCACACAAATCTATTTCATGCATCTTCATTGAGGATAATCTGAAAATCAGAGTGGCTTGGAGAAAGGGGGTTATTCCAGGACCTGCTTGAGAAATACTGATGTAATGGACTGCAGGTGGAACATCACTCACTGTGAAAGACAATCAGTCACTCCTTTGTCAGTGTTGCGCTGCGATGGGGGAGAGCACCGGGGGGCGCTCACCAGCGCGGGACAAGATGTGTGCCCTTGCAATGAGACGGTCCAAGTCTGGAACCGGGGGACGTCTACCGGACCTGCACACCTCCGTGAGACCACCAATGCAACGGTGGTCTCTGAATGGTCCTCAGACCATTCCCAGCCCTTTCGGACTCGCTGCAGGGAGCAGCAGAGGCGGCAGGCTGGGCATGAGGCAGAGGTGGACAAGGAAAAAGAACAGACTTGGATGAAGGTCAGATGTGGACGAAGGTCAGACGTGGATGAAGATCAGACTGGACAAAGATCAGGTTCAGATTCAGACGAGAAGAGACAAGCTAAAACCAGGATAAAACTCAGGATGGAGAAGACACCAGATAGAGCACTAACACCCACAGCTGGGAAGGAGGCTGCATTGGCCAGAAGGACCCGCAGGCTATCCATAGGAGCACTGCCTGCCGGGGGCTAGGCATAGCTGGAGTCCAGAGCATCGGAGGACTATATACAAGATGGCCTCCAGGTGGAAATCCAGGACATCAGGACGAACTCCTCGGACAGTCAACGAAGGGCAGCCGGGACGGACGAAACGGACGTCCCGAAGACCTAGGAGTGACCGACAGGAAACATGGAGATCCTTGGCTCCGATGATGGAGAAGAACCACCAGCACCCTACACACCCCAGCAGGGGTGGTCGTGGACCACTGGGACGCAGCGCACCATACCAACCCAGCCAGGCTGGACGCGGACCTCGCCAGGATTGATCAAGTGAAGCCTTGGACATCTAGACAGGACAGACATCAGGATACAGAAGACATCTGGGCTGGAACAGAACATCAGGAAACATCTGGAACAAGGATGAAGTCTCAGGCTTGGAGGTAGACGAGACTTGGAACAGAAGACTAGACGAGGGACATCCAAGGAAGAGACCAGGAACAAGATGACAAAGAACCTTCAACGATGAAAAAGGAACACCCAGCAGGAGTAGAGAGCAGGAAGTCCTAGGGAGAACTTACTCCTTGCAAAGGCAACGTATGAATGATTGAAGAACACTTTTAAAGGGAGAAGCAGGAACACCCATGGAGGAGCTTGCAGGTGAGGCCAGAGGGACCACTCCCTCCTGGCCCTTTAACTCAGGCTGGAAGATGCGGACCCGCCCCTAGAAGGCAGGAAGAGGAAACAGGACCCTGTACAGCGGCGTCCCGCCGCTGCGAGAGCAGGAACAGGAGCTGGGCCTCTGCGCAGGCCCAAACGTCAGCGGCAGCGTCCCTGCTGCACTGAGAAGACTGAGGATTGCTCCAGCCGCACAAAGACACCTAGGTCTGCGGCCTCTGGGCCGCGAAGAGGAACCAGAGTCCACGGCTCCCTGCCGCGTTGGAGAGATGGCGGTGGCGGCCTCCTGCTGCGTGGAACCCCGGCACAGCCCCTGCCGTGCCGGCAAGATGGCGGCCTCTGGTCACGGAGGCAGGACCGGAGCGGCTTCATGCTGCAAGGGAGATCCCCGGTGTGGATCCTGCCGCGCCGGCACAATGGCAGCCTCCTGCCACTGCAGGGAAACCTGGCAGGGCTCCTGCCTGCCGGTGACGACATCAGGAGTCGGGCTGAGCCAGCCTGAAGAAAGGTAAGAGCCTGCTCGCAGCCCTGCCGCGAGCAGGATCGCAACAGTCAAACTATAGAATAACTTCAGACCACACTTTTCATGTGGTTCCCAGCTAAGATGATTACAAGGACAACTTATGTACAGGCTGCATATCACAGGAAACATTCAGAGAACCCAGTTCTGTAAATCTGTATAAGGCAGTGAAATTAGTGGTTTCTAAGTTCAATAGGACACTCCTTAGCATGAACTATACCAGTCTCTCACCTCTCCCACAGAAACATGAAACAAATTCAGACTTGGACTGAGTCCCTATCCCCAAAACCTGACATTCCATTTCAGGTGAGAAAATAATCCTTTACACATCTGGGAGTTGATCCAGAAAAATCTTGGAGGGAGGGTCCTCTTATTTGTTCTGCATAACACCTCCCTGCCATCCTGCCCCCAGCAGGAGCAATAGGATGCCCTTCTAAATGGTGATTCAACTGTTATAGGCTGTCTGCTTTCTCACACTCCTCTATCATTGTACCTCCTTTCAAGCAATACCTGCTCTTTCACTCTCTGGGTCAGAATGCTCATTGAACTATCCTGAGTTATCCAGAATAACTCAGTACCTGAATGTAATCCACTTTGAAGTGGCTGAAAGGCAGAATATAATAGGGATGTGAATCGTTTTTTGACGATTTAAAATATCGTCCGATATATTTTAAATCGTCAAAAATCGTTAGAGGCGATATATAATAGAAATTCCCCCGATTTATCGTCAAAAATCGTAAATCGGCACACTAAAACAACCCTAAAACCCACCCCGACCCTTTAAAATAAATCCCCCACCCTCCCGAACCCCCCCAAAATGTCTTAAATTACCTGGGGTCCAGTGGGGGGGGGGGGGGGTGGGGGGGGGGTCCCGGTGTGATGTTCCACTCTCGGGCCACGGCTGCGTTGATAGAAATGGCGCCGGCGCCATTTTGGTTCCTGCCCCCGACGTCATGAGCATAGGAGATTGCTCCTGGACCCCCGCTGGACCCCCAGGGACTTTTGGCCAGCTTGGGGGGGCCTCCTGACCCCCACAAGACTTGCCAAAAGTCCAGCGGGGGTTTGGGAATGACCTCCTGCACTCGAATCGTGTTGTCATAATGCAAAATGGCCATACGGCCGGCGCCATTTTGCAGTTGCAAAATGGGGGTCAGGAGGCCCCCCCAAGCTGCCCAAAAGTCCCTGGGGGTCCAGCGGGGGTCCGGGAGCGATTTCCTATGCTCGTGACGTCGGGGGACAGGAACCAAAATGGCGCCGGCGCCATTTCTATCAACGCACCCGTGGCCCGAGAGTGGAACATCACACCGGGACCCCCCCACTGGACCCCAGGTAATTTAAGACATTTGGGGGGGGGGGTTCGGGAGGGTGGGGGATTTATTTTAAAGGGTCGGGGTGGGTTTTAGGGTTGTTTTAGTGTGCCGGTTTTCCCGCCCTCCCCCGATTTACGATTTACACGATATTTAAAAAAACAAAACCGCGACGATCCGATTCCCTCCCCCCCCAGCCAAAATCGATCGTTAAGACGATCGATCACACGATTCACATCTCTAGAATATAAATCTAAATAAATACATAAAAATGAAAAAATATATAGAAATCTATAACACTAGGGATCTCCCAACCCACGGTCTCCTAAACTACATTAAAGGAGAACTCTAACATGGGGTTCCTTATAGAGATGTGAATCGTGTCCTCGATCGTCTTAACGATCGATTTCGGCTGGGAGGGGGAGGGAATCATATCGTCGCCGTTTGGGTGTTTAGAGTATCGTTAAAATCGTTAAAATCGTGAACCGGCACACTAAAACCCCCTAAAACCCACCCCCGACCCTTTAAATTAAATCCCCCACCCTCCCCAAATGCCTTAAATTACCTGGGGGTCCAGCGGCACACTAAAACCCCCTAAAACCCACCCCCGGCACACTAAAACCCACCCCGACCCTTTAAATTAAATCCCCCACCCCAAATGCCTTAATTTACCTGGGGGTCCGTAGCGGCGGTCCGTAGCTTAAATTACCCCCGGGTCCGTAGCTAAATCGGGGGAAGGGGGAGAGCAGGAAATCCGGCACACTAAATCGTGGTGTCTTCAGCCGGCGCCATTTTGCAAAATGGCCGCCGCAAAATGGCGGCGGCCATAGACCAATACGATTCGACGCAGGAGGTCGTTTAGCGAGGGTTTACTGAACGACCTCCTGCAGTCGATCTCCTGCCGGCGCCATTTTCCGTACGGAAACGATTCGCGGCAGGAGATCGCTCCAGGGCCCCCGCTGGACCCCCAGGAACTTTTGGCCAGCTTGGGGGGGCCTCCTGACCCCCACAAGACTTGCCAAAAGTCCAGCGGGGGTCCGAAACGACCTCCTGCATCGAATCGTATTGGTCTATGGCCGCCGCCATTTTGCGGTGGCCATTTTGCAAAATGGCGCCGGCTGAAGACACCACGATTTAGTGTGCCGGATTTCCTGCTCTCCCCCTTCCCCCGATTTAGCTACGGACCCGGGGGTAATTTAAGCTACGGACCGCCGCTATGGACCCCCAGGTAATTTAAGGCATTTGGGGTGGGGGATTTAATTTAAAGGGTCGGGGTGGGTTTTAGGGGGTTTTAGTGTGCCGGGGGTGGGTTTTAGGGTGTTTTAGTGTGCCGCTGGACCCCCAGGTAATTTAAGGCATTTGGGGGGGGGGGTTCGGGAGGGTGGGGGATTTAATTTAAAGGGTCGGGGGTGGGTTTTAGGGGGTTTTAGTGTGCCGGTTTTCCTGCCCTCCCCCTTCCCCCGATTTACGATTTTTTGACGATAAATCGGGGGAATTGGTATTGTATCGTGGCCCTAACGATTTTTGATGATTTAAAATATATCGGACGATATTTTAAATCGTCAAAAAACGATTCACATCCCTAGTTCCTTATATTATTATGCAGGGGGCCACATTCCTTTGATTAGATGAATTACTGTGGCACTGGCAGGTGACAGTGGCAGTAGAGAAGTGAGTTATAGTAATAGAAGTAAACTGTAGAAATAGATTAGTTGAATTACAGTAGCAAGAGAAGGTGGTTTGGATGAGGGTTTTTTAGAGATAATGTCAGCATAGGTTGAAGCCCCACTAGGCTTTTTAAGCAGACAGCAGGAAAGGAAAGGAGGTGGATCAGTTTGACTCTGACTGAGATATTGATTGGGCCAGTGATCTTCTAGAAAGGGTTCCTATGGGCTGCCTTCTAAAAGAGTAATTATGAAAACAAGTAGTGTTTCATCAAATGGAGTAAAGTTGGTGAGAGCAGCCCTTTTGATAAGAATCTGGCAGCACATCACAGTTGATTGGGCCTTTAGGAAAAAATACAAAACAAATGGGTTTAGGATCTAGGTATGAAGAAGAAAATGAGAGAAAGAGATCCCTGAATGTAAAGACAACATAAATACTCTGAGATTGTTTTATTTGTGCATTTATTTTCTTTCTAGGAAATACCTTTTGGTTTCTAAAGTTTCTAAAGTAACGAATTGAGGTTTTCTACACCACCAGTCACCGACTTGATGCCATGGTATAAAGTCAAATCTCTGTTTAACTTCAAGTTCCTTTTGTTGTTTTATTCATAAAAGGAAATATATGTAACAAGCATTGTGGGGCCTGTTTATTAAAGGGTATTAATGTTTTAATGGGCATTAAACAGTCCTAAGTTGGAGTTAATGAGCTTGTGTTAATGTTAATGCAAAACTTCCAAGGTTACAATGAGGAATGGTAAGGCGCGCAATTTGTTTTAACCTATTCACTAATGAGAAAACTTAACTCATGAACTTAACTCAATGAATCTACTTGAGGACAAATGGCCTGGTGAGAAACAAAGTCCGTGTAGTAAAGGAAGAGTTTAAGAGACTTGATGAGGAACTTAGGAAGCAGGCAAGGACCATCCGCAGCAGATCTTGAGGGTAAAGACAGTAGGGATGTGAATCGTTTTTTGACGATTTAAAACAATAGTCAGATATATTTTAAATCATCAAAAATCGTTAAGAGTCGCGATACAATAGAAATTTCCCCGATTTATCGTGAAAAATCGTAAATCGGGGGAGGGGGGAGGGCGGGGAAAACCGGCACACCAAAAAAACCCCTAAACCCACCCCGACCCTATAAAACGAATCCCTTACCTTCCCCCACCCTCCCGAGCCCCCCCAAAGCTTTTTACGAGTACCTGGTGGTCCAGTGGGAGCGCGGGGACCGATCTCCCAGTCTCGGTCCATCAGCGCCATTTTGGCTGCCACTCAAAAATGGCGCCGATGGCCCGATAAAAAAAAAACCCACCCGACCCTTTAAAAATGACCCCTTAGCTTCCCCCACCCTCCCGATCCCCCCAAAACATTTTAAAATTACCTGGTGGTCTAGTGGTGGTCCCGGGAGCGATCTCCCTTTCTCGGGCCATCGGCTGCCACTCATAAAGATGGCGCCGATGGCCCTTTGCCCTTACCATATGACAGGGTATCCGTGCCAATGGCCGGCCCCTGTCACATGGTAGGAGCACTGGCTGGCCGGCGCCATCTTTAAAGATGGCTGCCACCATCGTAAAGATGGCCGCCGCCATCTTTAAAGATGGCCGCCGCCATGAGTTTCATGTGAAAAAAAACCCTCAAATATTAACACCCCTCCCCAAAAAAACAGTCAAAAAAACAAAAATAGGGCCTTCCATCTCTCTCTACCTCCCACCTACCCAGAAAAATGTCAGGGCCAGGATCCACCTCAGCCCACACTTATCTTGTCTGGGGGGGGAGGGGAATCTGCTGGCGAGGCCTAGGCCCAGGCCGAAACCTTGGCCTTGTGTAGGTCGAGGTCGCAGTAGTCACCACAACCTCAACTATAGCCTATGCAAGGCCAACATCTTGGTCTAGGCTGGAGCCTAGGCCCACACCTGATGCTGTGGCCCAGCCTAGAGGACAGATCCTGATACTGGGGACTCCCCGATGCTAGGACCTCAGCACAGTGGCCAAGTCCTGATGCTTGGGCCTCAGCCTCAGGCCCAGTGCCTAGGCCCAGCCCAGAGGCCAGGTCCCAAGCCTGGGCTCTGGTCTGGAGGCTAGATCCCAATGTCTGGCTCTCGGCCTAGATCAGGCCCAGGCCCGGATCCCAGGCCCTAGAGCAGCTCCAATGATGTCCTATTCTTCCTTTCTTCTTCAACTGACACCATCTGTTGCAGTTTCACTGGAGTTAATTAACTCTGGTGCTTTCACCCCAGAAGACAGTACCATTTTGATGTATGGCATTGGGCCTAGGTCTGAGCTGAGGCCCCAGTGTCATGAACCAGCCTTCAGACCAGGCCCCAGCATTGGGCCTGGTGCTGGGCTGAGGCTCCAGCTTTTGGACCCTGCCTCTGTACCAGGCTGTGTCATCAGGCCTGGGGTCCGGGCCCCAGTCTCGGTTGAGGCCCAGGCATCAGGACCTGGCCTCTGGGCTGGGCCCCAGCATCGGGCCTGGGTCTGGTTTGAAGCCCAGGCATGGAGACATGGCCTATCCACTTCCGCGGATGCCGACAAATCAGGTAAGTGATTGTTCGGGGGAGGCTAGGGTCTTAGCCGAGGCCCTGGCATTGGCCCAGGAGTAGGCTGAGACCCAGTTTTGCGCTCAGGTCTAGGCCATGGCCCCTGATTTGGGCCTTGGCCTCAGCCCTAGGTGAGACCCCGGCCTTGAGGAGTTGATTTGTACACTGTCTCTGCTAGCTGCATTATACAAATCAACTCCTTTTCATCACTTATAACAGGTCAAAAATTCTTTAATGATGTCAATTTAAGAATGGATATCTCTGAATGTGTCTGTAGCACCACCCCCTAACCCCAACCCACCTCCAGAAAACTAACCCCGAATCTAAGTGCCCCCTTACAATGGTCCATATATATAGAGTATCAGACTGAACCCTATAAAGAGGCTTCTCTCTCTCTCTCTCTCACTCTCTCTCTCTCACTCACTCATAACATATGCATGCTGGTTGAGGAAAATTCATAGTTACATGCTGTCCCCACTTACTTTTTCTGAGCACACATACCTCAATGCACATGCATCCTTCCTGCCTATTTAAAATTCACGTAGCTCCCGCACAGCCCACTTACATTCATATGTAGCCTTTTTTGCGCACACAGGGCTTTTAAAATCTACTTTTAAAGTCTTGCTGCATAGTGTGCTATTTTTGGCATACACAAAAGCCTCTTAATAAGCACATCCACCTTTATGTGCTCCTTTAACTTGTAAGTGGCATACTGTATTACAAGTGGTGGGATACATGGCTTTGTGCCTCACTGACAAAATAAAAAACTAAAATGATCATAAAAAACTAGTCTGAAATATAATGTAACCTGACAATTGTATTTATAGTAAATTAAATATTTACAAAGCATGCAACGTTTTAAGGTAGTAGCCTTGTGAGGACTGTTCTGCAAGATTGGAAGACATGAAATAAGGAGGTGATACAAACAGAGCTGTGATTCAGTGTCACTCTGGTTGCATTTACTTACTGCATTGATGACGATAACTCATCTAGAAGCTAAAAACGTTACTCACTTAGCAACAAACATATAGCCAAAGGGTAAGTGCCATTACAGAATGATTAATTGTCATAAACCATTGGTCTTATTAAATATTAAAGAAGAACTTTTAACATTGCTCATCATATTTATGATTGTTTTATTTCAGCAGTTTCTTCCTGTTGCTTCTTTAAAATATTAATGAATATAAAATTCAGCTCTCTTTGCCGTATCAGTGACCTTAACCATGGTTTAATAAGACCCCTGAGTCTGGTGATCATTTACACCAGAACTTCAAAACCCCTGTGATTGTACTACATCTGCTTTGGTAACATCTAATATCGTGAAAGATGTTTGTGGACATATTTTCTTTCTTTTGTTTTCTTTAAAGTCGGCAATGATGCCATTGCAGCCAGGTACAGCTATGGCAAAGTGCTGACTGTCAACATATCTTTGTAATGTTCCACAATCAGTCTTTCTAAAATCTTCATTTCTATTTTTTTTCTGATTAGTCTTCATACTGGCTATTGACCACCCTACTACTACTTAAAGGTATCATTTCTAAACATATGCAGCATTGATTCTAACTCCATATATGAGCTATCTGATTCCACTCAGGTTTCTCCTCTTGAACTTGAGTATCAGGTAGATACTAAAGAGAAGATCTGTTAGGAACAATAGTCTAAATCAATTGATCAAATCATCAATGCATTTGTAACTCATCTTTCCAAAGCTCAAAATGAAGTACATCAGAAACATTAATAAAATTCAAGTTCAAAGTCATCTAAATAGATGCCATACCACAGAACTAACAATCATAAACAGCCTCTGGTCTCAGAAGGTAATTATGATGTTACATTGGAAGGTGCTTAGAGGCTGAGGAATGACGCTTTGACTGACCCTCAGTGTAGAGGGTCACACATGCTGTACACTTTCCAGTTGGCATTCAGCTCACAAGGAGCAGAGGAACCTGTGGGTAGGGTGCTTTAATTTTTAAATCCCATAGGGAAGGCCAAACTATCTCTGACCTTGCTTCAGTTCTGATTTCAATCTTCAGGATTTGATTGTCTCAGATTTACTTAGTTGATTAGCTTTGATCTGGTTTGAATGTGACAGATTTTTTAAAATTCAGGTTTATGGAAGCATTCACAGATTCAAGATATTGGACTTTTTTCTCTTACATCTATTGCAAATCAATGAATATTCACATCCAAACTGAGTCAAAACATTTGAACTGGGGACATACAGAACTGTAAGTGGCTAGGATTTATCCAAGTTGATTCATGGCCCTACATGGGTCAGATCCTTACCTCTTTGTCCATTTCCCAATTACTTCGATTAATTCTGGTGATGTAGTGTCATCCTCCCCCCCCCCCCCCCCCCCACACACACCTTTAAGGAAAGCAAGAAGAGTCTGCAGCTAGTCTGTTGAAAGTCCTATAAAGATAGTTGAAATTGTACTGTCATGAAAGCTGGCATTGGCTATTTTCCTTATGAGTACTAGATTTGGAGCTAAGGAGGGAATAGGGAATATGTATCTAGCATGATAGTATGGCCAAGCAGCAAAACCTAATATCCAGGCTTTTCTAAACAAACTGTACTTAATGTTCACAATGACTCTCAGTCCAGCTTCTGTTGATGCCTTAATGCTGCTTATTAATGTTCAAAATGATTGCATAATGCACAGGTCTGAAAATAGCTCATTGCTAATTCATGGCTTACTACTGCTCTGTGACTAACACGCTTGCAAAAAGTCATACTGCCAGTAAAACCACTAACTATACTATTAGACCACATCCTTAAAAATGCAAGAAACATGGACTAAACAAACAGAAGAGGCTTGCGGCCAATAATTAATATCATCCTACGATTTCAGCTTCTAAAATGAACAATAAATAGCATGATCCTCTGGGTATCATAGTTAACCATAAACCTTTCAGCCTGCATGCCTGCCCTGTTCAGTTAATGTCTCATTAAACTAACAAATACTTTTATCAATGTTACTCTATTGGATAAAGTAGTTTGGCTGCCATGTTAGTTCACATGAATGCCCAGAAATAAACATTTGCAAACTATAAAATACAAAAATTATCTATCAAGTGATACCTTTATTATTGGACTAACGTAATACATTTCTTGACTAGCTTTCAAGAACTAATTGTTGCGATTCCGGGTCGCCCCCGGAATCGCCACCCACCTCGTCGTGAGTCCGCACGGGCCCCGCGCTTCCCGGGTCTCCAGGGACCTCTGCCGCCGCAGGCCCGGTGTCTCCCCACCTCGCCCGGGCCTGCAGCTCCTTCAGCTCCTGTCTCTTCTCCGCGCCGGAGCAGCCGGCGTCTCTCGGCGGTAGGCCCCGCCCCCTAGACGTGCGCGTCTCAGCTCAGAATTTAAAGGGGCCAGTGCGGGAAACTTCGGGGACGCCTCCTGATGACATCAGACGCTGCAGGGTACTTAAGCCCTGCAGCTGGACTAGGACTTTGCCTTGCAACGAGGTTCCCAGGTATTCCTGTCTCCAGTTGCTGCGTTCCTGCTTCAGTGTCTTCTACTTGGCTCCTGACCTCGGATTGGCTTGCAGTGATTCTTGGCTTCTGACCCCGGACTGGTTTACGGTGATTCTTGGCTTCTGACCCCGGACTGGCTTGCGGTAATTCTCTGGCTTCTGATCCCGGACCGGCTTACGTTGACTCTCTGGCTTCTGACCCCGGACTGGCTTACGGTGATCCTTTGGTTCCTGACTCTGGACTGGCGAGCGACGACCCTTCGGCACACAACCTTGTACTTCATCTGACCAGGTCCCTGCGGGCCCTCCTAAGTCCCAGCGGCCGGGTCCCTACGGGCTCCTCCTGGGGGGACTCCGGCTTCCAGGGTGAATCTCCTAAGTCCCAGCGGCCGAACTCCTACGAGCTCCTCTCGGGGGAGGATCGGCTTCCAGGGCGAAGATCTTCTCACCACAGTGCCAGCGCCACCATCTCCTTCTTCCTCGCCAAAGCTCTTGGTCACATAGGGCTCCCAGAGTTCCACCTTCGGCCAGCCACCAGTCTGTCCTTGCCGCCTCCCGGTCGGGACCTCTGCTATAACCACCTTCAGCAACTCTTCCCCTGGTTCCGATCGGCCCAAGGGTCCACGAATCCAACACTAATACTCTCTTCTTCAGGTCAGAATTTGAATGAACAAAAGATGACATTACCAAAAAATATAAAACAGCGTGGCTACCATAAGTGAATCATAAAATGCATTACACAGATAGGGTGAAGGGGAAAGCTGCAGAAGTGGTGCGAGGATTTTTATGGGTGATCAGAAGGTGATAGGCAGGATAATTATAAGGAACAAGACCGCTGCATCAATGACTTTACCATCAGGATAATTAAAAGAAAAATTTAAAACAAAACCAAGACTTTTGAAGTTCAAATAATCAGATATTTTGGAACTGACAAAAAAAAGGATTCTGCAAAGGCTTTTTTTTTTAAATCATACTATGAGCCATAAAATTATACTTGGAAAGTGGGGGTACTGGTGGTCCTTGGTTTTACTTTTTAAACTCAGTGGGATGGACGAGGGATGCTGGGAGGCACAGGAAGCCCTCTGGCTCACTTTTCCAATACCATGGAAAGGAGAGAGAATCTGGGCAGTCAGATTTAAGGAGCCTTTAAAAATATAAGAACATATGATTTGCTATACTGGGTCAGGCCAAAGGTCCATCAAGCCCAATATCCTGTTTCAAACAGTGGTCAATACACATCACAAGTACCTGGAAGGATCCCAAAGTATAGACAGATTCCATATTGCTTATCCTAGGGATAACCAGTGGATTTCCCCAAGTCCACACATCTTCCAAACCTTTTTTAAACCAAGCTACACTAACATCTTTTACCACATCCTCTGGCAATGAATTCCAGAGATTGATCATGCATTGAGCAAAAAATTATTTTCTATTTGTATTAAATGTATTACCTAGTAACTTCTTTGCATGTCACCTTAGTGTACTTTTTGAAAGAGTAAAGAACAAATTTGTGTTTATCTGTACCACTACACTCATTTTATAGACCTCTATACCTCTTTTGTAGTGCCTTTTAAGGAGGGAGAATCTGGGCTACCAAATTCAAGGCTGTTTTTGTAGATTTGTCCACTGAAATTAAGTAGATAGTGCTGCATATCAGTATTAGGAGTCTAACTTCTTTCTCCCGTCACCAAGCCAACCCCTACTCCTGGCCACAACCATATTTAAGTAAATAAATATTAAAAATAGGTTCCTAAATGTAGTTGCTCGAACCCAGTCAGATTCCAAAGAAGCCAATTTAGTTGCCTAATTCCTCAAAACTCCTAAAACTTTGAGCATTGAACTCCATATTAACTCCATATTTCCATGGAAATTCAAAAGAGCAGGAGGAAACTTCTGGGTCAAAAAAAAGAGATGTGCAAAACTTTTTGATTTTGAGGATTTGGCCCACCATACCTTCTCCTGTCTCTATAAGTTTCTTCTTTTTTTTTTTCGATATGCCATACTGGGTCAGACCAAGGATTCATCAAACCCAGTATCCTGTGTCCAACAGTGGCCAACCAAGTCACAAGTACCTGACAAGTACCCAAACATTAAGGGGGCGATTTTAAGACCCCCGTGCAGTTCCCAGCATGTGGATGAGTTCTCCACGTGCAGGGGGATTTTAAAAGGCCATGCGCAACCTGGGCAGTAGCCCTGGAAAACACTTCCTCGTGGAGAGAAGAATGTAGCACCTAGACAGCAGGTCCTTGCTACAGGATCATTTCCTGCTGCACCAGGTTGATGCTCTCCTACCAGGAGATCGTCCTCATCCAAATCAACACCAGGGATGCCAGACTGGAGTTGGGACTTTGCTACTATGTCCCTGAAGGTCTCATCTATATACCTCTCTGTCTGCCTCAGCTCCTCCAGGGCTGCCACTCTAGCCTCCAGAGATCGGACTCATTCTCTGAGAGACAGGAGCTCTTTGCACTGGGTGCACACATACAACCTCTCACTGGCATGTTAAATATCATACATGTGACACGAAGCAAAAGACTGGAAGGTCCCCCTCTTGCTGCTGGACTGCTGCCTTCATCTTATTTGTTCAGTTCCTAAGTTAAGTTTAGGTTGCTATGGGAGTAGGGATGCATACAACTTGGGACCTTTAAATGTATTAGTGTATTCACTGTTTATCTGGTAGTGACCTACAAGGGGATGACTAAACTTGATAAAGCCTGGCACAATCATGTGATTAAGTTAAAGGGCTGAATATTTATTTATTTATTTTTATGTGAAAGTGTCTCCTACCTATAAATCAAAGGATGAGCTAGGGGTGGGTGGGAAGGAGAGAAATCAAAACACCCAAACTCCTGGCTTTTGCCTGCCTTCTGACTAGCTATTTAATACAGACACACAAACACACTAAAGAATATGCCTCAAAAGTTTACTTCTCCCCAAAACTTTTTAAATTCTAAAATTTTCTGAAGGCAGTACTTATCAATTTTCTTAAGCCACCAGCAAGATGATCATCTCCTCTCAGTGCTCCCACAAGATCTAATATTATGCTATCAATCCCTTCAAAGTAAGGTCTCTGCAGATGAATTCAGCCAGAAAAACTTACCTGTTATAGTTTAACTCATCCAATAAAGGCAGATTAGTTCTTAGCTGTGGTAACCTATATGCAGAGTTCAGATCCTGATCCAATTAACACAGACAATGAGCTCCTTTTAACTCCCAAGCTTCAAAGAAAAAGCTGACCCTTTGAATTACTAAACCCAAAGGCAGAAACAAAAAGATACTAGAGCCTGGCAACCCCTTCCTCTCTATTCTTCCTTTCTAAAACTAAGTAGAAAAAAGTTTAAGAAATAAAATAAGCAATGCAAAGAATACCTTTATCAAAAATTAAAAAACCAAAAAGTTATTAATAAAAATTATCCCTCTTCAAAGTAAGGTCTCCATAGTTGAATTCAGCCAGAAAAAACTTACCTGTTGTAGTTTAGCTCCTCCAATAAAGCCTTCTCCTCAGTACATTAATGTGTTGGAGGGTTGGAGCTGGGAACTGGGGTTAGATCTATCCTCATTACAAGTCTCAAAATGTTTCTCTAAGATTCATTCTCTCTCTATGAATATTGAATTGTGGGAAACTCATTTCAAATGTATATATGTCTCCCAAAGACAAGCCTATGTCAATCTGATAGCTGTCTTGCCAAACAGAACACCAGTTCTAGGCTTGCCCCACTATTTAGGTATTTTGGAGAGAAGTGCAGGGATATACACACATTGAAAATAGAGCTTCTCCCTTTTACAACGTCCACTTGATCTTGCCTTATCAATTGGGGTAATATTTGCGCCAGCCTATCAACCATAATTTTTACTAGCAGTTTAATATCCAGATTTAAGAGAGAAATTGACCAATAGGAGTCTGGTGATATAACATCTCAACTTGGTTTTGTTATCACTGTGACAAGTGCCATGTTACAGGAGAAAGGAAAATGTCCCCTTTCGATCAATTCCTCATACAAACCCGCCAATGGAGTAAAGAGTTTATTAGCTAAAATCTTGTAGAATTCTGCTGAATATTCATCCAGTCCTGGAGCCTTTAAAAGTTTAGTTTGTTGGATCCCTCACGGGATTTCCTACAATTATATGGTGTATTCAATTTGTCTGCTTGCTCTGACATTAATTTAGGCATTCCTATTGCAGCCAGATATTCTTTTACTTCATCAACGTCCATATGAGTACAATGACTGGTAAAAAGTATGAAATAGGGTGGAAAGATATTTGTTGGCATTAACTTCTTTACCTGAATCATCCTACATGGCAGATATATGATGCTGCCTCATCCAATTTCTCATTAGTTTGGCTAGTAGTTTTCCTGATTTATTCAAAAAATGAAAGAATTTGCATTTATAGTAAAGCAAATTTCTCTAAGCCCTATGATGCAATAGAGTATTGAGAGCTGTCTGAATAGTCACAAATGCCTCCTTAGCTATAGGTGTAGACTGCCTCTCCTAAATTTTATTTAGCCCATTTGAAATGCCTTTCTAATCTCAATATTTCAAAAGTTATTGCTTTTTTTCCCAAGTTACTGTATATGAAATAATATAACCTCTTATAACTGTCCTGGTAGTTTTACCAGAATTAGGATGGGAGATGACTAGTGCTCTTTATTAAAATAGCAGTCTTCTCTCACTTTTGTATTCACTATTCTCTAAACTTTTGATCTTGATAAAATATTTGGGGAATCGCCATGTACATGCCGAATCTTCTGGATGAAAACTTTCCATGTCTAACCAAACAAGAGCTGGCCTATTTCCAGGGGACCACTTTCAGATTGTGTAACCTTAATAACATCATTCCTGTTCATTATAAGATAATCTATATGGAAATATGTATTATATGCCCTAGAAATATGTGTATATTCTTTATCCATTGGATGAAGGACCCTCCACATGTCCACCAAATCCATACTACTACATAGATAGGTTATTCATTTGGAATTCTGAGGCCCCTGAACTGATGCTGCGGAGGATCTGTCCATAGTTAAATTGTGTACACGGTTGAAATCCCCACCTATTATCACAAGGTCTTGTCTATAGGATGTTACTGTTCTGACTATTTTGGCCAAAAAATTATGGTTATAGGTATTGGGGATGTAGATGTTACATAACATGAGGATTTGGCCATATAATGTACCAGAAACTAAAAGATATCTTCCCTCTGAAGTTTACACTACTTTAGAAGCTTGAAAGGGGATCCTTTCGCCAATCAGGATAGCTACACCAGCCTTCCTGATACCTGATTGGGAAGAAAACATCTCCCCTACCCATTGTCTACATAGTTTTTGATGTTCTACTTTGTCCAAATGAGTTTCCTGTATCATGGCTATGTCTGCACGGTGTCTTTGCAATGCTTGTAATATTTTATATCTCTTAACTATAGATCCAATTCCTGATACATTCCACATGACATATCTAACACTCTGATGGCCTTCACTTCAGTACTGCGAGATTAACAATAAAATTTAGATTCATTCCCACTTTCAGGACCAGGTCTCTCAGCCTAAACCCAAGCCTGCACAACATAGTGTTTGTAGTGGTCTTAGCTTACTATTTAATCTGGTAGATTTTAAAAACCCCTACATGCTCCGAGGCTGGGCGATATGGGTGTGACTTGGCGCAGCGTGTAGCACGTGGATTTTAAAACCCACTTTGCTATACACTTATCTCCCAGTATGCGAATAAATACATTTTTCAACAAAAGGGGCGGGGTGTGGGCATGGTCTGGGCAGGGCATGGGCGGGACATGGATGGGCCAGAACTGTACCATGAAGTCTGCATATAAGTGTTTATTCACACAAGCGCATGCCGGGTCCCCTACCGTGTAACTTTATCTCTGCTAGTCAGCGGGATTTTAAGGCTTGGGACTTTTAGGGTAAAAAGGAGATAAGTTAGCTAGGTGGTTTAAGAAGTCCTTTCCTTTACTGGGGAAAATTAGGAACAAACTGGGGAAACAGGTAATTGCATCGGCAGTCATATCTGCTAAAAATCACCCCACTTATGCGCTCGAATCGCCATTTGTGCACAGATACACGTGTCAATATAAAATTCTGTCCATATGTATGCATGTATAGCTGATTTTATAACACGCGTGCTTATATTCACATATTTGTGCATGTGTTATAAAATCGTTGTGTCCATGTGCACGTGCTGGCAAATGTGTGCACATGTGTACCCATGTGCGGGTCTTAAATTTTACTTCAAAGTCTCCTGATTATAAACAGTTGTTCTTACTGCCATAGACAATCCCTGAACGCTTTCCCCCTTTGGTGTATTTACCCAATAGTTCCTCTTAAACTTCTCCACCCTGTTAACCCACCCATTAAAAAGAAGAAAAAAACATTTCCTGTAGCATAGATCTATCATAACTTTGCTGTCTCTGGTGGAAGAGATTGGTGTGCTGCTACTTTTCACAGAGTTGGCTAGGTAATTTGCATATGATAACATACATGCACAATTAAATTCCTCTGGCATATTCGAATGCCTCTTCTTGCACATCAGACGTACTGCATGCGGTTATTCAATTGATTGCTTCATAGAGACTGGCACCATTATCCTAGTCTTAATTGGAATCATTGTGCAAATTTCTCAGTGTTTCATCTAATGTTGTTAGCTGAAACATTCAGACTCAGTTCTCTATGGAGTAAATTGCTGGTTATTGAATTTAAGAAAGGAAGTAATTTCAACGTATTCCTTCTCCTTACACCGATTATGCCTCTGATTAGATTTCCACACCTTTCCATACTGGGAGGAAAAGTGTGGCAAAGTCAAATACCCCCCCCCCCCAAAAAAAAAAAAAAGAAAAAAAACTCTCAAAAAACAAAACCTGTTGCAAAACATACTCAGGTCACAGAGACAATCTCACTATTTGCTCACTTTTGTCATCCAACAGCAGTATAAGCATAGTGTAATAGATATAGAGCTAATTGATGTTTCATTAAGCAGAAACTAAGTCCAATTTACTCACAAATGTTTCAGCAGTCTCGAATTTCATGGTATTATTGGTATACATTACACGAAGGTTAGCAGGAAATAATGCGAACAGTTTAGCACATACCACAGAAAAGGATTTTCCTTGCATTGATACCCTGTGAAATAGTTCTGAAAAATTAAAATTGTAGTTCCCTCATACTTTGTGTCCTAATTTTTCTAGAATCCCTTGCTTATGTGCACAGTTCAAAAATTTAGCAATCACTGGACGAGTTTGTTCCATTGTGCATTTCTCGTGCCCATTCTATGAGCTTGTTCTACTCTAATGTCGCCATGTTGCTTAGTTAAGGCCAATGCACGTGGTAGCAAGGATTGCAGTGTACCTGCTAAATCTTTCTTGATCACGGATTCCAGAAAACCTATGATGTGCAGATTGCTTCTTCTGGACCTGTTCTCGAGATCCTCAAGTTTTTCTGCTTGCTTTGCATAGTCTGATTTCAGAAGCTGAATCTCCAATTCCAGACTATACATACCGTCTGGCACTAGTAACCCCTGTCACATGGTAGGGGCAAAGGGTGAATGGTATCATTTTGGCAAATGACAGCCACTGGCTTGTGAACAGGAGTTGCTTCTGGGTCCTCCGCTAGAACATGAGGAATTTTTGGTGAGTGATGGTGGGTGTCAGGATGGTGAGCTAGGGTGGGCGGGGGTTTCCGCTAGTGGGGGGTTCAATATTGTGTTAAATGGAAAGTGTTGTGGAGGGTTTAGTTTATTTTATTTTTGAAAATGAAAAGATAAATGAAAAAAAAAAAGCATTGATCCAGGAGTGAATCCATAATGGTCCAATCCCGAAACGATTCCAGAACCTACACAAAAAAGTTTGGAGAACCATCTCTCCTAAATTACCATCAAGGGGCGTGGGGTCCCGGAGCTAGTAAGGAACACTTTCTCACCCTCTCTTACATCACATGATCACAGTTAATCCATTTTAAATAAAGCCATATTATAGCTTCTGAAAAAAAAACCCCAAAGCAGATGTTTAAGGTAACCAGTTCCCTAATTGCTGAATTATGTTGCTACTCTGTCAAAATTTATTGTGGCAGTGAAAGTACCAGACAACAAATATGCATTTTGAGCCCACCTTTCAAAACTGTCTGTGATATACCACTTGCTCGTGTAAGCAGGAGTGCAGAAATTTAAGCTAGTATTTTATAAATAGTGTGCTGGGAGCCACAAAGTTTATAAAGTACCATATATTGCTGCTTCAAAAAAAGGCACATACAGGTGATTTTTCAATGTAGTTATGCACGTAACTATCGTAGCAATTTTCCAGTTGGAATCTAACTCTTTTCTCCTTCGATTTTAATTGTTACCTATTCTTACGATTTTAATTTAACTCAAACCTTTTAATTTATTTTCTTGCCTTACATACCTTTGTCTGTATTTAGTATTTTATGTTGTTTGTTTGTATTCTATTTTGTTTGTTTTGTAAACCGTTTTGACAACCTCCCAGTAAAAAAAGGTATATAAAACTTGTTTAAGTAAATAAATAAATAGATACTCGAGAACAATCCACTTATGTGGGTAAATCCTATGGGCAATTCAATGGCATATATTGTAGCAATTTTGAAAAGCCCATTTACACAAGTAAAGTGCATTTACACATGTAAAACCCAGTTATAAGCATGTAAATGCTTTTGAAAATCAGGCCCTTATGTTTCAGTATGCATGTAGACTTGTAATGCAGGAATACACCTACTTCCTCTACCCATTTTATAAAAATATGTGCATATATTTTATGTTTAATAATTGTGACAATTAAAGGTAAATTTTAAAACGACCGCGCAGACATCCATGTGCGCACGGTTCCCATGTGCCGACGTGCACATGTTATAAAATCCACCACCCGCGTGCACATGCACGCCTGATTTTGTTAAAAATGGCATGGCGACATGATAGGGCCTTTCCCCAGTTCCCTCCCAGTCTGCTCCAATAAAGAAGCGGACTGGGAGGGAACTTCCTAAAACCCCTAACTACCCTGCCTGCCTTTTCTCCTATCCTCCCCGACCCCTAAAACCCATCTAGCTATCTTTTTTTTGTTGTTTTTATACTTACCTGCTCTCCCAAGCAGTAGTAAGTTGCCTGGGCCGGCCAGCTGCCAGCACTTGCTTCAGTGGGACAGCACCTAATGGCGCTGTCCCGGCCTGCTCATGGCCCGCCCATGCCCTGCCAGACCACGTCCTGTCCCTCCCCTGGGCTGCCCCTTTTTACTTTGCCGGCTCTTCCACACATACCGGGAGATACATGCATGGACGCGGGCCTTTGAAAAAGCCCACAGTGCATGCACGGCCCGGCCACATGTGTACCTCCCTGTAGTGGTGCAAACCAGAATTTTTAAATTTACCTGTTAGTGCATTATAACCCAGAATTAAATGTAAAGGCAGCTATCTTATAAAGTATGTGCATACTCTGCATCTGAAAATACTTGGCTGCATATTTGGTAACATCAATTCACTAACCTCCACCAGTTCACCCAGCCTTAACCAGTTTTCCCAGACCTCCCACCCAAAATGACAAACAAAAGACAAGTCTGATTTCAATTGTGTGAGGCAATTATCAGGCTAAAAGTGTAAGGTCAAGTCTGATAAAATATGCATGTGTATTTCTTACAAATTTACATCTTGCTCACATACTTCTGAACCCCACCCTGGAATGCCCTTTTATTGTTCCTACAGATATGTATATTCTGGTTGGCCAACTGGAGAACATTTTCAGCCACCAGCTAGCTGACAAGGTTGTGATTGGAAAGAAGATTAAATTTAACCAGTCTAATTGGCTATCTCATCACTGGGTGGCCTACAGAAAATGTACCCCTATGCATTTCTGCTTCTGGTAGATCCTTCTGAAAAAAAATGAATGCCAGTCCTTCCCATCTTAGTACCGCAATCCTCAAAGGCGTCTCCCTTTCTTGGACTGGACACTCACCCTCTCTAGAGAAACTTAGGTGGCTATATCGAGTCACTCAGCAGTGATATATTTTCAAAATATCCAATCTAGCTTTCTAAATCTATAATTAGGCAGCTACATAATTTTGAAGAATCATAGAAACTATTCTAAAGAACAAAATTACTGAACATAAGGGACACAGCAAAAATGGATTTAGCCAAGGGAAAATTGACTTTTTCACTGATTTTCCTCCTATTTTTCCACTGATTTTTTTTTTTTTTTTGTTATCACATAGAAATTCCCAAGGAAAAATAAAATAAAAACTGAAAACGAAGGTCCCTACCTATTGTGGAATGTAAAATGGTTAAAAAAATAGGAAAGACTAGGACTAAATGGTCAGGTTTCTCAATGGAAGAAGGTAAATAGCATAATGCCGCCAAAATCCATACTCGGCCAATGAGGTGATAAGATTTGCAGATAACACAGAATTATTTCAAGTTGTTTAATCACAAGTGGTTTGGGAGAAACTGCAGGAGGACGCTGTGAGTCTGGACAACTAAATGGTAGATGAAATTTACTATGGATAAATGCAAAGTAGTGCCCATAAAGAAAAGTAATGCAAACTGTAGTTGTACAATGTTAGATTCCATATTAGGAGTCATCACTCAGGGAAAGGATCTAGGGGTCATCATGGCCAATACATTGGAATCCTTGATTTAGAGGTGAATTTTCAGACTCATATGTGTAAACATTAGCATATACACGTGTAAGTAGCATTTACTTGCATACATTCTGTTTTATAAACTTCAAACATACTCATGCATTCATGCTTTTGCATGCCATATATACATGTGTTTGTTCTGGGGAGGGGCCAACATTTACATACATAAGTTTCTATTTTAAAAGACACATGCATGTAGATTTAACAACTTGCTGGTGTAATTTTAAACCTATTAATTATCTTTTTTAAGTAATATTAAATTGTTTATTGTGTGCTATTGGCTGGGTGGGAGGTTTGGGTTAACTAGGGGGAGTTCAGGCTGAAGAACCAGGATGGTCTCAATCACCGGAGAAGGACTGGATGTATTAGTGGACTAACTGGTAAAACTTGCAATTTCACTTCTGCGGACATGTTTTAAAATATATTGTTTTATACAAAATGTATTGATTTATCCTGATTTACGCAAGTAAATCTCACTTTATTTTTGTGTGTAAAATATACGTGCATACAGGTAGGAAAAGTACACGGGATCAATGCATTACATATTCATGCGTTAGCATGCATTCGTGCTTATGTTGCAGGGTAAAGATACACATATTTTATAATATGAGTGGTTTATAAAATACTATGGAAACACTATGCATGGCCATATGGTTGCATGTATGCTGCTGCACATAGTTATTTGAAAGTTATCCTCAATGTGTTCAGTGATGGTCAAAAAAGCAAACAAACTGTTAGGAATTATTAGAAAAGGAACAGAAATAGTTATTAATCAAGTAGCCTTGGAGAAAGCCACTACTTATCCCTGAGTGGACACAGCATGGAACCTATCTACTATATGAGATTCTGCTGGATACATGTGACCTCATCAGCCACTGTTGGAATTAGGATACTGGGCTTGAAGGACCCTTGATCTGACCCAGTATGGCAGTTCAGATTTATTTATTTTATTTATTCTGTATTTAACTCCCATCTTGTCTTTGGTAATTCAAGGCAAGTTACATTCAGGTACAGTAAGTATGAAAATCTACATCACAGCCTCAAATACTGCTGCTTAGTATTCATCTGAAAATTATTTATTTATATTGCACTTTTGCCTGAATATGATTCACATTTTGCAACTGTAATATTTCAAAAGCATGCATCATGCAGCCACCTCTGAGGTAGAGGCATCCATGCTCTGTGACTTGAATACATAACAGCTTCTGAACGTAATGAGAAGAAGCTGCAAGGCTGTTACTCATAATACATAGTGGGAACTCTGGCACACAGTATATAAAAGGACATTTTGAGTGCTACAACTCTTGGAGTACCTTACAGAAAATCACCTTTATGGTTGCCAGAACATATAGATCATTTATATTTTCTGTGTGTGAAAATGTATGAACCGGTTGGTCTAAAAACTCACAAAATGGAAAGTACAAGTGAATGTTTTATAGCAGCTAGTAAATTCTGATGCAGTGGCAACCATCATTGAACTTCTGACATTGCTCTGAAATGATGGTTACGGATGTGACAGTTACATTTCCTGGGTCCTACCATAATACAAACATGTTAGCCCTTTCCCTTTCAATGCCTATAGGCCGCATGTCCGACATAAACGACCCTGATGGACGGCCGTATGAGGTGGGGTGCACATCCTCACTTTCAGGGGTCACAGCCATCTGTTAAAGAGCTATCAGCAGTGTTGCAGTGATCATGGTTTGTGATCGCTGCTTTTTCCATGGGAGTGCTTCATTGAGACGGACAGCAGGAGAATCAGTGCATCTCGCTGACATACAAGGAGGAGCTGTGCCAGTAAAGGGCGGAAGGGAGGGGCACAATCAATCGACAGAATGGGGAGGAGGGGAGATAAGAAAATGAAAAATACTGAGAAACCAGAAGGGAAACTATGGCAGGGTTAATGTGAGGGGTTAAGATTACGAAGTTTAGGGGCAGGGTTATAGAAGAGTGGACAGCAAAGTAAAGGGTGGCCGAGAGGATAAATATGAAACAGGAGCCAAAAGAGGGAGGTCGGAAAGTGGAAACAGAAGGGTGGGGAAGGGTTTAAGAGGGAAGGCATCTCAAACCTGTCCTGAGGATTTCCACAATGAATGTGCTTGAGATAAATTTGCATACACTGAGTTCCAGAGCTTGCAAATATATCTCAGGCACGTCGTATTCCTTGTGGAGATCCTGAAAACCCGACTGATGGTGAGGTCCTTAAAACAGGTTTGGGAAGCCTGGAATTATTAGAAAAGGAACAGAAATAGTTATTAATCAAGTGGGATCGCTGAGGAATAAAATATTGCATAGGTTGAAAAAAGAACAGAAAGCTTGACTTTTTCCTAGATTGAAATATCAATAACACTTCTTTCTGTTTTCCTAAATGGCATTCTGTGGTTGTGACAAAAATGCAGATTTATTTACTAAGATCCAAATAGGTTTTCCACCCCACTCTCCACTTGACAACTATAGTCAAGGTACAGGAAAATACAGCAGTATACCCAACTCTATGTGAAAGAAAACATTGCTGTCCTGTGCACAACTTTGTTTGCCATAATACACTTTAAAGTGGAGCATTATAAAGGAATGTACAAAATGATGGGGTAGATTTTAAAAGGAGCACACGCAGCCTATTTGTGCACGCGCTACCCGGCACGCACACATATACGCCCGATTTTATAACATGCGCGTGCATACGCACGCATGTTATAAAATCCAGGGTTGGCACACGCAAGGGGGTGCACAGTTGTGCACCTTGCACGCGCCAAGCCGCGCTGCCTTCCCCCGTTCCCTTCCCCCTAGCCTGACCTTCCCATCCCTTCCCCTAACCGTCCCACCCCCCGTAGCCCCACTCTAACCCCCCCCCCAAAAAAGTTTTGTTTTACCTTTTGCGCCTGCCTCTGGACAGGTGCAAGTTGCAAGCACTGGCCGATTGCCGGCACGCGATGTCTCACACAGTGGCAAATGGCCACTGTGCCAGGAACTGCTGACCCCGCCCCCTCCCTGCCCCTTTTTTCAAGCCCCGGGACTTACACGCGTCCCGGGGCTTTACGTGCGCCGCCGGACCTTTTGAAAATAGGCGTAACCCCCCTAAGCACGCAAATCCTCTTGGATTTACAGGTGTAGGTCTTTGAAAATCTGCCCCTATATATTATATAGCTTTTCTGTGAGAAAATTGTGTCATAGGTTCATGGAAGCATCAATAAGTTGACCTAGAGTGGGCCATACATTCTTAAAATAAATAAGAATAAATTTGGTCATCTTTCACATACTATAACTTGTGGCATGATTCTATTATTTTCCCACTGTTTTTCTAGAAAAACTGGAAATTGATCTCAATCGGCTGTAATGCAGCTATGAATGAAAGTTATATTTTTCTAAAAGTACACAAAGTGATGTGCTAAGAAATGCCTAACAAAGATTTATCGCACAAAGTTTTGCTATCCATAGTCGCCTTTGAATTGGACCAGTATTGTGCTCAGTTGCAATGCACATGCTCCATTTCCCTGGAGGTTACAGGTAGTGATGGGCATAAACATCAAGGGCAAACTTGAACAAAACAGAATTTCGGTCTGGTTTGAGTTTTACAGAATTTTCCTCAGATTCACTGGAGAAATTTGTCAAAAATTTCTCCCTCCATATCTGAGGAAAAACTGACCAGATTCGGTGCAGATTCACAGGAAAAATGATATCACAAGGCAGTGCATACATATCACAACAATCATTAAGGCAGTGCTTAAAGGAATAAGAGCCATGCAAAGATTTCAACGATAACATGGACTGAGCCCCTGTTACTGCAGGAAATATTTTCATCCCCTAAATTGTCGGGCCAGTTAGTGCAGGGAGGAAATTGCGAGGGCTCCCCCTCTCTCTCCAAACCCTGCACCCTCAATCCAATCGACACGCCTTGTTCTCCTTGCCCGGCACCTGATGATCCTTATAAGATTCCATCGCCACTTCACCCAGCACCTCGCGATTCTTCCAACAGCCCTCTACTCTGCGGTAAATGCATCCTCTGCCCCTCCTCTCCACCCCCCCCCCCCCGTGCAGCTCATGGCATAAAGCACTGCCTCACTGAACCGTTTTTTATTCAGGGAGTGAGTTGGTTGGGGGTATGTGCATCCTCCTGGTGCCAGGGAAGGAGGTGAGTGGTGGAAGAAACTGGAGGGAACCAGGAGCATTTATTTAGTTTGGACTCAAGGTGGGTTGGGGGGATGCTGAAAGAATAAGGGGTGCTGGTATGGAGGTAATGCGCAAGTTCAGCACATTGTCCTTTCGCTTCACCTGAGCCATGGAATAAAATATTGTGCTTGAGAGAGAGAGAGAGAGAGAGAGAGAGAGAACCCTCTAAGAGGGTGACCATAACTCTTATATATCTACCACTGTCAGAGGGGCACATTCAACCAATTCAGGGTGGGGGTGGTGTTTCATTGGTCTGCCTAGGGCACTACAGATCCATGCACCGGCTCCATGTTCCCCTCTTTGCTTTAGGTGAATATATGGCTGCAGTCACTTTGAATGTAAGTGCGAGCCATTGGTTTACTATAGGTTCCCTACTGTGCTAAACTGATAATGAATATTGTGCTCTTTCTAGGGATGTGAATCGTTTTAGGACGATTAAAATTATCGTCCGATAATTTTAATATCGTCTTAAACCGTTATGGAACACAATACAATACAGATTCTAACGATTTATCGTTATAAATCGTTAGAATCGTGAGCCGGCACACTAAAACCCCCTAAAACCCACCCCCAACCCTTTAAATTAAATCCCCCACCCTCCCGAACCCCCCCCCAATAACTTAAATAACCTGCGGGTCCAGCGGCGGTCCGGAACGGCAGCGGTCCGGAACGGGCTCCTGCTCCTGAATCTTGTCGTCTTCAGCCGGCGCCATTTTCCAAAATGGCGCCGAAAAATGGCGGCGGCCATAGACGAAAAAGATTGGACGGTAGGAGGTCCTTCCGGACCCCCGCTGGACTTTTGGCAAGTCTCGTGGGGGTCAGGAGGCCCCCCACAAGCTGGCCAAAAGTTCCTGGAGGTCCAGCGGGGGTCAGGGAGCGATTTCCCGCCGCGAATCGTTTTCGTACGGAAAATGGCGCCGGCAGGAGATCGACTGCAGGAGGTCGTTCAGCGAGGGTTCCGGCGCCTCGCTGAACGACCTCCTGCAGTCGATCTCCTGCCGGCGCCATTTTCCGTACGAAAACGATTCGCGGCGGGAAATCGCTCCCTGACCCCCGCTGGACCTCCAGGAACTTTTGGCCAGCTTGTGGGGGGCCTCCTGACCCCCACGAGACTTGCCAAAAGTCCAGCGGGGGTCCGGAAGGACCTCCTGCCGTCCAATCTTTTTCGTCTATGGCCGCCGCCATTTTTCGGCGCCATTTTGGAAAATGGCGCCGGCTGAAGACGACAAGATTCAGGAGCAGGAGCCCGTTCCGGACCGCTGCCGTTCCGGACCGCCGCTGGACCCGCAGGTTATTTAAGTTATTTGGGGGGGGGTTCGGGAGGGTGGGGGATTTAATTTAAAGGGTCGGGGGTGGGTTTTAGGGGGTTTTAATGTGCCGGTTTTTCGATTTTTCGATTTTTAACGATTTTTAACGATTTTTCACGATATTTTACCCCCCCAAACGGCAACAATATGATTCCCTCCCCCTCCCAGCCGAAATCGATCGTTAAGACGATCGAGGACACGATTCACATCCCTAGCTCTTTCTTTAATGCATTTTTGTGCATGTTGATGTTAGGGAAGTTTAGTGATTGGCTCCTTAATGTACGGCATCTCTCCATAGAAAATGTGCTAGGAACATCAAGGGTCTAACCCACCAAATACCCACTGAAATGGATCTCTCCCCTACGCTGTTCTGCACAATTCAGTTTAGAAATTACAAAATGCCTTCGTTTAGCTATCCTTTCCAGTCCATATTTAACAGAATCAGTTGTTAATTCTGATTACAAGTATAAGGTCAAATATAGTATTATAGGTTTCTTCTTACTGCTGCGGTCTTACTGACAGTTGTTGCAGTGCTTCATTTTCCTTGGCTAATTTAAGGCTCTCTGTGGTACGTTTGGCACTTTTCAAATGCCATACCAAGGTAACAAGGTTAAAAGAAAGATCATGCAAGCATGCTTTGGACTTGTGGACAGCTCCTTTCCCCTTGCTATTATGTGAACTAATGTTGGCTTAATGGCTATCTGTCATCAAACAATTTCTACTTGTAGCTAAGAGCAAACAAATCCATCATTTCTTTCGAGATCTGTGTTACTGGGATGCTATACAGTGCTGGCTGCTCTGCGTAAAACCGCACAGCAAATATGACCATGGCACTGCATACTAATTGACAGATTTTAATGGCTTTTTTTGCTCTCTCTCTCTCCCCGCCCCTTCCTTGTTTCTGATTCTGAATTGTCTGGTCATAGCAGATGAGCTTTGCTGCCTTGGAAACGGAGCTCCTGAATGTGCAAAACCATATCTTCATTTCCAGTGAATTCCACTAGTGATTTCAGAAGTAACTGTTTGGAGGTGGGGTTGCTGGATGGAGGGATGTAAAAAAATCAGGAAAAGTAGAGGCTGGAGTGTGCCGACTTGCAGTTCATTGCCAGGTGACAATGCCTGGAAAGCTTATACTGAAAACTGGGGTTGTTTGCCTTTTTTTATTTTTAAATGTACATTTTCTATCTTAATGTTTTGGTGTCAGGAGATTGGAATTTATGATAAAGGAAATGCTTTTGAATCAGTAAAGGTTTAGGGAATTAGAAAATGAAATTGCAGATCTATTACAAGTAATTTGTAAACTATCATTACAATCGTCTGTTGAACCTGACGTTTGGAGGGTGGCCAATGTGCACAGTGATGGACATAGGGAAAAGTAACCCACACTGTACTTACACGATGTTAGGTCCCATATTAGGAGTTATTACCCAAGAAAAGAATCTGGGCGTGATCGTGGAAAATACTTTGAAGCCCTCAGCTTAGTATGCAGTGGTGATCAAAAAAGCAAACACAATGTTAGGAATTATTAGGAAAGAAATGGAGAATAAAACAGAGAATGTCATAATAGCTCTGTATCACTCCATGGTGAGACTGTATCTAGAGTACTGTGTGCAATTCTATTCATCACATATCAATAAAGATATGGTTGAATTAGAAAAGGTAGAGAGAAGGGTGACCAAAATGATAAAGGGGATGGAACAATTCCCCTATGAGGAAAGGCTAAAGAGGTTAGGATTCTTCAGCTTGGAGAAGAGATGGCTGAGGGGGGATATGATAGAAGTCTATAAAATCATGAGAGGACTAGAACTGGTAAATGTGAATTGGTTATTTATGCTTTAAAAAAATACAAAAACTAGAAGACACTTCATGAAATTAGTAAGTTGCACATTTAAAACATATTAGAGAAAATTCTTTTTCATTCAATGCACAATTAAGTTCTGGAATTCATTGTGGATGAACTTGGTAAAAGTGACGGATGTGGTATAAGCAGTAAGCATAACTGGGTTTAAAAGGGGTTTGAACAAGTTCCTGGAGAAGTCTCTAACCCAGTGGTTCTCAACCTTTTTTCTGTCGGGACAAACCTGACAGATGGTTCTCACATGCGTGACACACTGACCCATGATCGTCATGGGGCTAGATGTAAAAGTACAGTTTGCATCCCCCCTGACCCACAATTATGGATGTAAAGCAGAATTATGACATTCCCCGTACAACTCACCTTACAAAAAATATATTCTGATTCTAGTGTCATCTCAGTAACAGCAACTCAAACTCCTTCTACTTCCAGGCTCAATAGCCCTACTTATGAAAAGACAGCAGTTTACCACCAATGCATGTCCTCTTGAGAAAACACAACAAATAAGACTGATACAAACGCTTACATGCTAGTAAAATATCTCACCTCAGTAACACACACAGAACCGACCTAACATACTCCCAGGATCTGTAGGAATGCACATAAACTAATCCGCACACAGTTACACTTGTATTATGGAATACATTCAAACAGGAGCAACCCTATCTATGAAAAGGCAACACTACAAATATTAAATCAGGCCCTAAACACCAATGCACCTCCTATTAGGAAACAGAACTAACCAAGCAGCTATAGATCCCAACACAGAAATAATTATATAACTTTACTAATAAACAGAATAAATGTATCACAACAACTATGAACAGAATAATATCCAACAATTAAAAACTCATACAAATTATTTAAAATTCTCCAAACACCAATAAAACATTTCAAAACAGCAGACATATCACATAACGTTCAGTAATTAAAATGGCAGTCAATCAAGAAAAATAAACTTAAAAAGTCACCTTTACTAACCCCCTCCAGCAGCTCTCCTACTCCTCTTCCATGCAGGCCAGTAGCACACACCAGAAGCAGTATTGGCTTAAGCTCTGTACTCATGGTCCTCTTCCTTAGTGCCCACGACCAGTCTCTCTGTCTCTCACACATACACACATACCAGTTACACCCCTATGACCAGTTTCTGTCTTTCACACACCAATCATCTCCTGACCAGTCTTTTTCTTACATACACACCAGTCACCTTCCCGATCAGTCTCTCTCTCTCATGCACACACACACACACACACACACACACACACAGGCTTCCCATTTCCATGTTCTATCTTACATATATGGGCTTCTCACTCCCATGCTGTGTCTCACACACACCCAGGTTTCTTACTCCTATGCTAGCTCTCTCCACATACACAAGCTTCTCATTCCCATAATCACTTTCTCTCTCACACACACACATACATACCAGTCACACTCGCATACCAATTTCTGTCTCTCACACACAAATCATCTCCTGACCAATATTTCTCTTACACACACACACATACACACACACATCCCAGTCACCTTCCTGAACAGTCTCTCTCTCTCATGCACACACACACACACACACACACACACACAGGCTTCCCATTTCCATGTTCTATCTTACATATATGGGCTTCTCACTCCCATGCTGTGTCTCACACACACCCAGGTTTCTTACTCCTATGCTAGCTCTCTCCACATACACAAGCTTCTCATTCCCATAATCACTTTCTCTCTCACACACACACATACATACCAGTCACACTCGCATACCAATTTCTGTCTCTCACACACAAATCATCTCCTGACCAATATTTCTCTTACACACACACACATACGCACACACACCCCAGTCACCTTCCTGAACAGTCTCTCTCTCTCTCATGCACACACACAAACAGGCTTCCCACTCCCATGTTCTATCTTACATATATAGGCTTCTCACTCTCATGCTGTGTCTCACACACACCCGTTTCTCACTCCTATGCTAGCTCTCTCCACATGCACAGGCTTCTCATTCCCATAATCACTTTCTTTCTCTCTCACACCCACATACCAGTCACACTCACATACCAGTTTCTGTCTCTCACACACCAATCATCTCCTGACCAGTCTTTCTCTTACACACACACATATACACTAGTCACCTTCTCGAACAGTCTTTCTCTCATGCACACACACACACAGGCTTCCCACTCCCATGTTCTGTCTTACATATACAGGCTTCTCACTTCCATGCTGTGTCTCACACACACCCAGGTTTCTCAGTCCTATGCTAGCTCACTCCACATGCACAGGCTTCTCATTCCCACAATCTCTCTAACACACACACACTCCAGTCATCTCCCTGACCAGTCACTTCCATTGTCTCTCCTACGTACACACATCACCTCTCTGACCAGTTTCTCTCTTTGACTTATTCCTTTTCCTTTGTTATCTATTATTTACCAGAATTGTTACCTCAGTTTTACCCTTTGTTAAAATGTAAACCGATCCGATATGGTTATCTACTATGAAGGTCGGTATAAAAAAAACTGCTAAATAAATAAATAAATAAATAAATAAATTACACACATGCTCTCTCTCACACACTTTACATAGATGATCTCAATCAAATGCTTTCACTTACACATAGGCTCTCAGTCACAGTTACACATACACACTCTCAATCACATACATTTTCTCACTTACAGACAGGCTGGCTGGCTGTCTCTCTCTTTCATTTCCTCTCCCCCCCCCAGCACAAATGGTAGCTGCAGCAGCCTCCTCCTCTAGCCCTCGCAGACCAAGAAAGAAGAATCCCATCGACCACGGGAGGCTAATTCTGCTGTCTCCTGTGCCGATTTCTGGCTGCTTCTGATTTTGCTTCGGGCCCACGCTACTTCTCAGGGCTGCTGCTGCTGCCGCTGCTACTTTTTCATGCAGCATGGCTCTTTCTTCTTCCTGCGCACCCCACTGCACATCACTTCCTGTTCCGGGCCAGGGTGGGGGCAGGTGCGGGAAGAAGGAAAGGCCCAGCCGCAGTTGCCAGCTTCCAATGACACTGCTGCCGTTCCCATCCAGGCTTGAACGTGCTGATAGCCCGGGCGGCAACGGCAGCAGTCGAAGAGAGCCTGCCTCTCGCTCGGTGAAGGAAGAGGGGGGAAGAGCAGCGGGAGACCGGTAGCACGCGACACACCTGCCGCTGCTTGGCGACACACCAGTTGAGAAGCGCTGCTCTAACCTGTTATTAACCAAATTAACTTGGGTAAAGCCACTACTTATCTCTGGATGTAAGCAGAATGGGATCTATCTGCTGTTTGGATCCTTCCAGGTACTTGCAACCTGGATTGGCCACAGTTGGCAACAGGATATTGGGCTTGATGGAACCTTGGTCTGATCCAGTATGGCATGTTCTTATGTTCTTATGTTCACTAAAGATTCTGAAGCGTAAATAATATTTTAGCTTAATTAGAGTGATTACTGTATTGGTCCCTTTCTTTTACTCTATTCTAGGCAACAGCTCTAAAAAGTCATTTTATGGTGATTTAGGAATGCACGGCCAGGAATTATCTATATGCATGTCTATATATTTAAGATTTTCAGAGACTTGGAATGAATGTTCCATTTCTGTGCTTTTTTAAAAATTTGTATTAACATCCCTTGCACTTCCATCTTCAATGTAATATTTTCACTTTCTGGGCAAGGTAATCTATTCTATGATTTACCATCAAACAATTTGAATCATGGTCCTATACATTGTTTCACTTCTTGTGTGTTGCACATTAAGCGGTAGATTTTAAAAATGGACGCGCAATTTTATAACATGCACGTGCCAGTGCGCGCATGTTATAAAATCGCAGGCGGTACGCACGGGGGGGGGGGGGGGGGACAAAATCACGTGGTGATGCTTCCCCAGTTCCTTCCCAGTCTGTTCCAATTAAGGAGCAGACTGGGAGGGAACTTCCCTTCTCCCTACCCTAACCTCCCTTCCTCTTCCCCTATCCTGCCTACCCCCTATCCCTACCCTAGGTACCCCTAATTTATTTTTTACTTTTTGCTCCTGTAAAGGAGCTGTAGCAAGTTGCGAGTGATCCCCTGGCACAGTGGCAAATGGCCGTTGTACCGGGTGCCTCTAGCCCTGCCCCCCCGGACTGCCCCTCTGCCGAGGCCCAGCTCTTGTGCGTGTAACAGGGGTTACGCATATGGCTGAGCCCCTTTTAAAATGCACGCAGCACTTGCAAGGCTTGGCCACGCGCGCAACCCCTGTGTTTTACGCACATGGGTCATTAAAAATTGGGCCGTAAGTGTAATAAAAATCAGGATGCTTTATTTGCTATGAAAGAATAACAAAACAAACTCTTTCAGAATTCCAAACTAAGGTTCAGAACTTTGAAATAAATCCCCTACAAACCACAGTTTGTTTTAGATGAAATCCCCACTAGAGTTATATGGTAGTGGGCTTGACCACTGAATTAAGAACACAAGAACTGCCATACTGGGTCAGATCAAGGGTCCATTAAGCCCAGTGTCCCATTTCCAACAGTGGCCAATCCAAGTCACAAATACCTGGCAGGATCCCAGACAGTAGATAGATCCCATGCTGCTAATGCTTAGGGATAAGCAATGACCTTTCTCAAGTTTTCCTGGTTAATAATGCTCAAGACTTTCTTGATTCTGCTGGCTTTTACTGTTGATGTCTGACAGGCTGATGTTAAGATCTTGGTCTGGAGTTTCTGTCTTATAAATGTTTGGCTGCTGTCTTATGATATCTCTTGGTTTGATCTTTACACAGTTTATGGATGTGATGATCTATCTGTAAGCTGCCTAAAGCTGTGGTTATAGGCAGCACATAAATATTAAAAAATACAATTAATGAAATAAAAAAATGATAACAGTTTATGGACTTGTCCAAACTTGTCTTAAACCCAGATGTGCTAACTACATTTACCACATCCTCTGGTAATGAATTCCAGAACTTAATTGTACATTGAGTGAAAAAAACAAATCAATTTGTGTGTAAACGAAGGAGGGAGGCAAGAGAGAATTCTGTTACTCTATCTTAAGGTATAGTTCAGGGCTTCCCAAACCTGTCCTGGGGACCCCACAGCCAGCTGAGTTTTTAGGATATCCACAATGAATATGCCTGAGATATATCTGCATACCATGGAGACTCGGTATATGCAAATTTATCTCAAGCATATTCATTGTGGATTTCCTGAAAACCTGACTGGCTGTGTGGTCCCCAGGACAGGTTTGGGAAGCCCTGGATTAGTCAGTGCAAGGAACCAATCTTGATTCAGAACTGAGTTCTGAATGGCGATTGGTTCCTTGCAATCAGAATATAGTGAATATATGAATAATAAGTGCCAGTAGCTGTCAAACCTACTCAAACGTAGCATTCAGCTGAACTGGCTTACCTGGTGGACTTTAGATGGGATTGGAGGGGGTGGGATGGAAGCAGGTGGGCTTTTGGTTTTCTTAAAGTAGGAAAGGGGATTAGGAGGAGGCTACAACATGACATTTTTTAAATTGGACTGGAAGAGGGATCAGGAGAAGATTTGGAGCTAGACCCAGTTCTTATTTTATATTGTGCTGAAGGGGAAGGGGAGAATTGGGAGGAGATGGGGGCCCTCAGATCAGATTCTTTTTTTTTATTTTGGGCTGAAGGAAAGGGGTTTGGGCATCCAAATCCAGTTATTTTTTTTATATTGGGTTGATGGGGGAGGGGGGGGGTTAAAGAGAGGGAGGTTTTGGTTTGACCAAGGGTTTTTTTTTTTAATATATAGAACTGAGGTGGTGGTGGTGGTGTTGGGGAATTGGGAGCGGTGCTTCACAAACAGTTAGAAGGGCATTCTCTCATGTCAGTTGTTTTTTAAAGCAGGAAAGGGAGGGATGGGGGAGAGGAGGGAGTCAAGCCCTTGAACCAGGTAAATGTTTAATATTATGTTCAAGGGGTAGATGAGAAGGAGGGCTCCGGCTGTCAGGCAGAAGGGATTTTTGTTATTTCAAGAAGAATGAAGGCATTGGGGGGGGGGGGGGGGGATTGGGTGGATGGCATTTTTTTTTTACTTACACAGTAAGGAAGTTAGCTGGCCATATTTAGACCTGCTTTTGTAGCACCTAGATTTGGCTGACCTAGTTCTACTGCAGCATCAGCTTAGTAGTGGGCTGATAGGGTTTACTGGCCTCAAAGTACATGGATGTGCCTGACACCATCCCATTGAAGCCATCCACCTCCTCGCCTTTGCCCTTCATCTTCTAGCCCTGCTCCCAGGCCTTTCCAGAAATTTAGCTTATTGGCTCTTTCAGTTTTCAAATCCTTTGATCTAGTAGCCTAAGTTCTTAATTAGCCAACTAGTTACATTGAATAGTAACCTGTAGACTCAAGATGAGTCTCAAGCCTCTGAATTCCTCCAGCGGTCTTTGGTCACAATAACAATGTCAATGACAACAAAGATCTTTGTCCTCTAGAAGCCTATTGTTTGGAAAACATTTACTATATCTTGTTTAAGGAAGGGAATATTTATTTTTGAAGTTCTCAAGTGTGTCTCCACTGTCATCTTCTCTCTATCATCCTCTTCCTCTCCTCTATGCCTCCCCTGTATTGCTTATACCCCCTGAAAATTATTTTCGCATTGAAGAAAGGGTAGGGGAAAGACTGGAGGCCCACTGGTTTGCCACTTGCCCCTAGGGCAAGATCAGTTAAATGTAAAATTGTTGTCCAGGCCTAACCAGGTTGAAATCTACCTGGTTTGTGTTTGACTGTGAATTGTTCATCTAACTCCACAGGTCTCATTTTCTTTTGTTACTCTGATTTAACTGGGTGGTTGTTCTACTCATTTTCTGGTTGTTAGGAAACAGTCTTGAGATCTTGGGTATCATCTTAGTTGGCATTACATCCCCTATTAGTATAAATGTCTGAGCCTACCAGCAGAAGATGTAGTTTAGATCTCTTTGGATTTTCCTAGTTAATGCACAATTTCATAAAACAAATATAGGGTCAGATTTAATAATCAAGAGAAATGGGGGCAAAACATGCAAGGAATCTGTAAAATAGTCCATTTTTTTTCTCAATTAAGAAAGAAATGTGCCCCAAAACAATATTTCAAACTTTATTTAGGAAATTAAATTGCCAGCAGAAAAGCCATAGAAGTTTTAAACGTATGAACCTGAGATATTTCATGCAGATATATTTCAACTGTTCTTTTTCACCGTTTTCAGTGACATCTTAGGAGAGCACAATTGTATGAAATCTCAATGGCATCTACTTCCAGTTTGCAGAGGTCTCTTGCTGACGTCTGTTTTTAGCATCTGAACCCTAAATACAATTTGGAATAGTTTTATATTGGAAATAGTTCTTTTTCAGTTGAGGGTTGTGATTCTCTGCAATTTGTAATTCGGGAGCTGGCACTGTGCTTGCCAGTACTCATTTATTGATTTTTGTGGCATGATGTCATTTTTTAACTTGTTGAAGCACTGGGACATGCAACTAGAAGCATTCTTGGAAAAAAAAGAATAGAATGAAAAGAACGAGGTGGTATAAGGGGTGGGGAAGAATTGTAAATTATTAGCTGCTTGCTCGTGAAACTTTGGACTGGTAAGCAAGCTTCTTTTTCCTTAGATTTGCTTGTCAAAGGGTGGCTAGTCAAACTCATCTTTTAATAACTATGTAGTAATTACTGTATTTAACCTGTCAGTGCACAGTCATCTCAAAATCCTCTTTCACGCGAAAAGGTTCTTTCACAAAGGACAGGAGAGAACCTCCATATAATTATTTCATCTTCAGACCAGCCAATTAGGTTGATTGCAGCACATTTAACTTTGCCAAGGCAATGGAATTCAGCTGAATCTAATTCTCTTCTCATTTTTCTTACAGCATGCAGTCATTCTGTAAAATATTTTTCTAGGGAGGAGGAGGTTTATTATAGTCAAGTTTAAGAACTGAGACCAAAAGATCTCTGCATAGACCAGATCTGGGAAATGAATGTTTTCATTCTGTAAAAGTTTCTATGGCCTGATGACCGAACCAAAGTGGCTACTGCAAATTTGGTCAAGATGAAAAGAACAACTAGATGGTTCTTTCATATGGATGGGTAGGAGCCTAGAAGTCCACTGATGAATTAGTGTTTGTTTTAATTCTTTCATTTCCATTTGTGCAGAGCAGGGCTCCCAAGCACTATGTGTAAGGCTGTAGGAACTGCCTTGAATCTGCTTCCTGATGAAGACCATGAATGTTGTTCAGGTGTTGATATTCTTACCCCTGTAATGAGAGGTGCTTAGCTTTGCTGGAGGCCTTGGAGGATGTTGAGACTCTTAGCTTGCAGCCAGTCACACAGTAAGCAATGCAATGACAACTAAAACTCAAGAAGGAGACTTGAGAGTCAGAGTGCTTAAAATGGAAAACAAGTATAGGGGAATCTGAAAATAGTCCCTTACTACTGGCATCAGTATGTCCATAGACAATGAGAGGTGTCATGAGTTTAACAAAACTCCTGTGCCCTTGTGTTTCAGGTCTGTTCTTCTTGGGAGTGGCTCTCTGGCTAAGACAGGTATTGGAAGGTCGGTCTCTCCAAGGGGAGAGAATTACCAGTTCTGCCTCATATCCTGGGAAGGTGGCTAGGGCCCAAGGTCAGGGGTGCCCAGGCCTTCAGAATAAAGGAGGTCTGGCCTTAGGGGTCCAAGAGTGGATTCCTAAGATATTCTGAAGCATATATGAAGACATCTCTGAGAAAAGAGGAGTAAAGCTCTTTCTTTTGAGGGAGGCAGAGAGAAGACTGCTTAACAGGGGAAGATTACATAGCCACTGACTGAGGAAAATAATCGGTAGAGAATGGAAAAGCAAGTATACGGAAGGACAATATACTTATTTGTGCATATTGAAAGAAAAATGTAGATAAAAAAATGGAAGAGAGCACTGCACCCAGAGGAGCAGATACCAGGGGAAATACCCAGGGAGGGGGTACCTAACACTGAGTGCCTACCTGCCAGCTTTTACTATTCCGTGAGACTGCTTTCTACTGGACTTTATTTTCTGTATTGCCTGTCCACTATGCTGTGGTGTACCTGCTGCGATTTTTGTTTCCCCGCAATCAAGTTCACCAGTAAAGGATTTTATTTTTTGAATAACATCTATGCCACTGGAGCTCCAGGTAGAGGAAAAACACATAAGGGCTATGATAGGCTGTCTCTTTTTCCCGCTGAATAGGAAGAACCTCCAGCCCATGACCTCCCTCATGAGCCCCTGAATGCCAGGAGAGGTTGAGGAAAGAGCTATACAAGTACTACCCCAAACAGCTGGGTTCAAAAAAGGTCTGGATAAGTTCTTGGAGGAGAAGTCCATCAATGGCTATTAATCAATTATACTTAGGGAATAGCCACTGCTATTAATTGCATCAGTAGCATGGGATCTTCTTAGTGTTTGGGTAATTGCCAGGTTCTTGTGGCCTGGTTTGGCCTCTTTTGGAAACAGGATGCTGGGCTTGATGGACCCTTGGTCTGACCCAGCATGGCAATTTCTTATGTTCTTATATTCAATATGAGAATTACCTGTCTTTTTAAAAATCTTATCAATATTATAAATTTGATTCATTATTTTTATCACATGGATACAGATTTCTAATTCCGTGTCATGCTTTTAGTAAACCTTAACCTCTCTCATTTACAAACTTTTTCCTCCTAGGTTTTATTTAGTTGCAATCCTTCATTGTATCTTTTCTATCTTATTTTCTGTTAGCAGCTGGTCTTCATGGTCCTTGGAGCTGAAAACGTGTTTGAACTGCCTAGCAACTGTTTTCCTTATTTCAAGTACAGAGAATGTTTGCATAATAAAGCAGTTCTGCCAGAGGCTTTACTGGGAATCTGGTGAGAGATACTTTGAGGATCGTCCCTCAGATGAAAAATCCCCCTGTCCCATTCTCCCCCTGGGAGGCTATTCTTTGCAGCATTCCCTTGCAACCTTGCCCCTAAAGAGAATGTCAGTTTCTCCTTACTGTCACCAAATGAAATGAACATACTATAACTTCCACAGTAACCAGCTGCATCTCTCACAACTGTGTAGTGGTAGTTTAGATCAGGGCTTCCCAAAAAGTGGGTCGACAACCCAAATGGGGTCATGAAACCTTCAACTGGATCACAAGTGCCTAAAAGAGCAACGCACTTCAGGCCCCATCAGTAGTGGCATTTATATGGGAAGCCAGCACACAGGGCCTGTAAGCCAGTGCACCCTGCAGTGACCCTCTAGCCCCTTTAGAAACGGGAAGCCCTGCACAAGGAGGGATCAGGGCTGCTGCTGCAGGACCTGTGAGCTTGCACTGGTTCAAAGGCCCTTGTACTGATGTTCATTACTAACACTGCTGCCTTGTGCAGATCACCGTCTGGCTCAGGACCAGCTATGAGGGGAGGGAAGGGCTGAGTGTGCACAGAGATTACCACTGTTCCTCTCTTCTCGCTTGCCATGGAACCTACCAAAAAGAAAAATGTTGCTCCTGTCATCATCATCAGCCTGCCCTCTCCTCCCACCCATTATTATCCACCATTGGCTTTAGGGCCCAAAGGAAAATGTTACTGCTGACCCTGACCAGAAGGGGCTGTTTGAAGGGAGGGATGAGTTGGTAGGGCATTTTAGCTGGAGGCAGAGGTTTAAAATAGGATCAGCTGAAGAGGGTTTGGCTATGTGGGCGAGGAGAGTATTGGCTGTGGAGTGTGAGAGACAGGGGATGATAAAGGATCAATGGGGTGATATAAGAGAAGATCTGGGCGTGAGAGGGGATCAGCTGGAGGGATTTGAAAGGCTGGACAGGGGGATGCTCGAGGGGATAAGGATAAGAATAAAGGGGGAATGGGGATGGAGTAAGATGGATGGATGACACAGGATCAGTTGGGGATTGTAAGAAGGGCTTGGGGTAAGAGAGGGGTTCAGATGTGAGGATGCGAAAAGGGCTGGAGGGGGTAAGAGAGGAGATAGGTTGAGGAGGTGAGAGGAGCAGGGGAATGTAAGTGAGGATGTAAGGAGGGGGTGAAGGTTGAAAGAGGAGGTCTCCTGGAGGTGGTGGATGTTGAGGGAGGGGGTGGAATTTGAGAGAGGGAATCGACTGGAAGTCGTGGAGATTGAGAGAAAGGATTGGTTGGAAT